>NW_022900928.1:119368420-119385631 GCF_012274545.1 Fukomys damarensis
GTCAGGCGGACGGGCCCGGCGCGGGACGTCTCCACCGCGCAGCTGTAGGTCCCCGCGTCCGAGAAGCTGCAGCGCCGCAGCTGGAGGAGGCGGCGCGTACCTAAAGCCTGGAGCCGGAGCCGGGGGCTGGGCAGGACAGCGCGCCCGTCCTGGAGGCGGAAGTTGCAGAGGATAGTGCGGAGCCCAGCTGGGTCCCCGCAGCCAAGGACCTGGAGGGCGCCGCCTCCCTCCCCCCTGTAGAGGCCAAGCTGTCTGTCTGGAGACATATTTATGCATGCCTCTTTGGCAAGATGTCGCTCTTTGGGACTTTAAGGCCAAGGAGGGTCACTAAGGGTACAGGAAGCCCAGTACTACATACAGATACATCATAGGGGGCAGGAGTGTGTGGATTCTAGAATTAGGCAGACCTGGATTCAAATATGAGCTCTATGTCTTTTGTCTGCCCGTGGGCAGATAAATCCATGCCACTGAAGGTCAGTTCCCTCATAGGATTGTTGTGAGGCTAAAGGACTAAGTGTAGTGTAAATCTTAGCACAGTGCCAAGTGACACACTCGTCTGCTAAGTTCTACTGTGGGAATTATGATTATTGTTATACCCACGAGGTCTGCACTGGGGCTGGGCTCTGACCTTCTCCCAGGTAACATCGGCCAAGGCCTGGGAAAGCTCACACTCCAATGTAGCTGTGTCACCCTCGGTCACCTCTAGGTCCTGTGGTCCCCGAACAATGGTCACTGGGATCTCTGAGAGTGGGAAAGGGAGGACAGTACAGAGGAAGCATGGGTAAGGGCAAGATGAGGACCCAGCTGGCAGGGACAAAGACCCACCGGCACAAGGGGTCAGTGGCAGACACATTTAGACAGCGTGATCACTGGAGGCCACTAGTGAGTGGGGGATGTGAGAGGACAAGTGGCTCTGGTCAGCAGAGACACAGTAGGGCCAGCGGGGTGGGAGTGGCCAGTTGTGTGCTATGAGTTACACTTTAAGGTGGTCAGTGAGGGGTATGAAGGGGGTTAAAGGGGAATGAGGGAGACTTAATCAGAGGTGTCGGGGGAGTCACCCATAGGCAGGCATGGCCAGTGGGGGCCACACTTGGCTGGAGTGGACAGCAGTACACATGGGTCAGTGGGGCCACAGTGGTTCAGCAGAATGGGGTGGGAGGCAGCATACTGTGGCAGCGGGGAACACACTGGACTGGAAGCAAAACTGGGGCCTTCAAGCAGAACTGTCAGTGGGGTCACCTGTAGACAAGCACTTGGTGGGTTGGAGAGCTTTGAGTGGTCACCAGGGCCACACTTGGGCAGGTAGAGGGGCCACAAGATGAAGGGGTGATAGTAGCCTCACAGAGTGGCCAAGCTAGGTGTGGTGGCGCACACCTGAAATCCCAGCACTCAGGCAGCTGAGGCAGAAGGATCACCATGAGTTCGAGGCCAACCTGGGTTACACAGTGAGCTGAAAGCCAGCCTGAACTACATAGCAAGACATTACCTCATAAAAAAAAAAACACAAAAAAAAAATTTAAGAAAAAAATAAAGAGGCAGGGCAGTCTCTGGAGGCACACAGGGCCAAAGGGTCTGGTAGGGATTCTGATGAAGGCCACACCGGGACAGGAAGGGTCACAGGCCACATGGGTAGTGAGATTAGTTGTCACATGCAGAGGATGGGTACGGCCACACGGTCAGCAAGCAGGCGGCAGGCCTGGGCCACACCTCTCACAGTGAGTCTGGCAGCGCAGCGTAGAGTATCCGCCGTGAAGGAGACACAGCCCGAGTCAGCCAGGCCCAGGCCCCTGAGCACCAGGCGGTGAGTGTGGCCCTCAGTGTGAATGTGGCACCTGGGCCCTGGCTGCAGCCGGACTCCACCCCGTGCCCATTCCCCGGTCACACCCTCCTGGGACAGCTCCAGCTGGAAGGTGGCACTGCCCCCTTCACTGACAGTCACATCCTCCAGAGGCCGCAGTGCCCGCAGCTGCCGAGCTGGTGTGAGGAGATGGGGAGAGAAGGAGATTCAGGTTCTAGTTCTGGGCAGGGGTTGTGTAGGCTCATCCACCCCTGGCCCTGCCTATACCACCTCCAGCAACCCAAGTTCCAAAGTAGGGTGGGGCGGGTAGGAAGAAGGGAGCACAACCGGCTAGACTTGGCAGAGATATACTGGTGATTGGACAGGAGGACAGAGAAGGGGGTGAGGTGTGCTTAGGGGGTTGGGCAGTTTGAGCGAGGGTGACACTGGAAGAAGCAGGGAATTTGGGGTCAGACACCATATGGTTTGTGTGCTGTATGATCTTTGGCAAATGCTTGACCTCTCTGGGATCACTTATATAAGAAGGTAAGTAACACTGAGACATGAGTTTGTTGGGATGATTAAATTGAAAGAGAACATTTACCACTGACGACCATTTACCAGGCGTTATGTGGGCATGTTTCACACTGTCTCAGTGTCCTTAAAGTCCATAGAAGTAGACAGCAGCCCATATCTAAGGAGACATGGCTCAGAAGGGTCAAATAACATGCAGGAGGTCACAGAGCTAAAAGAAGTTTCCAGGAAGGGCTAGGGGGAGGCAGATGCTGTGCCAGCCATCTTTGCTTCTTAAATGGGCACTTGTGCCCTGGGGTTTGTAAGCACAGAGAGCCTTTCTAGAGTATAGTATAATGTTTATGTTTATAGCAAAGCCAACTCAGGAATATGAAGTGGAATGCAAAAATCATACAGACCTCTGAGGTAAGCAGAAAACATCAGAGAAAGAAAAGCTCTGGGCCGGGGATTTAGCTCAGCAGTTCTGTGGCCTGCCTTGCAAGCCCAAGGACCTGAGTTCAATGCCCGGTACCAAAAAAAAAGAAAAGAAATAAAAGAAAAGCTCTGATTGGACAGCTGCTGGGTCAGCTTCCCTCAGCAGCAAGGGGCACTTTGGTGGGGGTCTCGGCAGCTTAGGGTGGCCTGGAGAGGCTTGCAGAGGGGTAGCTGACGTGTTAGGAACCAACGGGGCACTCACGCCTCACGCTGAGCCTGGCCAGGGTGCGGTCGTGGGGGCTTTCGCAGCCGTAGGTGCCCTGATCAGCCAGCATGATGCCGTGGATGAAGAGGCGGTGGACGTGGCCCTCCTGAGCCACGGACAGGCGAGAGTCAAGCGGCAGTGGTTCCCCACCTCGCATCCAGCGCACAGCCCCCGCGGTGCCCACACGGCCTGTCTCCACCTCCAGGCACACATCCTGGCCTTCCTCTACCCGTACGTCCTGCAGTCGCCGCAGGAACAGCAACTCTGTCTCTGATGGGGAGGAAGGGAGGAGGCCATGGAGCCAGGGACAGAAGGCTGACCCTGCTCCGTGTCACTGCTTTGTCCCTAGGCTGAAGTCCTAAGGCTGCTGGGGCTGTGGTCAGGGCGCCGGTTCAGGGATTGGAGCCCTTCTCCCTCATTAGCACCAAACCTCGAACATGGAGCCTGGCACTGGTGGCTGCACTCCCTGCGTGTGCTGTCACGGTCCCCGCATCCTCAAGCTGGCAGTGTCGCATGGTCAGTGTCCGGCTTGAGCCATTCTGGGCCATCTCCAGCCGGGGCCCTGGAGTGATGACAGCTCCATTGCGCAGCCAGGTGACATCGGCGTCTGGGGGCGAAACTTCACACCGAAATGTGGCATCGTCGCCCTCGTGGACAGTGATTGGTGTCAGTTCCGAGACCAGCTTCACTGGTGGGGGCTCTGGAGGGTTGGGTCTGGCAGTGAGCCGTGCTGGGCCCTTCCCCTTTTCTCTTTCCATTCCCCTCTCAGGGTACAGGCCTCCTCCTCTTTGAGGAACCCGGGAAAGGCAGCCTGTACCCTCATGCAAGGAACAGTCATGCAAGCACAGTGAAGCCACGGCGATGAGGCAAGGTGGGAAATGAGAAGGGCTCAGAGAGACAGGAGTGGGTCCACAGGGATGCCACGGCTCAGAAGCTGCGAGGGCTACACTGTTACCTTCCACAGTGACGAGGAAGATGCGGCTGTCCTGGGGTGCATCGCACAGGTACTCCCCAGCGTCCCTGCTCCGTGCCCCCTGTACCCGCAGCACCTGCCTGGCCCCAGCCTGCTCCAGCTGCACCCGCCCTTGGCTCGCCAGGCGCTCCCCGTCCTTGTACCAGCGCACAGGGCCCCCTGGCCCAGAGAGGTGCACCACCAGCTCCAGGTCCCCGCCCGGGGTGCCTCGAACTCTCATCTGGGCTGCCTCGGGGGCCACCACCCGCACGGGGGGCTCTGTGGGGTCAGAACTGCGGGTCACTGGGAGAGGCTCAGGGTGGCAATAGGGCAGGGAAGCAGGATGGGAAAGGTGGGAAAAGGGATGGACAAGGTCGACTAGGAAAGCAGAGGTGTTCATGGGTGGTCCAGGGTGCTCAGGCTCTACTCACCAACCACCTGGACAGTGAAGCTGAGACTCGGTGACCCGAAGGCTGCCCCACACTGGCAGGTGTACTGGCCTGCATGGGCCAGTTCTGCAGCCCGGATGCAGAGGACACGGCGGGGCCCCTCAGTCTGGAGCTCCAGACCCTCGCCTTCCTGCACTGGCCTCCCATTGTGGCTCCAGAACACGGGAGCATTAGACCTGGACAGTTCACAGCTCAGCACCACGGGCTCCCCAGGGGCCACACAGAGCGGGTTAGGGGGTGCTTCTGGTGCAAGAAACTGCACCGGGGGCTCTGCACAAAGAGAGGAGGGTGTGAGCCCATGCCTGCCCCACCACCCCTCCCTGGGCTGGCCGGACGCACCCACCAGCCAAGCTGACATTGAAGGTGACGGCCTCGTCACGGGTCTCGCACACATATTCCCCAGCGTCCTCGGGCTGGGCATGGGGCAGGGTGAGCGTGCGGGAGGGCCCCTCGGCGCCCAGGCGCAGGGTATCAGATGCTTCTACTTCCAGCCCGTCCTTGTACCAGCGCACCTGGGACCCAGCCGGAGCCACCTCGCAGTGCAGCTCCACAGGCCCTGGAGCCCCAAACTGCAGATCGAGGGTGCGGGCTGCTGGGTGCACAATCCTCTCTGGTGGGGCTGGTGGATGGGCAGGCAGAGGGCCACATGGATTGGGCCAGCAGCCCCTTCCTGCCTCACCTGCCCCCCGATGTCCAGCCCTCTCTCCTTGGAGTGCAGCTCTTGGAAATGTACCAGCTACGACCTGAAGCCACTCTGTGCTAAGACACTGTGGCTCTTTTCTCAGCTACTCCAGACCACTGGGCTTCACAGATAAAGACCTGAGGTCCCTGTTAGAGAGAAGGGACTTGTCCAGGGTCACAGACCAAAGACTCACTCTTGGATGTATGCACTCCTCTCCAAGCCTACCTCCACTCTCCTTCCTGCTCCCTCATTTACCATTTGATGTACTTATTGCCACCTGACATACCATTTATTTTACGTATTTTTTTTATTAGACTGTAAGCTCCATGAAGATTGTATCTCATTGGCTCACTAGTGTATGTCCAACATCTAGTACAGTAGTGAGCAGTGAGTAGTTGCTCAATAAATATTTGTTGAGTAAATGGCAGAATAAATGGTCCTCACTGCTGGGTCCCCTCCCAGCAGGCCTGTGGTCACTGTCCCAAATTGTTTTGGGCAAGGAGGGCTCTCTGATGGCTTAGAATGAGGAGGCTGGGGACCTGGGGGAGACCGGGAGGGGGCAAGCAGGGGGTCCTTAAGATGCAGGGCTGTTTGGGTGTCTTGTCTCAGTCTCCTGCTTCTCTACTTCCCTGGCGTGACCCTGACACTGCCCACCTGTGACAGTGACAGTGAAGAAGGCCGAGTCATCTCCAGCATCACACACGAACTCGCCCCCATCCTCGGGCTTGGCAGCAGGTAGAATGAGGCGGCGGCGGGGCCCGTCACTCTCCAGAACCAGGGCCTCACTCTCCTCCACCTCCAGGCCATCCCTGTACCAGCGCACCGGGGCATCCTCCCGGGACAGCTCGCACATCAGCACTACACACTCCAAGCTCACGGCAATCAGGGTCACCTCATCCCAGGGGTAAATGATCCGCACAGGGGGCTCTGCAGAGGGGGCACCACAGCAAGCTCATCGTCAGGCTCCCTGCAGCTATTTGGCAGCATGAAGTCCGTCACCCACATACTAACTGGTGCAGTGAGTGTGACGATAAAGTAACGACAGCTTGCTCTGAAATCCCTGTGGTGTTACAGAATTCAGAATGCCTTGGATCCTAGAAATGATGATGCTCTAGTGGATCTTATCCTCAGCTCCCCTCTGGAAACTTGCCCCCTGCACTCCTGCACTGTAACGTGTATCCACCCTAAGCAGGAGAAACGGAAAGATACATTCTGTTTGTGTTTTGGTACTGGGGATTGAACTCAGGACCTTGGGCTTCAGGCAGGCACAGTGCCACAGAGCTAAATCCCTGGCCCAGAAAGACACATTCTTATAGATGTAAATGTATAGCTAGACTCACCCTTCCGGATAGTTAAACTCGGTTTTATGGAAATGCTTTTGAATGCTGAACTTACAAGCAGCTTTTTGATTTTGAGAGGTCTGGGGATTTCAGAATTGTGGGTAAGGGATGGTGGCTATGAAACAATAAATGTTTCTGTATTACTTCCAGGACAGTCCCGAGCACTTCAAACATCCCCCTTCACGGTGATCCCAAGAGATACTTATTATGTTGTCTCCATTTTCCAGATGAAAGAACAAGGATGCAGAGCGATAAAGCAATTTCCTTAAGGTCACAGCTGCCTACAACTACTCTAGGGCAAGAGGAACAAACACCATCTGTCCAAGGGAGGCTCACACTGCACAGGCAGTGGTAAGAGATTCCAAGCCCAGCCTTGGATTCATTAGTGCTCCTTTGCATCTGTGCTTGGGAGTTGCCAACACCTGTCTGAGCGTTCCCTAAGGATGATATATGCCTCCCCTGGGAGCTCATCTCCACGTGCTGGCCACTCCTCCACAGAAAGGTATATGACCAGTCTCCAATTGAGCCCAAGCCTGCCCACACCCCGGCTTTCCCCATCATCTTCAAGTCTCCAGGAAATTTTAGCGTTTGGCCCCCTTGTGGTTGGGCCGGGGAACTACTAGCTTCTGTAACCAGAGCTCTGGATCCGCAGGCTCCCTGCTCTCTCTTTCTCCTGCGACTCACCTCCTCAGGCAGCCTGCTGTAAGCCTGAAAGATGCAGGCTGGTTCTCCAGGGCCCAGCGAGGCCAGGAGATTGCAGAGGAAGGCTGCCTGAGGAGTGGGGGAGGTGACGGGGACAGTGATGGGGTTCATGTGTCTGCACAGCCCAGGGACCTCAACTTGGCGTGGGACTTGGATCATGCTGGCCTACAGCTGAGGTGGTGTTTATGCAAACTTCCCTGTGAAGAGATGGTGTTTTGTGGGGAGTCCAAATATGGGTTGGGATTTTTCGTGGCTGTGGCCATTATTTCTGGCCATGGCTGGGATAAAACAGGGTGAAGATGAGTGGAAACAAGACAAGGGTGCAGGCCTTATTTGCACTGTGTGCTACTATCTGGGGTGCTGGGAGTAGAGGAATCCTAAGCACCTCTGCCTGGATGGGCATCACTTCCAGGACAGGGGAGGAAAGAGGTGACAGGGCTGCAGTATGGCCATCTGAGGGCTCTTCTGTGCCACCCAGAGCTGCCTGAACAGCCCCACACATACATACTGTGACTGTGGCCCCAATGTCTCCAGCACCAAACCACTATCACTGCCAGGTTATTCTGTCTTCTAGAATTTTCTCTGCCTACCTCACCCCCACCCCCACCTAGCCCTCGTATTGGCTCTGAAGGCACTTCCTGCTGTCCTGACCAGGATAGTGGTCCCAGCCTTGGGATTCCTGTGGTGGCCCTTAATTGCCCACTCTTCTTGGGCTCTCCTGCAAGGCTGTGCACTCTGGGAGGAAGTTGGAGAGTCTGTCTGCATGCTGCTGGGTATGGCTGGGGCTGGACCTAATGGCTGACCTTCTCAGAGGCCCTCCCTGACTCTCCTCTCTCCTTTTCCCTTACAGCACTTAGCACAAGGTGTCACTGTACATTTATTTGCATGTTTATTTGTTTAGCAGGGGTTGAAAACTCAAAAGCCCACAGGGATCGGGTAGGTTAGGTGAATAGCTGAAGAGGTATGGGGAGCAGCAAAAAAAAAAAAGTATTGGCCAGGAGAGTGGGACAGGTTATTTGCCCCATACTATGGAGCAGCTGCTACTCAGCGCCAGCCGTTCGTCGCCATGGGGGGAAGCGGGACCAGAGCCGCCTCCGAGTCTTCGGCTTTTTCAAGAGGACGCATAACTCCGGATTGTTATTTGAACTGTCCTGACTTTGGTAAGACTCTGTGGGCCAAACAGAACACATCTGTGGGCTGCACAGGGGCCCCAAGGACTGTCTATGATCCCTGGTTAACAGATGCTGCCCCAGCTAGACTGGCAGCTCCCTAAAACTGAGACAGACTACGTCTGTATCACTTACCAGTTACTCTCAACACCTGGCCCAGTGCCTGGCTCAGACTGTGCTCAGCTAAGATAAGCTGGTGTAACACAGCCGATCCTGGCCTTGGCACTGGGGAAGAGGCCTGTTCATCTGAATGGGGATCTAGGCTCTTGCCGGCAGGACCCTCATGCATGAACCTGCAGCCCATACCTCCTTCCCACAAGCAAGGGGCTATTTGGCAAGCTTCCCCAGGGCCCATACCTGTGACTGTGACAGTGAAGGAGGCCGACTCGTCATCAATTTCACACAAGTACTCGCCAGAGTCCTCCAGCTGGACAGCGGGTAGCACCAGGCGGCGAATGGTGTCCTCTTTTTGCAGGAGTAGCGTTGGACTCTCCACCACCTCCTCACCATCCTTTGTCCAGCGCACCTCAGCCCAGGGCCGGCACAGTTCACAGGTCAGCACCACGCGCTCCAGGCGCACGGCTGCCACATACACCTTGCCACTGGGATACACAATCCACGAGGAGACATCTAAGAGGACAAGGATAGCCGCCACTGGGCATGAAGACCTGTGGTCAGCATGCCCGGCTGCCCCCGTTCCAGGCCTGTCCTCTTGACAGTCTCCTGAATGCAACATCGTGGTCAGGGAAACGCAACCAGTCACCAAAGCAGGAGCTCTGTGCTATGCAGGAGCTACATGGTGGGATCACATGTCACCAGTTGTAGAAACACCCCATGCCCTTCATGTTGTGTCAGGGACCAAAAATGAAGGCTAAAATGGGGGAGAGGAGATTTGGTCCTCAGGTGGAGCTATGGTTTCCCTTGGCCCTCTGAGAGTTTTGGAGCCCTCTGGTGCCTGAGACCTTCTACCCTGCCACAGAAATGCCATCACCAAAGAGTTCCCTTAGCAGGAACCTCAGGAAGATGGAGATCACCACCTTCTATAGCCAGGACCCTGTGCTCATGACAATGCAATTTGTGAGTGTGGCTGGACCACAGGCAGAGAAGGGAAGGCTGGAAAGGCTGAAGAGTGACCGAGGACTGAGGGTGACAACGGCTCCAGCTGGCCCCGGACCTGTGATGGTGACTGTGAAGTAGGCACGTTCCTCTCCGGCCACACACTGAAACTCGCCCCCGTCGTGGGGCTGGGCAGCAGGCAGCACCAGGCGGTGATGCAGCCCTTCATTTTCCAGCACTATGAAGTCACTCTCTTCCACCTCCTGGCCATCCTTGTACCAGTGCACGAGGGCGTCCTCTCGGTCCACCTCACAGGTCAGCATGACACACTCGGAGGTTATGGCATGTACGAACACATGCTCCTGGGGGTCCACGATGTGCACTGGGGGGTCTGGATGGGAAACAGACGATCACACAGACACCCCATATGTTGGAGGCCTGAATCCATGCTGGCCTTGAGGTGAGGACACACTGTGCATGGGAGGACACTAGAGGGAGGGACTTAAAGCCATGCTGGGGAGCAGATTCAGGGGCAATGACATGGGATCCTATTGGCACGGCAGGTGAGGGATGACAGAAGTACATCGGGCATCTGAATGCTCCATGGGTCTCACAGAGGATGAGAGGTAGTTGAGTGGGGACTTGGAGGACAGAGGCACACTGAGTTCACACAATGGCAGTCACCATTTCTCTAGGCAGAGGAGGTCACTGTAACAAGCCAGATTAGCTGAGCGTGCAATTTCCTTTACAGGGAAGCCCCCAGAATTGGCAGCAGGAGAATAACTTATCGAGTGACAACCAGTTGCTCCATGGGTAGTGCCATGGGTTGACTATGGGTCATGTTTCCAAAGGTCCATGTGTTGAAAGCTTGTTTCTCAGATTGGTGGTATTGGGAGAGCTATGGACCTTTAGTAGGAGGGGCCTGTGAGAGATCCTTAGGTCACTGGGATGGCCCCTGCAGGGTACTGTGGGACCCCAGCTTCTTCCTCTTTCACCTGCTGGACATAATATGAGCAGTTTTCCCTGCCACATACTTCCTACCATACCCACCAGCGGCGCAATGCAATGGGTCCACCTCCTCTTGGACTGGAACCTCCAAAACTGTGAGCCAAAACAAGGCGGCTTTTCTCTTTATAAGCTATCTCCGGTGTTTCATTACAGTGACAGAAAACTGACAAATGTGTACAGAGTTCCTAGTCACCAGCTGCATTCAGAAAGGGGCCGTGAAATCTCCTGGCAGTAGTGTTGTAAGCAGGATTTCTACCCAGAGGCAGAAGAGGAACAAAATCCGTGCTTTCACGCTGTCCTCACCAAGAGTCGGGTTGGACAGAACTCCCAGGCTCAGCCCTGAATGCTCTGGCTCTGCATAGCCCAGGAGGCCTGGCCATATGCATTTATAGCAAGCTTCCAGGGTGTTCCTGAGGCAGTCAGACCACCGACTGCCTTACAAAAACCATAGACCAGTGCATTAAATACTTTTGTATGATCTGCAGCAGGCCAGTTTGGGTGTGAAATCGGAGATAAGATGTTTGCTAGCCGTATGATAAGAGGGAAGGGAGTCATATTACCTCCCCAAGATTCAGTTACTTGTCTGTGAGTTGAAATACGTTGCCCTTCAATAGTTCATGAAGTTTAAATTTAACAATGTTATCTATGAAGTGACTAACACACTACTAGGTTCAGGGCAGGAGGCCAATAAATGTTGGCTCCCATTCCTCCTTCAATTGTCTTTAGTTCTGTCACAAAACCCAACAGAGGGATCTAGGGGGCACCCTATGCTGGAGGGTGTTAGTGCAGAGTAATCTAAAACCCATCTCCTGGCCCACTGGGCCTTCCCGATGTAAGGTCTCCCCAGCCCCAAGCAGACAGGTCTCCATGGCCCCTAGAATCAGCCTCAGCTGGAGAAGCCCAGGCCGGCATGGTTCCTGACCTTGGACAGTGACACTGAAGAAAGCCGAGACCCCTTCTGTTCTGCACTCAAACTCGCCGCTGTCCTGGACTTTGGCCTCAGGCAGGATCAGACGATGTTTGCGCCCATCCACCTTTACCAGCAGTGACTCACTCTCCTCCACTTTGTGCCCGTCCTTGTACCAGGTTGCAGGGAAGTCCACTCTCGAGAGCTCACAGGTAAGCACTACGCACTCCAAGGCCGTGAAGGTCAATGACATCTTGTCCTCAGGACTTAGGATGTGCACTGGGCTCTCTGCACGGAGAGAAGTGGTCATATGTAGCGTCTTCAGATAAGCATCCCTCCCCATGGAACATGCTCAAGGCTGGGCAGGTGCATCAGGGAAGACAACTGCTGTTGGCACATTTGCTGGGCCTTAAAAATGTAACTTTGGGTTTTCCCACAGTTGGGATATGATTTGAGTGCATTCCTCAAATGCTCATGTGATGGAAGCTAGGTCTTCAGTGTGATGGCGTTGGGAGGTGGTGGAACCTACAGGTGGAGCCCATTCATAGGAAGTGAGGTAATCGGGAGCATCACCCTTGGAAGAGATTAATGTAGTTCTCACAGGACCCCAGTTAGGTCCTGAGATAGTGTGTTATTATAGAGGGGAGACCCTGGGCTTCTGCACACAGCTATTTGCCTTCTCACTTCTCTTCCATATTGTGCCTCTGCCAGTGGGGCCCGCACCAGACGCTGAACTGATGTGGCTGCCCAATCCTGGGACTTTCAACCACTAGAACTATGATCTAAATAAACCTTTCTTTATAAAGCACCCAGAATCAGGTACTGTTACAACCACATTTTTTTTCTGCCAGTGCTGGGATGGAACCCAAGGCCTTGCTCACACTAGGTAAATGTTCTACCACTGAGCTGCGTCCCTAGCCCTGTTATAGCAACAGAAAATGCCAAAACGGACCTTATGCTTGCAAGGCAGGTGCAATGCCAATGAGCTAAATCCCCAGCCCCTACCCTAGCTTTTTTTGTGTGTGTGGTACCAGGGATCGAACTCAGAACCTTGCGCTTGTGAGGCAGGCAGAAGAACCACCGAACTAAATCCGCAGCCCCTCCCCTAGCTCTTAAGAGTGAGTTTTTCTGTTTTTTGTTTTGGTGCCGGTGATTGAATTTAGGACTTTGCTCTTGCAAGGCAGGCAGTGACACCACTGAGCTGAATCCCGTCTTTAGAGAGGAGTGCTTTTGGGCCGGGGATGTAGCTCAGCAGTGCAGCATCCAAATGGCAAGTGTGAGGCTCTGAGTTCAATTCCTGGTAGCAAAAAGATAAAGAGGAGTGTTTTTACTGTGCCTAAGAGTTCCTAGGGAGCCTGCCAAAATGCAGATTTTCAGAGCTCCAAGCATGCAGGGGCCATGGAACCTGCATTGTAAACCTGTGATGTTGGTGATCCGGGGTCCTATTTTGTAAATCCTGCTCTGGTTGCTGTTTATTTCTGCCCTTGCCTCTGCTTGCACTGCTGCCAGTTAGCCACCTCAAAGACCCAAGCTTAGGTGCTGCTGGATTTCTTGGCTGATCTTACAAACTCTAGCCACGGTGAGATGGCAAGCACCACAGTGTTCCCTGAATTTTCAGCTTTCCTAGCTGCAGCTGTCCTCCTCTGGGATGCCTTATTCTTTCTCCTTCCGTTTCAACAGGAGGCACAGGGGAATTCCAGAGCCAGACTGTCATAATCCAGCACCATCACTCACTAGCTTTATAACTTTGCCTAAGTCATACAACCACTCTCAACCTGTTTCTCCACCTAAAATGGGGATAATAAAGGAACTTGTCTTGTAGGGCTGTTGAGAAGATTGTGGCTATTTATGTCAAGTGATCAGGACTGTGCCTGGCATGGAGGAAGCTGCTATGATAGTGTTTATGACTAGCCAACAGGGCAGGAAGCAAGTCAGGGACTACGGTGAGGGTCCATGTCTCTCAGATGAGATGATAAAGGAACAGAATTCTGTAAAGCACAAAGCACTCCAGACAACTGGGGCACGATGATGATGAGGATAACAAGGGATGCACTGTATGTTTCTTGTGGGTTGACACTGGCCTTTTAGACCTCCGAGCCATCAAGAAAGATTTCAAGCATATAAGATGTGCCTTAAGAAATAGAACAGCATTAGCCCTGTCTGGCAACAGGATTTCTGTGTCTTGCCCCGTCCGCCCATTTCAGTTCCTACCAGCACCAACCTTGGATGGTGAGGGCAGCAGAGTCCTGTACACCAGGGCAACTGAAGCCAACCAGGGTGCCACTGTTCTGGTGCCTCACAACTTGCAGGATGAGTCTGTGCTGCAGGCCCTTCTGCTCCTTCCGGTACTGCAGGGCTCCAGGCTCCACCTGACCCACTGGTTCCTTACCCTTGAGCTCCTCCCCATTAAGGAACCAGGTGCCCTGGATGATGGTGGAGAGCTTGAGGGAGAAGACAGCATCTTCCCCATCATATACCTGCACATCCTCCAGACCTGACACCAGACGAGCTGTGGGCACTAAGGTAAACACAGAGCGTGGCTGTCAGAACTGGAAAGGGCAGGGGCTGGCAGATGGAAGGACATAAGAGGACAGAGACTGAGTGCCAGGGAAGGAAGAAGTGGAAGGAGGGCATGACTTGGGGTACTACTGACAGGCAGGGTCTGGCGGGACTGACTCACCAAGGTGAGCGGAACCCTGGAACATAACGTGGGGACTGCGGCCATGTTCGCTGACTGTGCAGATGCGGAAGCGGTAATCACCCTCCGAGGGCACGCAGTCCCCAGGCACCTCCACAGCTCCAGCTTTCTCGATGCTAAAGCACTGGATCCAGTCTTCGGAGCCTACCTCCTGTCGCTCCAGCCGGTAGATGAACGAGGTCTCAGGAAGTGGCTCCGGAGGCTTCCATGTCAGCAAGACAGTGTTCTTGTGGCCCTTGAACATCTCAACAAACATGGGTGGTCCTGGAGGATTGTGCTTGACACCTGAGACAAAAGCCGGATTTGCATTTGAGCCTCACCAAGCCTCCTGTGGCCTTTTCACTTTAAGTCCACCTTGGCAACCCAGGGTCTGGAATTCGGTCACCCTCCCGCCTTGACCCTCCTGTCCAGGGGCTCTCACACCCTCACATTTGACTCTGAGCAGAGTGGTTGTATGGGAGGTGCCCAGGCTAAAGGTGACCTCTCCAGCATCTTCTCTGGTGACCCCTGGAAGGACCAGGGCATGCATGTGGCCAGAGCTGCTCTGGCAGGTGGTTGGCAGCGCCTCTCTGTCACGGCTCCAGTGTCCCTTGACCCCAGCTTCTTGTGTCTCCACCAGCAGCACAGCATTCTCTCCCTCCAGGACATCAAGCTTCCGGGGCAGCCTTTTCAGTATGGGCCCTGAGATGTAGATGGGAGTCTATCAGCCTGGTGTCTAGGCTCCTGCCTACCTTAGCCTTGGCCTCCTCCCACTGGCCAGCCAACCTTTGACTGTCACATTGGCCACAGTGCGAACCCGGCCCCGCATCTCGCACAGGTAGACACCATCATCATCTGCCTTCAGCCTGTGGATAATGAGGCGCCTCACAGCGCCCTCCTCGATCTGCTCATATTTGCGGCAGGGCAGTAGCCGTTGGTCCTCTCGGAACCAGGCTGTGGGGATGCGGGAGTTGGGCACTTTACACTCCAGCACCACAATGCCATTCTCCCGGCCCTCCATGTCCTGCAGGGGCCTTGTGAAGCGGAGGCGGGGTTCTGTAGAGGAGAGACAAGAGAAGGTTCTGGAGAGGATCCGCCCTGCAGGACTGCTAAGCATCCATGAATTCATGCTGTTTCTCTCCCGAGAGCCCTCAGGCCTGTGCAATCACCAGAAGGAATGGAAGATGGCCTAACTTCTCATGTGGTCTGGACACTCACCAGCCATATCATGTCACCTTGATGTTCCTGTGCCTGAGTTTCCTGACTTGTAAAATGGGGAAGTGAAAGGGAGGGGCTAGACCAGATCAGTGATTCTTCAACCTGTCCTCTGGGCCTCTCAGAGGCATGTCACAAATTCTGCAAAGATCTGAGTTGATTTTCATTTGTAAAGCATTGTAACCATTCTCAAAACTGTATTGCAAAATAAGAAATACAATGCTGCCAACAAACACAGGGTTAACTTGGGTTGCTGGTGAAGCTAAGCCCTGGGAAGTTCCTCTGGCTTTATTTTCTTGAGTCCAAGTCAGCATTGGCCAGGCAAGTTTGGGCACAGCAAGCTGTACCAGTGAGGCCACTACAGCAGTCCAGGTGTCACATGCTTGACTGTGTGCCAAGCAGGGCTCACAAGAATTTGCCAACATTTTTTCCTCTGAGGGAGAAAGTTGGACACAATCAGTGAAGGTATAATCTCTCTAGTTATGATAAATTCTATGATGGAGAGCTTTCACTGCAGTGCATCTTTGGGGTGAATTGTTTTGTCTGAATTTTCTGTTTATAAATAACATAAGCATGTATTAGATATCACTGGCAGTTCAACTTTGCAATACTCAACAATTAGTTGGGCATGGTGCCACCTCCTTGTAATCTCAACTACTTGGGAGCATGAAGCAAGAAGTTCACATCTGAGTCCACTTTGGGCATCTTAGTGAGACCTTATCTCAAAATACAAAGGGCTAGAGGGTCAATGCAAAAGTCCTGGGTTCAATCCCCAGTACCACAAAAGAAAAAAGAATTGCAGGACATTTTTCCTTCCTCAAGTCTACCTCTCCTGTGCGTGGGTCTACAGGCTGGGGCCTTCTCCACAGACTCACTACAAATAAAGCCTCCATTCCAAATGTGCATATTCAATAAGCAGCCCCCTCATTCTCACTGACTAGTGTTACAAATATGTTATAAATTTAGATTTGGCAATTTGCAACCATAAAATGCATTTTGGGTGTGTTTTTGGTACTGGGGATTGAACACGGGGCGCTCTACCACTGAGCTACATCCTCAGCCTTTTTTTTTTCCTTTTGTAACAGAGTTCGAACTCAGGACCTTGAGTTTATGAGGCAGGTAGAAGCCCCACTGAGCTAAATCCCCGGCCTTCCTCAGTCTTTTTTATTTTTTGTTTTGAGACAAGGTCTTCCTAAATTGCCCGGGCTAGCCTCAAGCTTATGTCCTTCCTGCCTCAGCCTTTCCAGTCAAACTCTCCATTTACCAGCCTTACAGATAGGAATTCAGCAGGGGAAATAGGGCTAAAATTAGCAAAAGTTGAAAATCACTATGAGAAGAGTTCCAGGGCTTCAAGGCTTGCACATTACTCCTTAACAGTTTCCACCATCTGTCTGAAAATCTCCTGGGTAATTTGTAGTGACTTACTAAATGTGAATGCGGGGGTCCCACCCTTCAGATTTCTAGGCAGGATGGGCACCAAGTGGGGTAGGAGTAAGAAAGGCCCGAGGGTGCTGGAGGCCCCTTCCCACCACTGTGGCCCAGGACAAGCTACCTTTGACGTGCAGCTGCACGGCGCTGAGCGTCTGGCCAGCAGAGTTGCGCGCCGCACACACATAGAGGCCACAGTCCTTGGCCTGGCAGTAGAGCACCTTGAGTACAAAGCCACCGTCGCGGTCGCGGTACATGAGGCGGCGGCGGTCCGGGAGCAGCGGGCGGCCCTCCCAGTGCCATTCGATCTCGGGCTCGGGCTTGCCCATCACGTAGCAGCGGAACTTGGCGTGCTTGCCCTCGTTCACCCAGAAGGTCTTGGGCGCATATTTCTGCGGCTCCACCGTGGGCGTGCGGACCTCGTCGGGGTCCTCGGGGTCAGTCTCAGGGGGCTGCTGCACCTGGAGCAGCGCGCCGGCCCGCGCGTGGCCGTGTGCGTTGCGGGCGTGGCACACGAAGACGCCAGAGTCCGGCAGCCGGGCCGCCAAGATGCGCAGCACCAGGCTGGTGCCCGGGCCATCCGCGGAGCCGGCCTCCAGCACGAAGTGGCTGCGGTCCCACACCTCGTCCAGGGCC
>NW_022900928.1:119386750-119394156 GCF_012274545.1 Fukomys damarensis
TGAGGCCAGGCCGGCGGCGGGGGTGCCCGGGCAGGCGCTTTGGCGATCTCTCCCGGCCGCCCCTTTCCTGCTCGCCTCCTTACCCTCGGCCCGGAGCTACAGCTCGGCGGCGCGGTGGAGATTCCTGGGCCCGGAGCCTGGAGCTCAAGGGGCAGACTTCCTGTTTGCCTTTCCAGCGAGGGGCCCCCAGCAGCCCGCGGCCTGGCTTCCTGCTCCGGGAGGCTCTCTTCCCAGCCCCCTCCCACAGCCCTGGCCTCTCTCCCCTCCTCCCTCCCACCTCTAGCCGCCAGGTCCGCGACAGACCGCCAGGCTTGGCCCTAAGTGGTAGAGGCGCCTGCAGCTGCCAATCCCAAAAATATTCTCTGATGACACAGCTGGAGGACAGGAGCCCAGTCTGGCTCCTCCAAGCTAAGTTTAGAGCAGGCGGGGACCACCTGCCCCCCAGCAGAGCCCCAGTTCTAGCCCCAGCCCATCCCCCACTCTTTCCCGGCAGCTGTTTGATTGAAAGGGGCCCCAGGAGGACTGAGGGGGCTGATGCATTCTGTCTACGGACAAATGGCACTTTCAGAAGCCGGTCAACCTCAGCTGCCACGCTCTTGTCCCACCTGATGTCACTTCTGTGTTGGGTGCTGGTATGTGAGGCACTGTGTGTATGTGTGTGCATGCACACGCACGCTGTGTGTAGGAAAAGGCACATGCTTGTATGTGTGGACAGGTCACTTGGGGTGAAAGCCCTCCTCACCCCGTTCCCCCACATTCTTGGCGGGAGTGGGAGATAAGGCTCAGGGCCACAGACATCTGCGTCAGAGATAGGAAGTCTCAATGCCATGTGTAGGGGCAACTGAGACTGCAGGGCGTGGGAAGGACTGGGGAAGACCCGGGTGAGAAGAGTAGAAGAGGGCAGGTGGTGGAATGGGGAGGAGACAGTGGGGAGGCTCTGGGCAGACCCTGGAAGAAGGGGCACAGGGCAGGGTGTGGGTTCCCTGTTGGCAAGACCAGGTGAGCTATGGTGAACCAGCTGCCCCTGCTACTTCTTTTGCTGTTGGCCCCACAGGAGGGTCATGGCTGCCATGGAATGGAGCTGGACCGGGAGCTTGTCTTAGCCAAAGTGAAGGCCCTATTCCTGGATGCCTTGGGTCCCCCGACAGTGACTGGGGAAGGTGAGGTTCCTGGAATCAGAAGGCTGCCCCGAAGACACACCACAGGTGACTTCATCCGCAGGGGCTCCAAACCAGAGGAAGAAGACGTCTCCCAGGCCATCCTTTTCCCAGCCACAGGTAATGAGGGTGGGGAACAGGCAGAGTGACTTTGAGAAGCAGCCTGGAGTTTGAATCCTAGTCCTGCCCCTTGGCTGGCTTCACAACAATGGGCCAGTTACTAAACCTCCCTGAGCCTCTGTGTCTCATCTTTCAAATGAGTGGTCCCACTTTCCTCAGGACTTAGGGAAGCCTGTACCAGAGTGACTGGCACATGGAAGGCTTTTGGGAGACCAAGTCTCCAAAGACAGAGCTGTCTGGGCCTCTGTTCCTTACTTCAAGCCCTATAGGTGAAATGTGAGAAGCTGTCAAGAATGCTGGAAAATGCTGAGTTGGGAAACACATATCTTGAGTTCCTGTCTTACCTCCTTACATGTTTCACTGTGTTCCAGTGACTGAATGAATAAAGCCTTCCTCTGGATGGGCTTTCTCATCTGGCACACCTTTCTCTTAGCAGTGACTCCCTGCCTCCCTTGCTTCGACCCCTGTGCAGCATATTGAGGAAAAGTATGGCTTTGGGACACTTAGCAGTTGAATGTCATCCTTTTTTTTTTTTCGGTACCAGCAATTGAACTCAGGACCTTGCACTTGCAATGCAGGCGGCGGCACCTATGAGCTAAATCCCCAGTCCTGTCATCCTTTTAAGCCTTGGTTGCTTATCTGCAAAATGAATTGGTTGTTATGAATTTAAAAGGAGATAATGTGTGATGATGTGTGATAATGTAGCCCCAGTTGCCAGTCCTTTCATTTAGGCTGGCCCGTGGTTATTTAGTGCAGTCCACACAGATGTCAGGGCAAAGAGGCCAACTGCACTTTCTTGGGAAGGACTATGCTTTATTCTGAATTATAGCCTTCCTCCTCCTCCTTTTCTTCCCCTCCTTCTCCTTCTTTTTCTCCTGCTTTTTGGTGTGTTTTAAGCTGCCCTTTAAAATGGAATTATGTTAAAAGAATTTATCATATACTATTTCTGATATGCCAAAAGATATGAGCAATATAACACCCCTGCACACAGCATTCAAAATACCACTTCACACTATCTGATGAACAAAAATTTAACAAAGTGTTGGTGAAGGTAGAGAGTGACTCTTACACATCGCTATTTGGAATATTAATCAGTAAAACTGCTTCAGAGAGACGTTGGCAACATTTTGTAATTTTTAGGTGCTTTAATGTTGAGACTGAAAAAAAGGGGGAGCCTATGTCAGCTCCCCTAAGAGTTGGGAGAGTCCCCAGAGCTGTGGGGACCTCATTAGCACTCGGTGAGTGGCAGCCACATTCCTACTATTGAGGTGGGTGGTTTTGGGTCCTGCAAGTCAGCACTGCCCTTTCCCTTCCCTTCTGTCCCCTGCAGGTGCCACCTGTGAGGACGAGGCAGCTACTGGAGTGGTGGCCCCAGAAGCTTCAGAGGGTCTCTTCACATATGTGTTCCGGCCATCCCAGCATACACGCAGCCACCAGGTCATTTCAGCCCAGCTGTGGTTCCACACGGGGCTGGACAGGAAGGTCTCAGCCGCCTCCAATAGCTCAAGGCCCCTGCTAGACCTGCTGGTGCTGTCATCTGGGGGTCCAGTGGCCGTGCCTATGTCCTTGGGCCAGGCTCCCCCTCGCTGGGCAGTGTTGCGGCTAGCCACCTCTGCTCTCCCACTGCTGACCCACCCTGTCCTGGTGCTATTGCTGCGCTGTCCTCTGTGTTCCTGCTCCGCCCGGCCTGAGACCACACCCTTCCTTGTGGCCCACACTCGGGCCAGACCACCCACTGGAGGGGAGAGAGCCCGGCGCTCAACTCCCCCGATGCCCTGGCCTTGGTCTCCCGCTGCTCTGCGCCTGCTGCAGAGGCCTCCAGAGGAGCCCACTGTCCACGCCTACTGCCACAGAGCTGCACTCAACATCTCCTTCCAGGAGCTGGGCTGGGACCGGTGGATCGTGCACCCTCCCAGTTTCATCTTCCACTACTGCCATGGTGGCTGCGGGTTGCCCACTCCACCCGACCTGCTCCAGCCAGTTCCTGGAGTCCCCCCTACCTCTGTCCAGCCCCTTACTCTGGTGCCAGGGGCCCAGCCCTGCTGTGCTGCCCTCCTGGGCACCATGAGGCCCCTACATGTCCGTACTACCTCAGATGGGGGCTACTCTTTCAAGTATGAAACGGTGCCCAACCTTCTCACACAACACTGTGCTTGCATCTAAAAGGGTCCCGCTTCCTTATCTCATGGCTGGTGGCCAAGCACCCATCATTGTCAGCTAGGGGGAAGGAAGAGTGTGGAAAATTAGTGGTTCCTACTCCTTCTTTGACTTCTCTGCCTGAGGGCTCCCCTCCCCATACCACTCCTGTCCCATGGGTAACAGACAATAAAGAACTCGGTGCATACAACTTGGCATTCATTCTCAGGCTTCTCTGATATGGTGTTTCAAAGATTTGGGGCCTTGGAAACAATGGGATTGTGAGATTTCAGGTTACTCAGAGGTTAGGTTACTGCACTTGACCTCAGAGATCTGGGGTCCCAGAGCAGGAATTGGGTATGTATTTGTTGGGAAATTGCAAATGTGTCTCTGGCTCCTTGGACAGCTCTCTGGAGACGAAATTGGCCTCCTGCAAGGAGACCCTGACATGTCAATCAAGCTCTCCACCCTGCCCTGCACACAAAAAATTACTGCACTCAATGCCACTATTCAAGGTAGCCCCGAGCCCCCTCTCCTGCCATCCTCTGCCGTTGCAGGTGGACACCTAGTTCAAGAACCGGAGATGCTGAGCCTGGCTAGAGCCTGCATTCTTTGGAGCCCCACTGAAACAAGTATTCAGAACTGGTCGATTACTGTTTTGGGGTCCCTTGGGAGTCTGGGTGAGAAGAAAGAGGGAGGTGTGTGAACTGGTAGTGTAAGAAAGAAATTGACAAGGCCAGAAAGGTGGTATCTTGTTAAGGTCAGATCATCAGAATGAAGATCTGGAATTTGTTTGCCGAGGGTCCTGGACTATTTTGAATCTATCACTGTTTCTTGAAGTAGATTCTATGAGGCCCCACTGAACTGGGACTCTGGCTCTTGAGATCTTTGGCTCCTTTGATGTCCCTGTGTATCTTTATACAGCCCCTTAACTGGGTACTTAACATCAGAAGGGTGAAAAGACAGCCCACTGCTGGGGAAATATGTGGTCTTTAGTGAATTCACTCTGTGCACATCGGGAGTGCAGGGCGTGGGGCCAAGCAGTCTTTTTCTTTTCTCATTTGTCCTTTCTGCCCTCAGAATTGGGCACCAGGAAGCCACCTTTTCCGCCCTACCTACTCCGTGTGTCATGCTCCTCATTATCCCCTCAATCTTTTCTTTCTGCCTTAGCCCATGCTCTATGGCTCTCAGCTGATTAATTCAATTCAGACCCACCTCCCCTCCCCTTTCCTCCTCTCCCCTCCCTCTCCCTCTCTTTCTTCCCACTGTGTGTGTGTGTGTCTGTGTCTGTGCAGGGACAGGGGTGGGATGTTCAATGTTCAGTCCATCATGTTGAAACATGAGAGCACTGATTGTGACTGCACAGCTCCTCCCCTTCTCCCTCTCCCTCTCCCTCTCTTTCTTTCCACTGCGTGTGTGTGTGTGTGTGTGTGTGTGTGTGTGTGTGTAGGGGCAGAGGAGGGATGTTCAATGTTCAGTCCATCATGTTGAAACACGAGAGCACTGATTGTGACTGCACAACTCCAATGTGTATTTGTTTTAGTAGAATCTCTGATTTGTTGAAGGCTCCCTCCCACCAGCCCAGCTTGTTGCGGGGTGGTGTTGAGGAAAGAATCCCAACAAGTCACACTCATGGTAATGCCCTTTGATCACTCAGCAATCCTGCAGGCACTACTGTTCCTTGAAGCACAGGGGCCCTGCAGGGAAGCAAAGTGTACACTCTTAACCAGCCCCAGGCCCTGTTCCTTTGGAGTCCTCCAGGAGGCTGCTGCTGCTAGCCTACTGGGTTGCTTCCATCCTGTCTGGAGTCTTCCAGCACCTTGTCTCTGTGCTCTGGAGGTCCTTACTTGGGCCGTGGGCTGGGAGAAGACCATTAGTGGGGAGCCAGAGAACCTTCCTCAAGGCTGCCTGGGTTCCCTTGTTCCCTGCCTGGCATCCTGGCCAGGTCTTACCTGCCCAGAGAGATCTTTCCCTGGGAACTTTAGTCTTCCTACCATGCCTAGGATCCTCAGTCTTTCTTCTGGGCCCCACTATGTCCCTGTGCTGTCCAGATGTTCCTTGTCTCAGGGAGGAGGTGGAGGAACTCTAAGGACTGGGGACCCAGGATCCTCTATTTGGTTAGTTAGATGATCGGTGTTACAAGTAAAATGTTTTCACATGTCTGGAACAAAGTGAGAAAAGTGAGTACAACCTAATAAATATTTCACAACCCCAGATTTATTTGTTTTAAAGGGCAGTTCTTTATTTTGGAGTTATTCTTTCTCTCTCTGTGTGTTATTTCTTTATGATATTATGGAGATGGTAGAAAGTAGGAGATTTTTTTCAGTGTTTACTTAACAAATTACAACTCAGCAATTCTAGTTTGTACCCTGAGATTTTTCTTTGGAATTTCACTGCTGTATAAAATTTGAAAAATCCGAAAGACAGAAGTCATGAGTCTGGGCCACCCCTTTAAGAATCTCTGAGTCCCTACATTCTGCTAACTTAGTAAATCAGAAAAACAATGTCTGTCCCTCCCTTAGAGGATGCCAATGGTGATAAAGAACATATTTCCGTCTGTGCTTCTAACCATGAATCAATGCAAGAGCAATGAACTTCATCTATGGTCTTTATTCCCAGTGCAATTATTAGGAACACTCAGTAAATACTCTTAATCAGAATGAATTTAGAGCCTGGGATTTAGCTTAGTGGTTCCACCTCCTGCCTTGCAAGTGCAAGGTCCCAAGTTCGACCCCCAGTACCCTACCCCAAAACCCCCACAAAACAAAACAAACTTAAACAGAAAGCTCAAACTGGCTTAGACAATCAGTTAATTATTAATTAATTAATAAGTAGCTCTTTTTTTGGGGTATCAGGAATCGAACTCAGGTCCCTGCACTTACAAGGCATGTGGTAGAACCACTGAGCTAAATCCCCAGCCCCAATAAGTAGCTCTTTGGGTCTTGACAAGTCCACAAGCATACCTGGTTCTGGTGTGTCCTGATTCTAGGCTCAGAAGTTGTTACCAGGATCTGTCTATAGGCTCTACTTTCCCTGGGGTGGCTCCATCCAAGGTCCATGGTATCTCTGATTAGCTTGACTCCCATCATCACAACGTTTGGTTCAGAAGGAGAGAGATGGCTTATAAAATTACTTAGGGTGGGTCTTGATGTCCTGATGAAAGTCATGTGCTTCTTCAGAAAAGGTGGCTTGAGGAATGGAATGGGCTAATGACTTAGCCAAGATCATGAGTCCTACTCTGGGAGCCAGGAGCCTAAGACACTGAATTGGTCAGTTTTATATCACTATAATGACAGAACAGCTGACATTTAACACTTGCCTTACAGTGTTGGAGATTCAAAGTTGAAGAATGGGTAGGCCCACTTTGGCCTCTGGCAAGGTGGGGGGGTGGCACATCCTGGCAGGAGCACCCAAAGAAACAAATGCTTGTATCTTGAGCTACAGTAGAGAGAAAGTAAAAGACTGGGGTCCCACAGTGGCCTTTGAGGGCACAGCCTCCATGACCCAAGCACTTCCCACTGTGCCCCACTCTGAAAGGTCCACAGTGCTTCCAAATCCACCACACTGGGGACAAACTTTTAGATATGGACTTTGGGTGGGACACCCAACACCCAAACCCAAGCAAGTACAAGGGATAAAGGTAAAAAAAGGTGATATCCTCAAAGCAGGGGGCAGCTGCCACAAAAAGGTGAGGTGCAGCAAGTACTGTTGGTTCCTTCTCCTAAATCTCTCAAATTAAGCACATTATTTCTTCATAGACCACACTGGGGACAAACTTTTAGATATGGACTTTGGGTGGGACACCCAACACCCAAACCCAAGCAAGTACAAGGGATAAAGGTAAAAAAAGGTGATATCCTCAAAGCAGGGGGCAGCTGCCACAAAAAGGTGAGGTGCAGCAAGTACTGTTGGTTCCTTCTCCTAAATCTCTCAAATTAAGCACATTATTTCTTCATAGACCCTATTTTTTTTTGTGTGTGTGTGGGGTTTTTT
>NW_022900928.1:119394200-119405806 GCF_012274545.1 Fukomys damarensis
TTTTTTTTTTTTTTTTTTTTTTTTTGTGCCAGGGATGATACTCAGGACCTTGTGCTTGCAAGGCAGGCACGGTGCCACTGAGCCAAATCCCCGGCCCATAGACCTTATTTTGTAATTGACTGGACAGCTCAAAGCAGTTACATTTTGCCCCTTTATCCACTTTCCATGTGGCTGCCATAGGACCCTTCTAAGTGATCATCTACTTAGCTGCCTTAAAAGGTCCACATGGAGTTCAACTTCCAGGGTGGGATTAAAAAAAAAACAACAAATAAAAACCAATAAATACATACATAAATAAATAAAACTTAAAAGCACTTGACAATTGGTCCTAAACCTATCTTTGTTGCCTAATTTCCAGCTTTTCCTTTTTCCCTCTCCCTACCCACTATGGTCTGAGTGCTAATGTCCTTCCCAAATTCATATGTTGGAACTTAATCCCCAAGGTAATGCTATTAAGGGGTAATTAGGTCATGAGGGGTCTGCCTTCATGGATGGAATTAGTGCCCCTTGAAAGGAGTTGAAGGAATAGCTTTACATACTTCCTTCCATCTCTTGCACCATGTGAAGAGGCAGCAACCAGGGACTATTGATGGAGGAGGTAGTGGCCCTTGCCAGGCACTGAATCTGCCAGTGCCTTGCTCCTGGACTTTCCAGCTTCTAGAACTGTTGATAAATCATTATTATTAATCTGATGCAGTGCTGAGGTAGAATCCACGACCTTGCACATGTAAGGCAAGTGCTCTATGAATGGTCTACATCCTAGCCCAATTTCTATTACGTATAAATCATCCAGCCTAAGCTGCAGTAAGTAATATCTTGGTTTGCAAGCAGAGTGATAGGCAAAATTTTACTTAAATGTGAGAACTCCACATTGGGTGACTAATGTGACTGTGGCCATCTTTCCTGCATGAACACAAATGTGGCCGTCTTCCCCAGAATCATGGAACAAATTAAATTCATGAACCGAGGTACCACAGTACTTTGTTATAGCAGCAAGAGCAGACTAAGGCAGAGCTCAACTACGTACACTCAGCTCTTGACACAAATCCTGGTCATTCATTCCTCAAGTGTCTTTTTCTCCTCAAGCTGCCATGTCTTTAGCGTGGCTCCTGTCCTTGGGCAATGTGTCCTTTAAGATACAATTCCAATGACACCTCTTCTGTGACTTTTCCCTTACCTCCCAGATGACAAATGTTTTCTGCTCCTTTTTCACTGGATCCTGGACACTTTGTTCTTTCCTTTTAATTTTCAGAAAGTTACTTGTTTTTGACTTCATAAGCAACGTATAGATATGTGAAGACTCAAATATTGAAGATAAAGTGGAAGTTCCCTTGATCATTACTATGAATTCCTCCACAGAGGCAAGTATCCTGCCAGGCACATTTCTATGAGTTTCCATATGTACTCATGTATCTTGTAGAAAGTCTTCTTCCTCCCCAAATGATATCATGCATAAGTGTGGAGTTGCAACTTTATATTCTATGAGGTTTTAAACTTTATTTTCCAGTCTTTCTATTACCTTCTCCCCCGCTTAGCAATCACAACCACTATGCTACATTCCCCATCCCATTTTATTTTGAGGAAGGATCCCGTTAAGTCATTAAGTTACCTAAGCTGGGTTCAAACTTGTAGTCCTCCTGCTTCGGCCTCCCAGAATGCTGGGATTACAGGTGTACAGGTGGCTTCATTTTATTATTTATCCATGAATGTTAATATAATAGTACTTATATGGCAGGCATATTGCAAATAAAAGCTCCCAACAACCACAGGAAACAGGCACTAGTATAATACTATTATACAGATGGGGAAACTACGGCATGGCAGAATTCAATAAATTATCAGAGTCACATCCCTGGTAAGTAGTGAAGCCAGGACTTGGAATCCAGAAGTCTAGTTCAAGAGTCTGTGCACTATGCTGGTGTTGCTTTTCTCTTCCTGTTCTTCAAACATGCTTCTGGGGGAGATGAGTCTATGTCCATCCATGAAGAAGACATCCTGGGGGCTGGGGATTTAGCTCAGTGGTTCCGGAGCCTGCCTCACAAGAGCAAGGACCCAAGTTTGATCCCCGTACTACCCACCCACCCACCCACACACACACACAAAGAAGACATCCTGGCCCCATGACGGCTCCTAAAGATGGCAATCACTTTTAATCTCTGAAATTTCAGGTTTTAATGTTTATTTTTTCCCCTTCTCTCCTTTTCGTCCTATTCTTTAATGTGAACAAATTTACTAAAATCTTTGCTCACCCTTGGTTTTACTTTTTGTTCTCACACTGGATTCATTTTTCTTTGTGATGACATCTCCTTTTTATTATCTATGTCTGAGCAACTCTATAGGTAATGAATGCTTTCTTAATTCCTGCCTAACTTTATTTTCACACCTGAGTGATGGTTGGGCTGTGCATGTAATTGTATATTCAAAAATATTTTTTTTGAACTTTTTTTTTCCTCTCTTTTCTTTTTGTACCCATGTTTTTTTGGTGAGAGACTTCATGGAAGTATTATTCTCACCTTTGTAGTTGATCTAGTTCAGTGGTTGCGAACCTATGGCCTGCCCATTGTTGTTTTGTTGTAAGACAAGAGTCGTTAATGTGTGAGTTGTTTTTTCTAAAGTAAAACTTCAGTATTTAGGCTTAACTGCAGTGTTGACACTTTGCAATAAGTAAGTGGTTTTGGGTTGCAGTGTGGGCTCTTATCTATAAAAGGCTTATCATCATTGATCTAGGTTTTTTCCCTTTTCTCATCAGATATTTTCAGGTTTTTCTCCCTTTCTGTGGCACCTAAATTTGCATCGCAATATAGCTACAAATCAGTATCTAATTCCCTTGAAGAGATTGAACCCAGAGAAGCCCTTCCACTAAATTACATCCCCAGTGCTTGCTACCCCCATCTGTGTGTGTGTGTGTGTGTGTGTGTGTGTGTGTGTGTGTGTATTTTTTATTTTGAGAGAGGACCTCACTAAATTGCCAAGTTTCCCAGGCTTGGCTAAAGCTTATGATCCTTTTGCTTCAGTTTCCCAAAGTCCTGGGATTACAGGTCTGGGCCACCATGTCTAGCTCCCGGTTGGCCTTTGATGGGCCTATCAAATTGAAGTTCCATGGGTTTCTTCAGTTCTGGGCCATTTTCTTCTTTTATTGATTTGTATATGATGTCCTCTCATATTTTTTCCATTTTCTACTTCAGAACTCTTACCTGATAGCAAAGTTTTTCTATTGTCCTCTGCATATTTTAGTTTTTTAAACAAATACTTTCCCTATTTTATCTTATAATAGATGCTGGAAAACATATTTTCTCCAGGTCACATAGGCACGTATTAGCTGTGCCCTTTCTAATCATTCTTTTTTTTTTTTTTTTTGGTACTGGGGATCGAACTCACGTCCTTTGCGCTCCCTTTCTAAACATTCTGTTGAGTGTGTATTTTCAAAAAATGAACAGGACAGCCTTTCATAATTATTCTAAAGTCCTGTTCTTGTTCTGTAAGCAAGGTTATTGATGTAAGTTTCTTTTGACATGTTGAATCGGGTATCTTCCTTTCAAAATGTTGGCTTGTCGAAACAGTGCCTAATTTTTGTGGGAGCTTCTTTTATCTGAGATTTTTTTTTTTGGTAGCCCGTTTGCCCTCTCTAACTGGATACTCCTAGGAGAACAGGCTATGAGCTTAGCCATAGTATATATCAAGTCTGTTGTGGGAGCCCAGCCATTGTCCTCTAGGCAATTGACATTTAAAAGGAAACTTCTTCACCTCTACACTCAAGGCATTGATACAATCTATATAACATACTAGGACTCTGCTTGTTAAACTTGTTGCTGCAATGGGAGAAACTCAAAGAGACAGCCATAGATCTGATGTTCTTTGTAAAGAGTCAGAAAATCCGGTCTTTGCATAAAAGATACAAATAGTTGCTTGGTGCTTCCTGTTGATGTGAACCTATAAAAGGAGCTGTTTCTGTGAAATAAATCAACTTCTCTTGGTCTTCACTCAGGCTTGAGTGTTCTTTTCTTTCTCAATCCTCACTCCCCAACTCAGGCGTGTTAGTGTCGTGACGGCTGGACCACCACAGTCTGTTGTCACTAATTGTCTGGCAGCAGTGGGGTTTTCTGCTGAATGGGGTATTTTGTTCTTCTGAAATGGCCTTCAGGAACACTGTCCTTTTCTCTACTGTTCCCACCTGTAGACAGATAATCCTGATGGAGTCTCTTGGCTTTGGGAAGTAAGAAAGGGGATATAGAGTTGTTGATATGTTTGGCTGTGCCTGCTGCAGTATCCTGAATGATCAGGGTCCTCTTGGTTGCTCTTCTTGGGTACTTCTGATCCTGGGTGCTATTTTTTACATTTGGGGGCAATCTAATGCTAGGCATGTTTTGGGCTGTGGTTTTCTTCTCTGACCAATTTCCACCTGTCATCCATCTTTCTGGAAATTCTCATGGTTTCTGGTCTACCACTCACCTTTTTTTTCACTGAGGTTGACTATGAACTTATTTTCTCATTTTTAGATTTCTTTCTGTTATTTCTAAGCATCTGGGATGGAAGGGAGAGGCTGCAACATGTATTCAGTCTGCAGTCTTGGAGTGGAGCCATTTTCCATTGTGCTATCTTTACTATAACATGCCTAATGTCTGTGGTAGACAGAAAATGTCCACACCCCAAAATCTGTGAATATGTTATGTTACATGGCAAGGGACAGTTAAAATCGCAGATGGAATTAAGGTTGTCAGCTGACCTCAAATTAGGGAGATTATCCTAGATTATCTGAGTGGGTCCAATATAACCACAAGTGTCCTTAATATTGAAAAGGGAGGCAAAAGAGCCAGTATTAGTGTGATATGATGTGAAAGATTCAGGCAGGCATTTCCAGGTTTAAAAATGGAAGGGGGCCCCAGGCTATAGAAGCAGGAAGCCATTTAAAGCTGGGAAGAGATAAGAATACAGATTCTCCAAACTGGGGATGTAGGTCAAATGGTAGAGTGCTTCCCTAACATGTGTGAGGCCCTAAGTTTCATCTCCAGCACCCTTTACAAAAATACAGATTCTTTCCTGGAACCTCCATAAAAGAACACTGCTTTGCTGCCCACCTTACTTTTAGCCTAATGAGACCTTTTTTGGACTTTTGACTTTCCGAACTATAATAAATTGCTTTAAACCTGTTAACTAAATTTGGTGTAATTTGTTACACCAGCAATAAGAAACTAATACAATGTCGCTGTGTGATTGCTGGGATCCGGCTCTTCCACTACAAGGCCAACTTCTTGATAAAGGAGCCACACCTTTGTCTCCTTCATTTATCTAGATCTGGCACAGAGTTATGGTTGAGAAAATATTTGTTGAACAAACCAAAGAACTGCTCTAACTCTGTGGTTCCACAGCGGCTCTGATAGTCAAAGCAACCCCTCCCTTCCTGCTTCCTCTCCTTGCTCCTAAGCCCTGTGTTCCCACTTCGCTGTTTTTCCTTTTCCCACTGGCTCGTGTGGCACACAGCAGTCCTGGTGCCGTTCCATTGCCGCTTTCTCCCCTGCCTGGCCCTGCCTAGCCCTCTGTGCAGGGATAATCGAAATAGAAGACGCAGCATACCCTATGTATGTGACTTTGCCAGCAGATCTTCTGGGCTATGCCTGAACGTGTCATTTTCTTCTCCCAGGTTCTGCTTTTTTTTTTTCTTCTCCAATGCTGCCTCTATCCATATTTCCTATCAAGCTTCTGTTCAGTTCAGTTAGAATGGGCAATGTAGTCTGTATCTTTCCTTTTCCTTTCTATGTCTTTAAGCACATAATCCTGGTTCTCATAATCCTTCTTTACCTCCTTCTGAGGTGATTCCACCGGTTCAATGAGGTAAGTTAAGGCACTCTTAGGTTACCTTGGGTTAATTTAAAGCCACTTATGGAATCCCTTCCTTTATTTTATGCTGAACTGCAAAGTCCTCTTGGACTGGGTGCCCAGAGTTGCTTTTGGGTTACTGGCATGTTGTTATTTTGTTGCTTCCTTGTTTTTCTTTTTCCTCCTCCTCCTCTTTTTTTTTTGAGACATGATCTCACTGTTTAGTTGAGGTTGGCCTTGAACTCTATGTAGCTCAGACTGGCTTCAAACTCATGGCAATCCTCTTGCCTCAGCCTCCTAAGTGCTGGGATTATAGACACACGCCACCAAGCCCAGGGTTGCTTCCTTTTCAGTCTGCTATTTTCAGGCCCCATCTTTTCTGATTTTGCAATGAGCTTGGCTTCTGCCTTTCTTGTTTTCCTTCTTTACTCCTCGAGTTCAGTCCATTCTCTCCAGAAACTACACTTCAGTGAGCTTGCTTGGTCACAGTCTAATACAGAGTTCTTAGGCCAGACCTTCTCCAATGCTGCTGATGGGTCCTGCCTGTTTGACTTTGGTGGCTGGCCAAATTCCTGAGCAAGTCTTTTGAGGCCTGGGCTGGTAGCAGAGCCAAGAGACACAGTGGAGTACCTCATGCAGAAAGGATTGTTTTTGACCACTCTGTCCTGGGGCTGAGGGTGCTGGACACATGCCCTCCTCTCTAGTACAAACTCTTTGTCAATATTCTATTTGTGTAGGTCATATTCACACTTACTCATTCTCTTCTGTCTCCTTTCCACACTCCATGAAGATATTAAGTTGATGAACAAGTAGTTCATCCAATTTCACTCTTCTCACTCCTAAGTATGAAATTTTCATTTTGGAGGAATCCTTAGATTTCAGTCATCTGATCTTCTGTTGGAAGCTGTAATATCAGAATGGGGAAGTTATGAGGGTAGCCCATGTCCTAAAGATGAATAGTGACGTCTGTTCCTGTGTGGGCAACAGTCCTAGGCATTGCCTACTCCAAAGTATCAGAAGCAAGCAGGTTTTAGACCAGGATCTGAAGTCTGTGTTCTGCTGTAGTTCAGTTTGTCATTCTTGTTCAAGACTACCCTTTTTCTCCTTTCTCATGTCCACAGCCTAAGCTAGTAACTGGTGCATCTTTCTGTACTCCTTTTTATTGTAAGTATTCGCAGAGGGTATTTCAGAGAACTTCTGGGTGGCAGGGAAACTACCAACAGAGGCTGTCTCCTACTGTAATGAGGCGGAACATGAGGTTATGAGTTGTGCCTTGTGAATACCACTAGATCCATGATTATGTGAGGGGTCTTGTTTAGGTGCTTGGAAGAACAAGCTTCACATTTCTGATTTTAGGTCATGTGTTAGTGTCAGGGACTAAAACTCAGAAGACTGTTGAACAAAATACTTTTGAGAAAACACTTTCAGTTACAATAATAAATTATGGTAATAAATTATGTAAATTTACTAATAACATTTTTAAAAATGACGTTGCACACCTTTTTAATAGGTAATCCCTTAATAAGTAAATCTGAACTTCAAACTTGAAAGACTGCATAGACTTAATTTTTTTAAGAAGATGTTTAGCCCTTTAATCTTTCTGGAATTTAATGTGCAGGATGTAAAGGGTTTAGCTTTTTCCAGATGGTCATCTAGTTATGCCAAAACTATTGAACAAATCACTACTTACACAATTGATTTAAAGTCAATTTTATCATTTGTAGGAAAAAATTTCCATGTAATCAAAGCTACTCCTGTACTATGATCTATTAATATTTGTCTATCTCTTTTGTCATTATTACAATGCTTTGGTCACTGTGACTTTATTGGACATTTTATATCTGGTAGGACAAGGCCCCTGTTAGTGCCTCTTGTTTTATTTTTCTTCAGTGTTTCTTGGCTGTGTCCAGTGTTTAGTCTTCCAGCTGAATTTTAGAATCAACTTGTCAAGTTACAAAATCTACACACTGAAATTAGTTTTGCAATTGCATCATTATAATATTGAATCATTATAACACTGAATCCTCCCCCTAGGAATATAATTTCTCACTTATTTAGATCATGTTCTGACATATTTCTCAAAAGGTTTGATATGTACACATATCACTTTGACTGCTACAGTAAAACAGGATTTTCTTTTTCCTTTTTCAAAAAGAAGTTTTTGCCTCAGTCAAGGTTCTTATGGGAGCGATTTACAGTACATTCTGATTAAGGAAAAAGTGAGAGATTTTTTTTGGAAGGCAGCCAAGGCGCCCCGGCAGGCCAAGGACAGAAAGGGGGAGTGGGCCTCACAAGGGGTGGGCGTGTGTGCACAAGGTGGGGGGGTGTGCATGGAGGAAACAACTGTATAGTCTTCTGTTGCTTCTTCTCTTAGTAGATCTATTATTCTTGCCCTCTGTAGTTCAGTTTTCTTTGTCTCACTTGGACATTTCTGGAAGCAAAAGGATGTAGAACAAATCTAGCAACAGGGGCTACTCCTATAAATGGAGGAATTCTCAGAGAATAACTGTGGGCTGGGGTGTGGTGGGTGGTGAAAACAGATTTCCAGGTATTGCAGTGTTAGCAATCTCAAAAGAACCTTGTTTCTCGCCCAAGAGGATGGGTTGGCAGTTACAGTATGGGAGCCCTCACCCTCTCTAGTTCCAGGTGATTGATAAACGGGACTGACAAACACCAAGTTATGGGACTAACTCAATAAAAATTTATTGAGCCCCCACTCTGGCTTTTTAAGTACACTGCTTTGCTGTTCATGATATATTTCCACATCTTTCAGGGTTTTGGCTCAGGCCACACATAATAAGCAGCAAATGCTAAATTGTAGGCATATGTAGCTATTTGAAATATTGTTTTTAGAAAGCAAAATCCTTCAAATTTGGCAACTTGGAATGAAGATAATTTTTTTGAAGGAAAACATTTATTGATACATTTTAGAGAGACATGACAACAATTATCAGAGGACACTTGTATCTGTGATATATTTTGCTTTTTTCTCATTCCCCCCTCCCTTCAACTCTTCTTGCCTTCCTTATTTACAAAAGCTTTGTTTCCATTTTTTTCTCCTATTCTTTTTTTTTCCCCTTGTCCCTTCTGAAAAGAAATTTCTTAAAGGGCTGGGGATTTAGCTCAGGGGCACTGCTTCTGCCTTGAAAGCCCAAGGTGCTGACTTTGATCCCCAGTACCACAAAAAACAAAAAAAGCAAAAAAATTTCCTGAAAACCAGAAATTCAGTTGATATTTTTCTTTATCTGCTTCAGCAGTTGACTGGGAGCCCGGTAAAAGCTACACACGTAACTGGGAACCATGAAACTTTAGCAGTCTTCGAGTTGTCGGTTATTAACTGAACGACCTTCACAAGCAACCCAGCCTCTGGGAACCTGTTTTTTCATTTTCAAACCGGGAAGGAGAAATTTTTGATTGGGGTGTGATAAGATAAAACACTACAAAAAAGGGACCAGGTTCACGTGAACGTTACCAGTGGCTAATTTGAGAGTCTGGTTATGGTTGAAGGAAAACGGAGTTTAGAGACACAAAGGAAAGTGAGTCAAAGGGACCCTAGAGGCAGCACCTCCGTTACGGCTCAGCTCTTTCACAGAGCAAAAATCTCCTTCACACGGCGGACACGTCCTTTTTTAACTGGAAAATGGATGTTTTCCATTTCGGAAAACTGGAAAACTTTGGATGAGTTTTGTCCTCATTAGCAGAAAATTCCATTCTCCAAACTTTGCTTTTTCTCAGTGCAGTCTGCAAACAAGTCAGGCTTTCCTCGCTGGCCCAGGGCAGGGGGAGGGGTGCTGGGGAGGGGGGCCAAGGAGGAGACCAGGTGGTGCGAGACAGACGGTGCCGAGGGGCGCCGAGGGCCTAGCTTGAGGGTGGAGTCCTAGCCCAGGGAGCTCCAACCACAGACCGACCGCCTTCTCCTCCGAGAGCCTTGGGCGTGGCTTCGGCTGTGAAGATGTGTTTCCCGTCGTCCTTTCACTCTCCTTACTTCCGGGGTTGGACTTCCTGTCCATCACAAGGGAAAGCTTGCAGAGCTGGTTGGAGGGCCGGACACAACGGTCAGTATGGTTGGCCAGTCTTAGGTTTCTGGAGAGGGCAAGAGGACGCTCTTTCTGTCTTCTGTCTTTTTTCTTCCCGAAACGCCTCAGCTTGCGGGAACACTCTAGGATTTTGGCACCACCACCCACCTGAGGGTCTTCCGCTTCCTCTTTTTCCCAGGCTCCGCCCCCAGCGTCCCGTGGCCATGACAACCGTAGCAAGGGATTCCTTGGTGTGGAAGCTTGCGGAGCTTCTACGGGAGTCTGGTGAGTGGACCAACTGTTGCTCTCGGCTTCAGGCGAGGCAAGGGTGCTTCCGACCTCAGAGACACGCCCTAACAGTCATGGAATTAAGACTGCTTGGATCACGAGGTGTTGGAGTTGTTTGTTCGCCCTAATGCGTTGCCTACAGTATCCTGTCTTTGACAGTCTAACACTGTCCATCCTTAGAGATCAAATTCCGGTGCCATTTCTTCCATGCATTCTGATGCTCTCAGAGAGAAGTGATCATTGCTTGACATTAAGTTCCTTGAGAACAGGAACTGATCCTAATTATTATCATATGGTGCCTTGTAGCTGAAAGCTCAAGATTTGGAGTCAGTCCTGCCTGGGTTGGAACCTGCCTTTTTGGCTATATTAGGTTTTCCAAACTCAGTTTTTCTCCCCAGCAGATTGTCATCTGATTGCACTTAACGAAAAAGTTATGGAAATTAAGTTTAATTCATGGAAAGTAGTGCAGGGTATGCACATACAGCAAGTGCTCAAAACTGGTAGCTATTTTTATTATAATTGTTTCTTTCAGTGCCTGGGCACAGTGGAGTCACAGTAGTTATTTGGCTTGTTTGTTTGGGGTTTTTTTTAGACAAGATCTGGATGTGTATCCAGGCAGGCCTTGAATTCTTGGCAGTCCTCCTGCCTCAGCCTCCCGAGTTCTGGGATTACAAGTGTGTGTCACCATGCCATGCATGAATCACAGTATTTGTTTAATAGGAGGTTGGCTTCAGTTGTGGTACAAATGCCTTGGATTTGAGAATGGACAGAGTGGCAGCTTCCCATTAGCAGTATGATTGCAGTCAAGATTCTTAATTTCTTTGAGCCTCAATTTTCATATCTGTAAGATGAGGTTAATGGTGTTTCTTTTAGGGAGATCCACATGAGGCTTAAATGTGGTAGCAAAATCATCTGGCATGTGTTACCCAGTTAATGTTGGCTGCTGTCTATCTCTGTGAACTTCCATTGGTGGTTATCTATGGAGTCTTTATAGCAGTTCTATTTTCTGGCTTCTATCAATGACTATGCACTTGTCTTCTCTTCTAAACTGGGAAGCCCTTTGAGGGTGGGACCAGGCCTTGAACCATGTTTTTTTTCTATCCTTAATATCTAGTACATAGACAATCCTTCATACAAGGTTAGTGTTTGTTAATTTGTTTGACAAGAATCTGATATAGCTTCAGTGATTAGAGATGACGGAGTGTATGAGTAGTGACTATAAAGAGAAAGGAGATCTTTGTGGTGGTGGAATAGTTTTATATCTTAATTTTGGTGATAGTTGCAGGAACCTGTACAAAGAGTATAGAACTGTGTACTGTACATATTGTGCCAGTATCAGTTTCTTGATTTTGATGCTGTATTATAGTTAGGTAAAATATAAATGTTGGAGGAAACTAGGCAAAGGGTATAGGGAACCTCTGTACTATTTCTGCAATATCCTTTGACCTTATATTTGATTTTTTTTTGTGGTTTTTTTTTTTTTTTTTT
>NW_022900928.1:119405903-119413537 GCF_012274545.1 Fukomys damarensis
TTTTTTTTTTTTTGTTTTTTTTTTTTTTTTTTTTTTTTAGCAAAAGTTAAAAGCAATCTCCATGCCTAGCTTTTCATTGGACCTTTTTAGGTATAATGAGAAGTGCCAAGGTGACCAAAAGATACCCTCAAGGATGACAGTCTCATTAGAAAGAGCAGTTTTAATGTAGCAATAGCAATACCTTAGTGCTGTAACAAATGGGTATTTTTTCTGTGACATGCATTTCAATATTGCTTGATCAACAGTTGATTATTATGTAAAAATGAGTGATTACAGCATGGAAACTCAGTGGTGTTACTGAGAAGGCTTCCTAGGTGAGTGCAGTTGATCTCTATCTGGGTAGTAGAAGGAAGTGTATTAGAATCAAGAGAGCTGTGAGCCATGCTGGTGGTAGCTCCAGCCCTATGAGTAGATCAGGCTCATTTGAGCAGAAGATGAAAGAATTTGGAAAAATGCATTGGAATCACATAGTAAAACAGTCTTATATATCAGGCTGAAGAGCCAAGACTTTTTTTTTTTAAGATGGCAGAGCTATTATTGAGCTGGGAAGGAAATAGAAAATTTGATCCTACAGTGGAAGGTCTACCATATGAATTGGAATGGGTATATTTTTGGTCACCACTCCTAAGAACAAGCGACAGACCTTTTTATTATGTTTTCTCTCCTGTCTGCCCCTCTTTTTTGCAGGGGATGTGGTACTGTCTGGCTGTAGCACACTGAGCCTGCTGACTGTCACGCTGCAGCAGTTGAATCGAGTGTTTGAGCTGTACCTGGGGCCATGGGGTCCTAGCCAGACAGGCTTTGTGGCTCTGCCCTCCCACCCTGCCGACTCCCCCATCATCCTTCAACTTCAGTTCCTCTTTGATGTGCTGCAGAAAACGCTTTCACTCAAGGTTCTGACATGGGGATAGAACAGGCAGGATGTGCCCAGAGGTTCGGGAGTGATGGAGTCTACTTGGGGGGGGGGTAGGGGTGCCAGGAGCATGCAGGGCTGAGATCCAGATTATGTTAGAGATATGGGTGGTTGTGTCGAGGAAGGGATGCTAAGGAAAGGGAGAGTGCCATGCCTCGTTAACCTGACTCTTTTTCTCTTAGCTGGTCCATATCCCTGGGCCTGGCCTCCCAGGGCCCATCAAGATTTTTCCCTTCAAGTCTCTTCGGCAGTTGGAGGTATGGGGGACTTGGAGGATGTTGGTGCATAAAACACAGTGTAGGCAATCACTTGAGGATGGGGACAGAAAAGTTTCCTCTTTTGGTGAGGAGGCCAGGCCTGAGTATACCATTGTTCTGCAGTAATGTGGTATCCAAGATCTTCTATTTAATGTTTCCTTGAAAGCTTCTGTAGCTGGGCTTTGTCATCTTCTCCCTCTTCCTCTTCATGGGAGATAGGGATGAAGTCTTTTACTTCTGTGAGGCTCTGTCTTCCTCCCTTCCTTCCCCTGCTCTAGCTCCGAGGTGTCCCCCTCCACTGCTTGCGTGGCCTCCAGGGCATCTACTCTCAGCTGGAGACCCTGATTTGCAGCAAGAGTCTCCAGGCATTAGAGGTAAGGAGGCCAAGGTGGCAGGGGAGGGGACATGCTTTGTCCTCAGAGACACAGAAGATGAAGTTCTAACATTCTCATTTGCACATGCTCCTGTGACCCCAGAAGTACTCTCTGCCTGTCCATATATTTACAGTCACACCTGCCATACTGTATCAGATATTCTAGTGTCTGCCTCCTCACTCTCCTCACAGTGCATTCCTTGGGGAAAAGGACCTGGGCTTTCTTTATGCCTGCATCTCCGGATGTATAAAGTATGAATGAATGATAGATGATGGGGAGGAGGGTGAGAATGGGATAATGAAATGTCTGTGCCCTGCCTAGGAACTCCTTTCAGCCTGTGGCGGTGACCTCTGCTCTGCCCTTCCCTGGCTGGCTTTGCTTTCTGCCGACTTCAGCTACAATGCCCTGACTGCCTTAGACGGCTCCCTGGTGAGTGGTTTAGAGAGAAGGGAAGGGGCTTTAGGGAGGAGAGTGCCATGTATAAAGTCCTTTCTGTGCCTCCTCTTCCTGTCCTCCTCAGCATCTCTTGTCAGCTCTGCGCTTCCTAAACCTGAGCCACAATCGAGTGCAGGACTGCAAAGGCTTCCTGATGGTGAGTGTGAGCAGTGGCGCCAGGGCACCCAGACCTTGGATTTCTCTGCTCTCACGCTCTCCCCTGGATCCGCCTGTGTTGTACTTGGCACTGTTCTTCTGGGTGGAGCCATGTCCTGGCAGGTGGTGTTTGGGGGTTGGGGCACTAGCAAGATGAGGTAGAGTTCCAATCTCAGCTTTTAATGCCTGTGCGACTTGGGACAAGTTAGATTGTTTTCTTCACCTGTAAAGTAAAAATCATAGGAGAGTACCTGGTTTTGTATGTTTAAATGGTTGTGAAGAATACTCGGTACTCAGCCTGGTTCCTTGCTTAAAAATTGTAGCTTTTGCAATGATGAGGATAACAAACCCTTTTCCCATGTCTTTTGGTTCCCTTTCAAATACAAACATAGCTGGGTACTAGTTAAAGTGGAAAAGACAGATTTTAATCAGTAATAAACTATTGTAGTAGGAAAGAGGATACAATGTGAACTGAACTCCACTTTGTGCAGAGGTGACTGGGCATTTTAAATGGAGAATGAAGGATTAGGAAGATAAGAGGGAGGTGCTTGTGCAGCCTCAGGCAAGTAGAAATGTATGAAAAGTAAGCCATTGGGGTTTGCTAACTAATGGGCCCTTGCCTAATTTAATCTGTTCTTTCCCACAGAGACTGGGAGGTGGGCCCTGTTTTCAGGTGTTGGCTGGAACAAACAGTAAATTTCTATGGGTAGCCTTGTTTTCCCAGGCAGGAACTTAAGGGAGTTGGAGTCACCATCCTAGGGGCCGCACCCCAGAGCTGTTGGAACTATGCCAGTGTTTGTTCAAGGGAACGGGTGGGTAAAGTCATTTGTGCTGAGAGTCTTCAGTTTTTATAGGCTGAGATGGATGCCTAGTGAAGAGGGCTCAGAGGACCCTGACTCGAGTTTGGTCAAAATGAGAATCTGTGTCCTCCCTACCCTCCTGCAGGATTTGTCTGAGCTGTGTCATCTGGACATCTCCTATAACTACCTGCACTTGGTGCCAAGAATGGGACCTTCAGGGGCTGCCCTGAGGACCTTGATACTTCGAGGCAATGAGCTCCAGAGCCTGCAAGGTGAGCAGGGTGTGTGGTGGAGCAAATGTATGGTAAGCAGGGAGTATGGGGCCCGCGTGAGATGTGGGATAGCCCAGGGACCATGATTCTCTGAGCCTCAGAAAGGGCTGAGGCTACCCTCCCACAACACACACTCCCCTACGCCCACTCACCTGGGCTTTCACCTGCATACGCTTTCCTCCCCTCTCACCTCTGCCCCAGGCTTGGAGCAGCTGAGGAACCTGCAGCATCTGGATGTGGCATACAATCTGCTGGAAGGACACAGGGAGCTGTGGCCACTGTGCCTACTGGCCGAGCTCCGCAAGGTGACATGTGGGAGCCACCTTTGTGTCTGGCCCTCCTGTGTCGAAGGTCAGTGCCTTCTTCACACAGAAGACCCAGGCCCATCTCATTCTCTTCCTGTCCCTCAGCTCTATCTGGAGGGGAACCCTTTGTGGTTTCATCCTGCACATCGCGTGGCCACCATCCAGTACTTGTCACCCCGGGTCCGGGATGCTGCTCACGGTGTGAGTGATTGTCTTGTATCCACTCCATTTCCCCTTCTCCTGCCCAGCCCTTCCCTGTTCCTATACAGTCTTGCCATCCCTGGGTGAGGGGTCAAGGACCTGACCACCTGCTGTGTAAGTATGGGTACTTGCTGGGGCTGGGTCCTCCTTGAGCACTGTCCCCTCCTTCTCTGTCTTTGTGCAGTTCCTTCTTGATGGTGAGGTCCTGTCACTGAAGGATTTTCAGGTCTGTGCAGCAGGGTAATAGGATAGCAAGGACTGATGGGAAAAGATGGGAAGGGAGAGCGCTGCCTGGGGAGGGGGTGGCTGGGAAAGGTCTTCCTGGTCGGTGGAAAGTAGGGTCCACTTCTTGGCTACCTTGGGCAGGGCAGAGGTGCTCCTCTGACCTCAGTCTCTTTCTTCTGCCTGTTGTCACATGCCAGACCTCCACATCCTCGGGGCTTGGCCCTTTGGCCCCGCCTCAGCCATGGACCTTGGGGAGTACCACTGAAACCTCAGGTGGCCCTGAGCTGAGTGACAGCCTCTCTTCAGGGGGTGTTGCGGCCCAGGCCCCTCTTCGTAAGGTTAAGGTAAGGGGTATCCCTTGCTGCCACATGCCTGGGGTTGAGTCCCTCTGCAGGGCCCTGGATTGGTAATAGTATGACCATATCCTTGTTAGTAGCTGGGGAGGTTTTTGTAGTTGGGTGGGTGACCATGGATGGAGGCCCTAGAGTTCGTAGAACCCTGTCCCTCTGCCCAACCCAGAGCCGAGTCCGTGTGAGGCAGGCGAGCATCTCTGAGCCCAGTGATACAGACCTGGAGCCCCGAACCCTGGATCCCTCCCCAGCTGGTAGGTCAGCCTTCCTCCACTGCCCTGCTGTGACCCCTTCAACTATCTTGAGGTTACTGTGAAGGTCTGTTAAGAGAAAATTGATTTTCTGGTGGCATAGAACATTGTAGAAGATTTGTTAGCCTGTCTGTTGTTCTTTTAGTTTAGGGAAAGGAGAGGGAACTGCTCCCAAGCTGCATTTTCCAAAGGTTTTCGAGGAACATTAACTTTGTAAGGTGTTAAAAGGTCATATAATAAAATTAATTTGTGGCCAGATAAGTCTGGAAAGTGCTAGGTCAAACAAAATAAAGTAGCTTTCTTCCCTGCAGGCCATCTCAGGGCCTCGAGGTGCTCTATTTTGTGAATTTCCAAAAGTATTGTATGTTGTGTGATCCTGGTTTATATGTGACCACAGCATTCCACACTTGGGGACAAGCTACTGATGTGAAGCCTGTAACACCCCGCAACCCTTGCTTCACATGTAGGAGTACCCACAGAAGGAGGCTGGGGTCATGTGGGGTATGGCAGGGGCTAGGGCCAGAACCTACCCAGTTCACCATCCTCCCTCTGCCTAGGATTGTTTGTGCAACAACACCGGGAACTCGAGCTCCTGAACAGCTTCCGGGAAAGGTTTGGCTGTGACTGGCTGCAGTATAGGAACCACCTGGAGGCCTCTGTGAGTCCCCTTCGGAGCACTTCTAAGACTCCTGCCCTTAGCACTTCTCCTCCAGATGCCCTGGGCACTGAGACTCCCAGCCCTCTGGTCTCAGAGAAGGAAGTCAGAGGGTCTGAGGGGTCAGAACTGAAAGTGGCAGAGACGGGCAGGAAGGAGACGGAACCCCAAGAGGAAGAGGAGAAGGAGGAACAGGAAAAAGAAGAAGGAGCAAAGGAGGGGCAGGAAGAGGAAGAGGAAGAAGGGCAGGAACGGAAGGAAGTGGAAGGTGAGCTTCCTTCAGCCTTTGGGGAAGCTGAGGCCAGGTGATGTTGGAACGTCTGGGAGATTCTTGCAAGGTCATGCTGGCTGGATTTCCACCCACTCAGGTAGGGCAGAGTCTGGATACTTTGGCTTCCTCTAAGCTCTTCTCTTGGTCTCTCTCCACAGCTGAGCTCTGTCGCCCCATGTTGGTGTGTCCCCTGCAGAGGCCTGGGGGGGTGCAGGGAACAGAATGCTTTCTCCGGGTCACTTCTGCCCACTTGGTTGAGGTGGAACTCCAAGCCGCTCGAACCCTTGGGCAGCTGGAGCTGCAGAGTCTGGTGACAGCTGAGCTAGAGCCTGAGAGCCCAACCCAAAGAGAACCAGTGCCAGAGGTGAGTGGTGGGGCTGGAGTGGGAGCTGCTTCTGGATGAGGTGCTGGTTATCCAGGAGCCAGTTTGACAGCTGAGGAGGGGCACTGGTCGGGGGCAGAGTGCAGTTACAGGTGGTTTGGGGAGGCTGGGCTGAGGAGCTCCTTACTAGTGCTTGGATGCCAGCAGTAACATTTGCATAGGCTCCAGTGTTACTGTTTCCCCCATGCTCATTGTAACCCTGACCTCTTTGTTCCTTGGCCCCTTGCTGTGAAGGGCTCGGATCACCTCCCAAGGGCCCCTGTCCTCGTGCTGCGCTTCGCCTACATTTGCCCTGACCGGCAGTTGCGTCGCTACGTTGTGCTGGAGCCTGATGCCCATGTGGCTGCCCAGGTGATGGGGCGGAGGCTGTGGGGGAGATGGGAAGAGCCAAGGAAGTGACTTCCAGTCATGCCAACGGTGTCTTCCGGGGTCCACCTGCTCACAGCTGCCTCCTGATCACCCTCTTTCAGGAGTTTCTTGATGTGCTGACCCCGTTTACCACAGTAGCACAGCAGCAGCTTGGGAAGGCCCACAGCCCACTGGGAGGCAGTTTCCAGTGTCTGCGCTGTGGCTTCGAGTTCAGGCCAGAGGAGCCGAGTCTGGGGTTGGACAGTGAGGAAGGCTGGAGGCCGTTGTTTCAAAAGACAGGTACCAGCCTTGCCCTTAGCCGCCTGACTGCAGGGAAAGCGGCTTTGAGTGGGGGCGTGGGGGAGCCCCAGGGAGCAAGGCCTGGAGGAGAGGGAGCCACGGGGCTGCTAGGAGGAAAAATAGAAATGTCTGCCTGCTACACTTATGAAAAAGAGAATCAAAGCTATGCCCTGGGCTTTTGTTTTTCTCTCAAAATCAAGAAATGTAGTTTCTGTACCTGGGCTCAAGCACCCTCATTATTTTTTCATAACTTGAAGGTTTTTTAGCGTTGTTTGGCTAATATTTCAGAGCTGACATAGAACCTAATGAGCTGCTGCAGTGGCGGGTTGTCATGCTGCCCTCTGAGCACAATGGCTTTGCGTAAGATGCGTTGGGAACCGGAGTAGTTTGTCTTTCTGTGACTGACCTTGTAATTTGCCCGATAGCAAAGTGAGCCTTGTAGCATCTCTCTATATTCTGTTCTTTAAAAACAACAGATTTCTCCATTATAGACCAATCAAAAAGCAAGGTCTTTGAGAAGATATCGAAGAGGAAAAGAACGTTCTTGATAACAGCTGGGTTACAATGCATGATTTTTACCACATATCTGTTCCTGGTAGCAGTTGCAGCAGGGCCTGAGGTTTTGTTTAGAAAATAGAATGCTGTTCTGCTCCCTACCCCTTTGCCTGACCAGGAGGCTGCAGCCCAGCAGGGCCCATGGCTCATCTGCCAGGTTTAGGTGAGCAGCAGCCTCTACCTGGCCAGGGCCCTGGGCTGTATTCTACTCCACAGGTCCCACGGCTCCTGCAGTCCCCTCTGTGGTGGCATTTCTAATGCACACTACTGTGGGCTTCATTCTCCTTTGATTTGAGCCTCAGTTACCTCATCTAACTGAAGAACATGAGCCCAGCCCCTGGTGCACTTTATGAGATTTAGGTGAGACAGTAAAGCATCAAGCACAGCGCCTGTGTAAACCAAAGGTCCCTCATGTGGAAGCTGCTGTTATCTTCATCTATAAGGTCTTGGGTAGACTCATGTGAATTATTTATTCTTTTCTTGTTTGCAAAATTGGGTAGGGAGGTTTTTTTGTTGTTCGAAAGGGCTGCTTTTTTTTTTTTTTTTTTTTTTTTTTTTGTGTTTTGTGGTTTTTTTTTGTTTTT
>NW_022900928.1:119413615-119424696 GCF_012274545.1 Fukomys damarensis
GGGTTTTTTTTTTTTTTTTTTTTTTTTTTTTAATGGTCTTGGAGATTGAACCCAGGGCCTTCCACTTGCTAGACAAGCACTCCCCCACTGAGTAGGTCCCAGGCTTTTAAAAATTTTATATTGAAGGACAGGGATGTAGCTCAGTGGCACCACACCTGCCTGGCAAGGCCAAGGTCCTGAGTTCAATCCCCTGTACTGGAAGAAAATAAAATAAAATCTATATTGAGTCAGGGTCTTGCTGAATTGCCTAGGCTGGCCCTAAATTTGTGATCCTCCTGCTTCATCCTCCTGAGTAGCTGGGATTATGGGCATGTACCATCATGCCCTGGGGATAGGGAGGTGTTTTTTTTTTTTTTTTTGAGACAGGGTCTCACTATGTAGTTGAGGCTGATCTGGAACTCACTGCGTAGCCCAGGCTGGTCTGGCGATAGGGAGTTATGATGGAGATGAAATATGATAATACTGGCATGGGAGCTAGTGCATGTTTTGGGTATTATAGATGCTCAGAGTATCTGTTCTCTCATTGCTGATCCTTGTCCTGTACTCTTTACTGGCTTCCATGCAATCCTGCTGACTTCATAAAGTATACACTGTGTTCGTCCCATCTTACACACAGGAGCCAGGTTCAGAGAGTAGAGGTGACTGGTCCATGACTGTAGAGCCTTTAATGGAGCCTGGAACTGAACCCAGATCTGATACTGGAGTCTGTACTGCCTTTCTCAATTTGTTTATTTGGGTCTTTCAGACATGCTGGTAGAGCACAGAAGTAACTGATGAGCCCAAGGCTGTGGGAGGGGGACCAGAGCAGGGCCTGGTTGAATTGGCCCAGTATGAGAGGGTTTGGAATTAGAAGGTGAGGTACATTTTGGAAGAGCTATAGGCCATGGGAATGGGGAGTGATCAGTCAGTGCCTGCCTGGAGAAGGAGTTGGGGGTGTGGAGCGCTTCAGATACAGGCGCAGGGGAGGTCTGATGGCAGCAGTGAACATTATGAATGTGGCGGGTTGTGCTGTGGGGGATGCTCATGGGGCTTGTGTGCATCCCCTCTCCAGAGTCTCCTGCTGTGTGTCCCAGCTGTGGTAGTGACCACGTGGTTCTCCTGGCTCTGTCTGGGGAAACCCCCCACAGGGAGCAGAACCAGGCAGAGCAATCACCGGCTCCCTCTCAGTCCCCCAGCCCTGGCTGTGACTCCTCTGGCCACAGTGACCACCCCAGCAGGGCTGACAACATCCTAGTTTCCCACGGCCACAGCAGCTGGAGCCTCAGTCCCCGTGAGTACAGGTGACACAAGATGGGGGCGGACTCTCAGGGAGGGACTGGGCACTGACGGGAGGTGCAGACAGCCCATGGGCTCCCAGGGGCAGACTGATGGCTCAACGGTCTCCCCAGCCGGTGAGCACTGTGGCTTCCGCTCTGTGGACCACCGACTCCGGCTCTTCCTGGACGTTGAGGTGTTTGGAGATGCCCAGGAGGAGTTCCAGTGCTGCATCAAGGTCTGGGTCACCTGGCATTACCCAGTCCTTTAACCGCGGGGCCACTGTCTTCCACAGTGAAGCAGGTCACGTCACGTGTTGGGGAACCGCCACGTCTGGGTTCTGCTTCAGGCACAGCAGATATTTGCTGTGGACACATTCCCTGACACCTGAGTCTGAATTCCCACAGTGGAGATAAAATTCCCCACCTTACAGAGTGCAGTGGCTGAGAGCCAGTGTGAGCTGCTGGGCACAGCCCCTGGCATTCAGTAAATGAGGCCTCCTATCCTTACAAATGCACAGTGTTACTAGACCCTCTTTCTTGAGCATGTAATGTGTGCTGCACATGAAGGATTGACAATAGGTCTTGCCCTCAAGCTTGAATCAGAATCATACAATATGCAAGTGCTATAATGAGTGTCCTAAGAAGGGGTGTCTGATCCAGCCAGGGTGGGGCAGGAAGTCTTCCTGGTGGGTGATGTGTAAGCCAAGTCTTGAAGGGTGAGCAAGGAGTAGGAAGCAAAAGGAGGTTGTAGGTAGAGAAAGCCACCTACATGGAGGCATGAGAAAGAGCAGCTAGTGGAGGGCAGTGCCCAGGAAGGGGAGACCAGTGTCTAGGGTAAAGGGCAGGTGTCCCCAGGGGAGACTGAGACAGGAGAGAGCCTGTTCAGAAGCATCCTGCTGTGTCTACCAAGGTGCTTGGACTGCATCTAGGGGCCACTGGGGAGCAGTGATCAATTTTGTGACCGCCAGTCATAGTGTGGTAAGAAGGTTGCAGGGGAGCTGAGCACTGGGGTCTGAGTAAATGTGAGGTTCATGGGGAATGGGGAGAGTGGAGGATGGGAGTGGCTGTTTGAGGTCAAGGTCACCTTGACCTTAGGGATGGGGAGGGCAACTCAGCCTATGGTCTGGCATTTTCCTCTTTGGTTCTGGTTTCTCATCAACTTCCTTTCCACTTAGGTGCCAGTGGTGTTGTCAGGTCACCTGGGGGAATTCCTGTGTCTTGTGGTCGTATCTGATTACAGGCTTTACCTGTTGAAGGTGACAGGGGACATCTGGTGAGTGAGTCAGTCACATGGCCAGGGAAGTATCGGGGCCTCCCTGTCGGTCTCCTTCTGTCCTTACCCTTGGTCACTCTGCCCCTTCCTCCACAGCGGGCCTCCAGCTAGCTGGCTTCAGCCGACCCTGGCCATTCCCCTGCAGGATCTGAGTGGCATGGAGCTGGGCCTGGCAGCCCAGAGTCTGCGGCTGGAGTGGATGGCTGGGGTAGGCAGCTGTGTGCTGCTGCCCCGAGATGCCCGACGTTGCCAGCTGTTCCTCGAGGAGTTCATTGGTGAGAGGTGGGGGAAGGAGACAAGCAGGGCCCTCGGGCAGATCCCCAGTTTGGTGCCCAGCAGTGGAGACCGGGATCATGGGACTCATTCCCTATAGAAGTTTCTGGAATCCAGAACAGGCGGGTGGGAGAGATGGAGAGGTTGGGGTAGAGGAGAGAAGAGGCCTCTGAGGATTCCTGTCCCTGGCTGGCTCTGCCCAGGTGTCTTGCAGTCTCTGCCCCCAACCCGGAGGAACTGTGTCAGTGCCACCGAGGAGGAGATGACCCCACGGCACCGGCTCTGGTGAGTCCACAGGGCATGGAGGCCAGACATGGTCCTGGGCCACTCAGGTCCCAAGCTGCCACCTGTCCTCATTCCTCCCACAGGCCCTGTGTCTGCTCCCAACCTACTCCCTCCCTGAAGCCTTTCCTGCCTCTTTCCTGACACTCTTTCTGCTTCTGCCATGTTCCCCAGGCCTTTGCTGGGACAAGACACTTCCTCAGAGGTGCCACAGTTCTTCTATCTTCAGGTGTTCCTGGTTGAAGGTGAGCCCTCTGTGCTGCAGATGTTCCCTGGTTTCTGTACCCCTGCTTGTCCCATGTTACAGGCCAGCCCCCCACAGTGCCTTCACAGCACCCGTGTAGCAGTCTTTTCTCGTGGGTGTGCCCAAGCAGCAGCCTGGGTGTTCCCTGTCTGTCCAGGTAGGGTTGGGGTTCCCTGGGCCCCCAGCTATCCAGTAAGATTTGCTTTGGGGTTCAGGCTTCCCTGAAGTGTGCAGGTTGGTTGGATCTGCTCCCCTTGTCCTGTGAAGGGGCAGTAGCTCCCTGTTTGTCACAGCTCTCTGGATTTGGAAGCTAGGGAACCCTGGACTTTGAGAAAGGGGTGCAGGCTGCTTTGCGGCCCACTCCTGAGTGTGGTTCATGCCTCTTGTATTGAGCTGTGATGCTGGCCCCTAGAGGTGGGTCCTCCATGGCTTTCTGCTGTGGCCTCATACTGCCTCTTTTCCTCCAGGACCCTCCACCTGTCCTGTATCCCTGTTGCTGACTCTGGCCACCTTGTACCTGTTAGATGAGGACCCTGCAGGGTCCCAGGCTGAGCTCCCCCTCCCAGCAGCATCTAGTGATGCCTCTGAGAAGGCCTCCTCCTTGGGGCTGGGCCCCTCCGTGCAAGTCAGGGAGCAGCAGCCACTCAGCAGCCTGAGCTCAGTGCTGCTATATCGCATGGCCCCCGAGGACCTGCGGCTGGTCTTCTATGACGAGGTGTGTGTCTGTGTCTCCATGTGCAGGTGGAGGTGGCGGGCATTGAGTTTGCTGTGGAAATGGGTCTAGGGAATCTGGGAGTTAGGAGCAGGATGGAGCTGAGGGGTGGGCTGGCATGGTGGAGGGAACACAGAATTAGGGTGCAAGGAACTGGGGGGGCTCACTAGGGTTGAATGAACAGTGGGTAGAGAGGGAGGCACCTTTTAGCAGCAGAAACAACTGTGGCTTGGAGTCTGGCCTTTATTAGCTGGGAGGCCTGGCTCCGAGCTAGTGTGATGGTCCCACTGTGTGCTGACCATTGAACCTCTGTGCCTCCACCTGAGCAGGGTATGCTATTATGGTCCTGTCTTATAGATGAGGACACTGAGACTTGGTCACAAGTGGTACAGCCAGGAATTGAGCCCATGTATTTCTTTGGAACTGACTCCAGAACTCACATTCTCTATAGCTGGGGAGGTTAGAAGAGTGAAGTGTGAAAGCCCTCTAGGGCTGGCAGTCAGTGTAATTGGGTTGTTTATGAGGCTCAGAGTCAGTATCTCTCTCTCTTTTTTCTTTCTTGTGGTACTGAGAATTGAACCCAGGTCCTTCACACTGAACTACAGCAGTAGCCCATTTTTTATTTTTTATTTTGAGACAAGGTCATGCTAAGTTGCCAGGCTGGGCTTGAACTTGTGATCCTCTTGGCAGAGTCAGCATCTTAACGGGGAATCACACAGGCTTGGGCAGGGAAAGAGATGATGAGCCAGGAGGATGGTGGGTGCTCCCCTGAGATGTCCCCTGTCCCCACCCCTGGTGGCTTCCTGTGTATCCCACTTGCTGACTTCTTGGCTTGCCAGGTGTCTCGGCTGGAGAGCTTCTGGGCACTCCGTGTTGTGTGCCAGGAGCAGCTGACAGCCCTGCTGGCCTGGATCCGGGAGCCCTGGGAGGAGCTGTTTTCTATTGGACTCCGGACTGTGACCCAGGAGACTCTGGACCTTGATCGGTGACACTTCCTCTGGCCCCAAACTGACCTCAGGAGCCACGCAGCAGAGGTTTCTCTCCTGGTCTCTGGCTCTGGCTTTGGACTTATCTGGCCTTTGGATGCTGGCACCGAAGCTCCCAGTGACACGTGGCTTAAGGGAAGGGTGAGAGAAATGGTCTTGTTCTAAGGGGACAAGCTGAGTGGTCAGTGGGAATGTTTCTTCTGCAGTTTTTCTCAGGTATCAATAAAGTTATTTCTATTTAGATGTCATGGGTGGTACTTAGGCGTGTTGTTTGTAAGGCCTTCCATTTCACTAGCCTTTTCCTGAGTGGGCAGCTGCCACACAGCCTTGTTTATGCTTTGAGAACCCATCTCCAACTCTGCTCTGTTCATGGCTCTGGGATCATGTAGGACTCTTGACTTGTGGGGACCCATTCCCCCTGCTCGTGGTGACCTGTCATGTTTTAGGGTGTGGAATCACTGCCAACCAAATAGCCAGGCTCAGAAACTCACTGTCGGATCTCACCTGGGAGCAGTGAGGACTTGGGGCTCCTGGAGAGGATATCTCAGGAGTGAGTGTATGTGCTGCACTGTAGATGACAATGGCCAGGCCTAACTCGCCTCCTCCTGCAGAGGAGGCAGGGCCCCGTGGGAGGAGAACAGGCAACAAGAGGGGGTGGTGGAGCAAGCGAAGAGGACTGTATTCCTCCTTGTCCATTCCCCATAAAAACCACCAAAGCATGAAGTTCTGTACACCTTAGCTACTCTTCTGGCTCTGGTTGCAGACTCAGCCCTTGTACCTTCCCCTACACTTCCCTTTATCTCTACCACTATAAATAAATGCGCTGCAGTTGCCTGGTGGTCTTTTTTCTCCTATTGGGAGATAGAGCCCCATCTGGCCCCAGCTTTGTTTCTCTTTGTTCTTTTGTATATCTTTCTTTGTTTTTTCTTAATACCCCACTGTCGTTTCTCATTCTGTATTAGCCACACAGGCCGTGACGTCTGGAGCTTTCCACACCTGCCACCTTCTTGAAGCACAGCCCAGTGGTTCCATGGTTGACATCCCCCCTTCACCTGTCTTCATGTCTGGCCATGAAGACTGGCTCAGGACTGATCACGTGCTGTCATGTGGCCCACCAAGGCCCAGCATTGGCCTAGGGCTGGTACAACCGTGAAAGACGCATTTTCTCTTGAGGGTTGCTGAGAGGACAGACTGGTGCCACTGGCTATGAGGGGAGAGCTTTTCTGAAAGTGGAATCGTGGAGAGGAGAGGATGGAGATAGGTAGAGCAAGACCAAATCCTGGTGATGTCTTTGTGGACCCTGAATCCGATTGTACCTAAAGGTGATATTCCTATAATTTTAGATTATGTGAGTTAACTGATACCTTTCCTTCTTTTGGTGGGTGGGGTAGGTTTAAGCTTGAACAAGCCTGGGTGGGATCTGTTTTTTTTTTTTTTTTTAACCCCAAGTATGAACATAATAGAAACAATAACACCTATGTCTTGTGTAGAGAGGCCCTGCTTCTTGAATGAGGCTGTATGCTGAATCCAGTTCACTTTGTGTGTCAGGTCACTAAGCCTATGGCCTTGACCAGTTTGTGGCCTGATTGCTTTGGTGGGACAGCAGGGCTGAAGGCTGTGTCATAGTTGAGCCTTGGCCTGGCCAGGAATCACATCTCTAAATCTTTGCAGTCAAAATATCTAAAGATTTAAGAGGGGACGTTTTCAAAGCTATTACTTTAAAATTTATTTGAAGAGTATTGAACATGCATAAGAAAGTTTACATTGTACTTTGGGATATACTCCCACTGCTGACCCCTAGATCCTTTCTAGTTGAGCATGGTTACCCATTTTTTGTGCTTCTGTCAAAAATTTCACTGTGTCCACTCCGACCTAGCATTTCTTCCAGAAAAGGGTTGGTTATGGCATTCCATAAAGAGTGAGTGCTAAGATTAGTTTTTCCCCAGGCAGGGCCCTGATCTGGTCTGGTGGGAGGTGGAGAAGTGCTATGAGTCTTGCAGGGGGCCAGGTGGGAGCTGGTTGGGGTACTACTTCCTCAGGAACAGGCCTGCAGAGAGGCCTGGCAGATGCTCAGAAAATAAATTCACCTACTTCTGTTTTGCTTAGAGCTGCCCTGAATTTTTAATTGAAGCAAATTAAACTTCCCCAAATTAGTAGTCCAGTTTCTCAATGATGTTTACCATATTCACTGCCCCTTCCTGTCAGTGATTTTGCAGCCTCTGAGAGCAGGAGGAGCCAGATCCTGTCCTGAGGAGGTCTTCCCAGCCTCTGTCCGGGCACTGCCCTCCAGCACCGTCCCTTTGCAAGCACTTCACCCAGAGGCTGGGGTTGTTGTCTGGTCAGGGCGGATCGATCTCTCCTGTTTAGTGTGCAAAGAAGTGTGTGCATGTTTTTTGGTGGGGGGTGGGTGGGAAGGAGAAGCCGTTTCCCCTCTGACCATCCTTGTTTAAGAATAAGAGAATCCTCTGCAACCTTTGTGCAGAGATGCTTTTTTCTTTGATGACAGATGTTATCAGGATGAAGCCATTAACACTGCAGGAGGCATTTGGCCCTGCAGCTCTTTTCTTTTTCTTCCTTTCCTTTCTCTTTTTCTTCTTCCTTTTTTATTTTGAGAAAGGGTCCTGTAAATTGCCCATGGTGGGCTTGAACTCTGCCATCCTCCTGTCACAGCCTCCCAGAGTAACCCTCCCAGAAGTAGTGCCTCTCCAGATGGACATCCCTCTTTCCTAGACCCTGCTGCACCTGCACAGAGGTAACCGCTGCCCTCACACAGCCTGGACTATCTCCAGAGATCGATCTGTCCAGTCTGGCCTTTTCCCTCCAGCAAGTGCTTATCGATCACCTGGCCTCTGATCACCTGGCCTCTGCCATGCCCTGGCTGCTGTGAAGGACACAGTGGAGACCTCACAGCTCCTGGAAAGCAGTGGAGAGAGGATTCTCACCCTGAAACTGCATCACAAAGCCATGCTGCAATTTCAGTAGAAAGTACCAGGGGACAAAATTCATGTTCATGATTGTGTTTGTATGAATGAACCCTAGGGGGATAAATGAAAAGTGGGTGGTGGGAGATGATGGATGAGAACAAGACAGCAAAGGGACTGAGCTTTCTTTAAGCCCTTGGTGCTGTAGATTTAAAAATGATATTTAAAACTTTATGAGACCTTACTGGGGTTCCCTGGAAAAACTGGTATAAACACCAATTCTGAAGAATTTGGTGGTGGGGAGCAGATTGGTGGAAGATCCATCTTTCACCACTGGAGAAACTCTGCTTTTATTTATGAGTCACATGGAGTGAGGGGTGACATCCTTCCTCATCCTTTGTCAAGATGCTGGGGTACCTTTCAGAAGATGGTCCCATGTATGAATATTCCCTATCTCTTGAGTGCTTGCAATATTTTGTGTTTACTACTCAAGGGTCAGCAGGTATAATTGTATAGGAAGAAGCAAGGGGATTTAGATCTGAAAGATGCAGGATTATGCCTTAAGTTTTGTAGCTCACTAGCCATAGGCAAATAACTTATCCCTTCTCCTTCGTCTATATCGTGAACATTAAAAAAATCAATAGCCCACCTCATTCACAAAGGTGTTGAGTGCAGTAATGTATGTGGAAGTAATGTAGGAGCCATAAAGCACTGAAGAAATGCTGGTGAAAGCCTGCTAGTTACCACACGCTGCTGTGTTGCCTAGGAATGTAATTGGAAGAGCCCCTGCATCTTACTGCCCATTGTGTCTGTGAGTGGATATTTCCCCAGGGCCTGAGAAGGAACCTCAGGCACTTCTGAGGATAAGAGCAAGCCAGGGCATGTTTTGTCATTTGATCATTTTGGACTGGACTTCTCTGTCCTCCACAAAAGCATTCTTCTGTTTATTAGTTACTATAATTACTTATGCACATGTGTTTAGTACCACAGATGCCTCCTAAGCCCTTCCAGTCCTCTATGGAGAGGATAGGGGGAGGGATGCGAAGAAAAATCATACCAGCTCCTGCTTTCAGGGGGTTTGTAGTCCAGGGAGAGGGTGGGGAAGAGAACCCGGGAGCCGCTGATGAGGGATGGAAAGATTATGGTAGGAGAATACCCCAATAATCACCATTTTGGAGCACCTGCTTTGTGCCAGAATGTCTGTTCTTCATTTCCTTGGCATTACTCCCTCAGCCTACCCTCCCTAAAGGAGAAGCTGATCTCCATTTTGCAGGTGAGAAACCTGAGGCTTCTGAGGTGGTCTCACTCGGGGGATGCTGGCACCAACATGTGGGCCCTCTAGAATCTGGGGTCTTTCCCTTCAACCATATTGCTTCTTAGGCCTTCTAGAATGCCCACCCCGGCTCATCCACTGGTCCCTTTACATATGTCCCCCAGTGGCTCCAACTTCTAAGGAGTCCACATCCTACCAGGAAACACCACTGAGTCATCCAGATGTCCACGCAGAGCCATTCTATTCCACTGCAGGGCCTTTCCTAGGCTCTTCCTGCTGCCTGGAGTGTTTTCCCCTCCCTAGCTTCTCCAAAATATCCTTCATTGCAGGCCTGAGTCTTTCATAGTTTTTTGCTTTTCATAAGTTTTTGCTTGTTACCTCCTTACTGAAGATGTCCCAAACCCAGTCACCTGGACCTTTTGCACTCATGGCACTTGCCACACTTCACAATTATAAATTGTATTTTTGCCTGCTTGTTATGTGTAAGTTGCTTGAGGTCAGGCCCCATGCCCATTTTTCTCACCAAATGCATACAAGACTTGACAAGAAAATGTGTGGGCCTCAGTTTATGTACTTGGTTGTGTATGAAATATTGCAACGTTTGCAAAACGACTGTATTTCAGGCCCCCACCCCATGGCGATGCCAGGACTCCCTTACTCTTCTTGTTCTGCATCTTGAGGAGCCTCCTGCTTTGCCTACTGGGTAGGGCAGAGGGTCTGCTCCTTCACACCTCCTCAGCTTTTGGCCATGACACTGTCACTGTTGCTGACCTACTTCCTTTCTCTTGAGACTGCCCTTGATTTCCTAAGGCTTTGACCCTGGATAAACAAAAAGGCAAAACATCTGGTAAGCTATTTTGCTTTCTGTCCTACTGATTCCCCTCAAGGAACAGCAAAATTCAAAGCCGGCTACTTGCTCGGGTAAGGGTGGAAGAGCATGAAAAATGCATGACAGACGCCCACCTCAAAATGCCATCCTAGCCACAAACACATCAGGAGGACAGGGCAGGAAGGTGGATTCTGCAGGGTGAGAGAAACTTCAGGGGCAGTGACTGGAGATTGAATTTGTGCCAAAGCTGAGCCTAAGTTTCCTGAGCAACATATGGATTATGATGGGATAAACTACTGCAGAGTAACAACAATAGTAACTAACAAGAGTGACATTTATTGAGCACCTATTCTGTGCCAGGCATTGAACTTGTATTTTATTTACAGCATCCATTAACTTCAGAGTCTAGGCCATTTCTCAATGCTATGCCACTTGGCCTGTAAGATGTCTTACCACGAGGCCAGTCAACAGCAAAGGGCACTGGATACTCTTCTGTGGGAGGCAGGGAGATATTTTTGGCAAGAGTCTACATGATGACCTAGGGCTTGCTGAACCCACACTTCTTCCCAACCCTCATTAGCCTACTATGTTAGCATTATCAAAGATTGGTCCACTGGGCCTGGGACTGTAGCTTGCCTAGTATATGTGCGGTCCTGGGTTTCATCCCTAGTACTGAAAAGTAAATAAAATTTAGAAATTAAAAAATAAAAAATATGTTCATTGGCTGAGCAATGCTGGAATCTTACCATTTTGGATTTTCCTCACTTCTTCAGTACTGGGGATTGAACCCAGGGATCACTAAGCTACATCCCCAGCTTTATTCTGAAATGGGGTCTCTCAATATGTTGCCCAGTTGGGTTTGAACTTGCCATCCTCCTACTTCAGCCTCCAGAATAGCTGTGACTACGGGTATGTGCCACCATGCCTAGCTCATAGTCAGTGTCTTTAATTTGGCTCTAAGGATGTTTGGGAACTTACATCTCTTAGATTTGTCATGGTGTTTAAACCAGCTGACATTTACCCTTAATTCCT
>NW_022900928.1:119425148-119429459 GCF_012274545.1 Fukomys damarensis
CCTATACGGGTATGTGCCACCATGCCTAGCTCATAGTCAGTGTCTTTAATTTGGCTCTAAGGATGTTTGGGAACTTACATCTCTTAGATTTGTCATGGTGTTTAAACCAGCTGACATTTACCCTTAATTCCTGTCACTGTCCTGAGTGTTTTGCACAGCCTGACTCTCCTCAGCCTCTCAGTACCCCATGGTTACAGCCACTTTGCAGGTTCTGAATCTGAGTCCCAGAGAAGGTAATACCGTCCTTGCTCAAGATCACATAATTAACAAGTGGCTGAGCTGGGCTGTAACCTTAAGCTTCAGGGGCCTCATGCTTAACTTCCTCCCTTTATTACAGTCTCTTGTAGCAAAAGTCCATTTTCCTTAAAAAACAAAAACAAAAAACACCCCACTGGAACACCCCACTGTGAGCCAGGCATGGTGGTTATCCCAGCACTCTGGGAGGCTGAGGCAGGGGGACCACAAGTTCAAGCCTAGCCTGGGCAACTTAGCAACTTAGTGAGACCCTACCCCCCCCCAAAAAATGTAAAAGGGCTGGGGTGTAATTCCCAGTACTGGGGCAAAAAATCTACATGTGGGAAGTCAGTGGTATATTTCAGTTGTGTCTATAGTATGGGAGACTTAACAGATATGGGAAGACATCAAGACATGGCCATGGAGTGTTTATGTGTTGTGGTACACATGAATAAAGGTTACACATATGGCAAGAGGTCCTTGGGCTCACTTCTTGGCCATGCTACCAGTAAGCCTCAGACCTTTGACAAGCCACTTAAGCTTCTCAAGCCCCATTTTTTCCACCTGCAAAATGGGATTAGCATGCTCTATCTCAGAGTATGGTTGTGGGGATCAGTGAGAATATGAGTATTAAAGTGGACTAGATATTGAAAAGCACCACCTACTTTTCAGGTAATTATCATTAAGAATAAAGGCTGGAGGGTCTGGGGATTTAGCTCAGTGGTGCTACCACCTGCCCACAAGTGGAAGGTCCCAAGTTCGATCCCCGGTTTAAAAAAAAAAAAAAAGGCTGGAGATGAAGAAGGACACCGTAATCGCGAGTCAGGCAGGGGTTATCTGGCCTATACACAAGAGGGCTGCTTTCTCACATCCTCCAGCTCCCTGATGCTGCTGGCACTACTCATGCCTGGTGCCTGGTCTTAGAGCCCTTTCTTTGATTCTATCAGTCAGGTGCTTTGTTGTAAACAACAGCTACCTGAAGTTGGAAATTAATTTATGAAAGGAGATAGTGAACATTAGGTTGTAATTTTGGAAGGAATAGAGATCTAGAAATCAGGTCTGCTACCTACCACTGGAGACTTTCTCTATCAGAAGCATTACTGTCTTTGGGCACAAAAACCTCTGCCATTGCTGTCCTCAGAAAACCCACTTGGCTCCACCACTCCCCTTGCTTGCAGAGGCAGAGTCCCCCTGTGAACACTGCTGACTTCTGAATTCAAGTCTGTTATCAGTGAGTCTGAGAGGTGGAACCCAGAGCAGTGTTCATGTCCCAGCTGCAGGAGAGTCAGAGCACATGAGTTTTCTGTCTGGGTGAGAAGATATATAATGTGGGGAATGAGCAAGACACGAAAGAAGTTTCAGAGGTTTGGGCGGCCAGAGATGACAAATATAGGCTACACTGTTTTGTTCCTAACATATTGGATTGGGATATAGTGATTCTAGGGAATTGCTATGAGCGGAGTTCAACCCTAAAAGGCTTCCAGCCTGTTTGTTGGGAACCCAGGGAGAAATGGATTTGTATCTCCAAATCTGGGTGTTATGGTAGGATGGTTCGGGCTCCTTTGGACAAGGAGACAGGCAATGTGGTAATGTAATTCCAGACAAGCATCCTAAGGAATCATCCAGTAAGGTAGGAGATTCAAGTCAGACTAGACTGTGTTGGAAGATGTAAGGGGTGGATGCCATTCCGAGCTTGCCAGGCACTGGCTTTGGCCTTTGCTGTTATCTTTTCTGTCACCATTTGAGTGTCCACAGGCTCTGAGCTGGGATCTGACACACACCTGGAGTGGCTGTCCTTTGTGGTTACAAAAGATGCTCTCTTGTCACAGAATGAAGACCGTCACTGGGAACATACTATAGGGGACTGACAAGTACAGATGCATGGGAGGCTGGGTGTTAAATCTGTAGGCATAATGAAAGCATACAACCTGTTTAATAAGATTAGCTGGTAGGAGACAACTGGGGCGTGTCAGCATCTTACTTACCCTACCTGGAATGAGAGATGAACATGGGCTTCTAAAGGCCCTTTAGGGGGAAATTTTACTCCATCATCCCAGCTGGGTAAAAGAATAGAGGAAAGTGCTTGTGAGGGGTGGAGACAACTATTACTGACTCTGGGTTAGGAGGGGGTCTTCTACTGGGCCCTAGGAGAGGAGGACCTGTGCTTAGCATACTCTCTGGGGTGGGATCCCCAAAGGGACCAGTCATATCTTCAGTGTACCAATGGGTCCTAGATTGGCAAGACCCTCCACAGGCTGTCACAGAACACAAGTGGCTGCTGTCTGACTTTATAGGCTATAAGAGGGGCTGACACCCTGATGTCAAGGATAGACTGAGGGTCAGGGAGCCCTCTGCAATGTTCTCTAGAGGAGAAGTCGCCAAGATTCTTGAGGAAGTGAAGATACGGCAGTAATAATACTCAGGCTAGAGACTTAGAACCAAGTTACCTGACTCAGAGCAATAAAGGATGGGGACAATGAATTTGTTTGGTAGGGTTGCTGTGACAAAATACCATAAATGGAGTTTATACTGGATATTTATTTTCTCACAGTTCTGGGGGCCAGAAGTTTGATGTCAAAGTGTTCCTCTGAAGATGCTAGGGAAGGATCTGTTCCAGGCCCCTCTCCCAGGTTCTGGTAGTTCCTTGCTTGGCTCAAGGCAGCATAACTCCTTCACACTATCACATGATGTTCTCCCTGTGTGCATCTGTCCAAATCTCCCCTTTTTATAAAGGATGCATCATGTTGGATAAAAAGCCTACTGTATTCCAGTATAGTCTTATTGTAACATCTGCAACGACTTTATTTCTCAATAAGGATACATGCTGAGGTACTAGAGGTTAAGATTTCAACACAGAAATTTTGAGGGACACACTTCAACCCCCAATAGATGGGTCTCGCATTCTGAATTTTGGACACAATTCACATGTGGCTGACTCTTATAATGTAATTCTTTTCACCTTCTAACCACCCTGTGAATTTTAAGATAGTGTGGGGGGGGCTAGAGTTTAACTACCCGGAGCCAGGGCGGTCCGTTTCCACATACCAGTGATGCCCAGCAGTGCCTAGCTGGGTTGGCAGCCTGCTTCCCAGCTGTGACCACGACAGGATGACAGTCCTCCCCAAAGCTCCGTGTCTCAGCTGAAATGGGAAAATGATAGCTCCCTGAGATGAGGCAGGGGTATGGAGGGGCTCATCTAGCACAGGGGCCAGGAGCACAGGACAGAGTGGGTATAGCAGCATCTAGCTCCCTTTTCCTCTTCCCTGGGAAGGCTCTGCATGCAGAAACTCTTTCCGAGGGTGGCGCTGAGACCCTAACCAGGGAGGGCATCAGAAGGGTGAGTACACGATCAAGGCCATAGGGCCTGTTCTTTTCCACTCCCCTTGCTGACCTCTAGCCCCTTGTAGGGCTGGGACAGTCCACCTGCTGTGTCCATCAGCTCCATTTATGTGTATCCTAAGGATCTAGGGACAAATAAGTATCAAGTGGCTCTTAAGGGCCCAGCCTTGTTCTAGGTGCTCAGTTGCAGGGACCCAGAGAAGGTCAGACTGGGCTCCAGTGGCTCCTTCCAAAGACCTTTGTCCTTGAAAGAGGTACGTCCTCAAGGGGTGGAGGGGGGAGGAGAGGAAATAGGGACACTGAGCCACTGGATCTTGGATACAGCTATGGAACACCCCTATCTGAGCCCGGTCTGGCCACAGATGGGAAAACTGAGTTCCAGGGAGGGGAGATACTAAGCCAAGGTCAAATGTTGGGTGATGCTGGGCACAAGAGGCCAGGCCTACAAAGGGCATCAGCTGTACTGGGACTTCAGGGGGTGGTGGTGGGTCCTGCGCCGTCCGTTCCTAAGGCTGGAAGGGCTTTCATCTGCAGAGGGGTCACTTCCAGAGCTCTAGATCAGAGGAGAAGCTAAAAGCAAGGTGGAGGAGAGTGTTTGGGGGATTGTGGGAATCTGGGGCCCTGAACCACCCCCAGCAAAGCGGGTGCCAGAAGAAGGGGCGGGCTGGCAGGTGGGGTCCTGCAGGGCCCAGGCCGGCCGGGTGGATGAGTCACCGTCCGTCCGCCCGCTCCCATTGT
>NW_022900928.1:119430407-119447067 GCF_012274545.1 Fukomys damarensis
CTCGGTGAGACAGATCCTTCCGCCCAGCCATGGCCAACGGAGTGATCCCGCCGCCCGGAGGCGCCTCCCCCCTTCCCCAGGTGACTGACGCGCGGGGGTGGGGGAAGAGGAGCTGGAGGACCCCGTGGAGGGCACTGCCAGTGTGACCTCTGGCGACCCTGGGACCTCCAGATCCAGGAAATGAGATGGGGTGGAGGTAGGGAGAAAGAGGGGGTCTTTGACATTTTTCAGATGCGTGGTCCTCTCTCCTCCCAAGGCCTGGGAGCCTGGAGGGGGTGGTTCCTGCCATGTTGATTCAGGCGTGGGAGCAGGGTCAAGCGTAGTTGAGGAAGGAGCCCGCTTTTCCCTGACCCCGAAGGAGGGCATGGAGTTAGAGTGGGCGTGGGTATTCATGGTTCGGGGTCCTTAGGAGAGGCTCTGTGGGCCTACAGGTCCGGGTGCCCTTGGAGGAGCCCCCTCTGGGTCCAGACACGGAGGAGGACGATGACTTGGGCAAGACCTTGGCTGTGAGCAGGTTTGGGGACCTCATCAGCAAGACCCCAGCCTGGGACCCTGAGAAGCCCAGCCGAAGCTACAGCGAGCGGGACTTTGAGTGTGGGTAGCCCGGGGACCCCTAGTGTGGCCACCCTCACCACCATCACCTTCATCGCCACCATCACTGCGCCCACCTCGGGCTTGGTCACCCAGTGCCATCCTGTGCTGGACACTGTGCTGGACTCTGTGCTGGGCCACCATGCCATGTTGTCATCCTGTCTCCCTCATCCATCGTCTCTTCACCTGCCAGGGGAGCTGGGCCCCCGACCCGGGGAAATGTTGTGAGACAGGCCGGAGGCCTCCTTCGGTGACCTTCATCTTCCCCTTTGGCGCTGCTCACTCTGTCCCCTGCCTCCTTGTGTCTCCCTCTGCTCTCCTTTCCCTTCTTTGCTGTGTCACATGCCCTCCTCCAGCCTCCGTTTCATGACCTTCCTTGTCCATCACTCCTGTCACCCACTACCAGGCCTGACAATGAATGATTGTGGAGTCAGCTGCTGGGGGAGCCCTGGAGGGACTAGGGTGCCCTTCTTTGAGACCTTGAGCTAGAATAAGGTGTTTGCCCCTCGGGTGGGGAGGGCCCCCCTTCTGCTGTGGGAGCCTCAACCGGCTCTCCTACACCCCCAGTTCACCGGCACACATCCCACCACACCCACCACCCGCTCTCGGTGCGCCTGCCTCCACCCCACAAGCTTCGGCGACCACCCCCCACCTCTGCCCGGCACACCAGGAGGAAGAGGAAGAAGGAGAAAACCTCTGCTCCCCCCTCCGAGGGGACCCCACCCATCCAGGAAGAGGGGGGAACTGGAGCAGATGAGGAGGAGGAGGAAGAAGAGGAAGAGGAAGGGGAGTCTGAGGCAGAACCCGTGGAGCCCACACCCTCAGAGTCCCCACAGAAAGCAAAGGTAGGGGCCTGCCCCTTGGCAGAGGGGTGGCTGGGGAGGGAGGGGTGTAGAGGACGGAGGAGTACACAGTGGGCAGTGGGCAGTGGGGCCCAGATAGCCTTTGGCCTTCTGTCCACAGTTCTCCATTGGAAGCGATGAGGATGACAGTCCAGGCCTCTCTGGCAGGGCAGCCTACACCACGCCCTTGCCCTCAGTGGCCCTGCGCTCAGACCAGAGTCCTCAGCACACTGTCAGGTACTGGCCCCTGCGCCCTTTTAGCAGGACCCAGACTGGCCCAGCGCAGTAGGGCTCCATGCTCCTGCAAAGTTCCCTCCTTCCTGACCCTGAGTGACGTTCCCAGGTGTGATGTAGACAGCAAGATAAACAGGGAAGCCTTGCCCATCCACATGGCTTACAAGGGGGAGAGAACAAGAGGGGACAAAGCCGGAGAGAGCAGAGCTGAGAGGTCGAGCTCCTTGAGGACTGGGGAGTTGGAATGAGGAGGATGGGGTGCTGTGGCAGGAGGCAGGCCAGAGAGGCAGGAGGACCAGCATGGGGGGAACAGGGAGGCTGTGTCTAGTACCCTGGTGTCCACTCCAGGTCCCTGGGCTGGAGGGAGGCACTAGAACCCACTAGCTGGGGTCTCTGCTGCCTTTCCCTGTCAAGCCCAAGGCTATGTGTTGCCTTCTCAGCTCCCCCAGCCCCCGGGCCCGGGCCTCCCGAATCGCTGTGGAGAAGGGCCGGCCCTGGAGTCCATCAGCCAGTTATGACCTGCGGGAGCGACTGTGCCCAGGCAGCGCCCTGGGCAATCCAGCTGGCCCAGAGCAGCAGGTGCCCACAGACGAGGCGGAGGCCCAGATGCTGGGCTCCGCGGACCTGGATGACATGAAGAGTGAGTGAGACCCTATGGCAGCCCCCACGGCCTGCGCCATGACCCCAGGGATCTCGAAGAGGCCTGTGCTTTCCTCCATCCAGGGCTCAGCTCCTCTGCAGTGCCTATGTCTGCTGGGATATGGCCAGTGACAGGGAGCTCACTACTCCACCAAGCCACCTCTCATTGCCAGAGTTGAGATTTTCCTTCATGACCTTGTTCCCCTTTGCCCACTTCTGTCCTCTGAGTCACCTCTGGAATAAGGCAGCCTCTCTCCCACGTGGCATTTGAGGGTATCATGTCTTCCTCTCCTGACTCTTATCTCCTAGCTCTTTACTTCATTCCAACCAGTCTCCGGAGGCTGAGCTTCTCCCTGGGCCAGGCCTTTCACCCTCCCGGCCCACCACCCTTGCCTGGGCCTAGCTGTGATCTTGGCACATTCCTTCCATCTTATCAGTGCCACTTGTCATCACCCACAGGGCTCTGTGCCCAGGCCAGGGTCATCACTGGATCTGCCCTCCTCCTCCTCAGACCCATAGGCTGTGCACGGGGTGGGGTGGGTAGGGCTTTGAGCTCAGTACGTCATGGAAAGTTGCCAGGGCCCGAGGACAGGGACAGGAACAATCCAATGGCAGCAGTAGCAGTGGCGACAGTGGCAGTGGGATGGGATGGGTCGTGGGGAGTGTGTGTTTACCGACCCAGGGTGGGGGCTGAAAGCAGCAGGCTTGGGGACATGAAGGGTTGGAGTCAGGAGGCCACGCCATCTCCAGCCCTTCTTGGACAGAGACCACTGCTGCTCAGGCTCGCACCTCCTGGGAGAGCTGGGATTCTGGGAGAGAGCAGGGGCAGAGGACTTGGGCCCTGGGTGAATGACGAGCCTGCTGGACAAGGTCATGGAGCCCAATGGGGCACTGAGCTCCGGGTTTCCAGACATCAAGGGCCAGAGCCTTGGGAGGAATCCAGCCCCCAGCTCTCACCACTTGCTGGCCTCAGAGGACTTAGAGATGTTTGAGCTGGATTTTGAGGACTATGGCCTGTGGGAGCCCAGGAGGGGCCACCCAAGCCCCGTGGCAGGAGCAGCTGCTTGTGAGTAAATGGGCAGCCATTTGCTCCCCAGCTGCAGACCAGGGAAAGGGCAGGTGGGAGGAAGGGAGAGGAGTCATCCCAGTCTACAGGATGTGTTCCCATGGTGGGGGGCCGAGGGAAGGTGCTGAAGGGTTGGCACTCCATGCCTGGGGGCCTGTGGCCATGGCAGGGGCTAGAGAGCCCAGCTGGGAATGTGGACTAAGTTGGGGTTTCTTTGTTGGGACTTGGCCAGTGGTCCTCTGTGTGACTTTGGGCTTGTCTTCCTCCTTCCTGAGAGTCAGTCTCCTAATCTAGGAAATGGCCATATTGGATTATGTGGTCCTGGCAGCACGATCCCTTGGTGACAGTGGCATTCACCACGTAGGCCAGTTGGGCAGAGCAGGGGCTGGAGTCCCTGGGCCGTGAACAGCAGGCCTGAGCTGGACTCCTGGGATTGCCAAGCCCGACTTTTCCACAGGTCACCGGCTAGAGGACAACCCTGGTGTGCGGCGGCACCTAGTGAAGAAGCCTTCACGGACTCAGGGTGGGAGGAGCAGCCCCAGTGGCCTGGCCCCCATCCTGCGCAGAAAGAAGAAGAAGAAGAAGCTGGACCGGAGGCCTCATGAGGTACAGAATCCCCAGGGTGTGGGCCTGCAACTTCCTCACTGCTCTGGCCACGCCCCCCATGCCAGCCTGTCCTGCCCACCCGGTGTCGCCCAAGCCCATACCTTGGCTTCTGCCACAGGTGTTCGTGGAACTGAACGAGCTGATGCTGGACCGCAGCCAGGAGCTCCACTGGCGGGAGACAGCCCGCTGGATCAAGTTTGAAGAGGACGTGGAGGAGGAGACAGAGCGCTGGGGGAAGCCCCACGTCGCCTCACTTTCCTTCCGAAGCCTCCTGGAGCTCAGGAGGACCATTGCCCAGGGTAGGGTTCCTCAGGCTGGCCTGGGCTGCCTCCCCTCCTCACCATCACAGGGTTCAGCCTTTGCCAGGGTGCCTAGTGCCTGGGACTGCTCTGTAGAGTCCTGGGCGGAATCTGGCCACCACTTTTGGATCGTGGAGTCTGATCCCTTGAGCAGCCCATAAGCTGATGGGCAGGCTGTGTATCTGTGCCTAGTACTGTGCCTGGCCCGTAGTAGGTGTTTAGTATCTATGTTGCAGATTAACTCCCAAGGTGAGGAGGGGCTCTGCTCCTCTCCTGCCCTTGCTCCTGTGCTCTACCCCTTGCTGTCCCCAGCCACATGCGATTGTATCTGCCTGGGTTCCTCAGGCCCTTGGCTCACCTGGCGCTTCTGCCTGCCTGTGGGGAGCAGGGCAGTGTAGGGGTGGTATTCCTGCCTGACAGGACATATCTTCCCCTGGCTGTATCCTAGGAGCGGCCCTCCTGGACCTAGAGCAGACCACCCTGCCGGGCATCGCACACCTTGTGGTGGAGACCATGATTGTGTCAGACCAGATCCGGCCGGAGGACAGGGCCAGTGTCCTGCGTACCTTGCTCCTGAAACACAGGTATGGCCGGGGTCCCCCAAGGAGTCTCTCTCTGGTTCAGCTGCCCTTCCAGGATTGCAGACTCTATCAGCTTTTTCTTGACTACCTAAAGTGCCAAGGAGCTCACTGACCTTCAATCTTTAGCTTCAGCCTTTAGAAAGGTCTTACTCTGAGGCAGAAGGGTGGTGGTCACAGTTGTCCACTTCCTACCATTTTAACCTCAGTATACCATGAACCCTCCTCCTTCTAACCTTCCTTGCTTCTTTGCCAGCCATCCCAATGATGACAAGGACAGTGGCTTCTTCCCCCGAAACCCATCGAGCTCCAGCATGAACTCAGTCCTGGGGAATCATCACCCGACCCCTAGCCATGGACCTGACAGTGCAGTGCCAACTATAGCTGATGACTTGGGGGAGCCAGCCCCGCTCTGGCCACATGACCCTGATGCCAAGGAGGTCAGTGACCTTGCTCTGGCTGAGGCAGGGGACTGAGAGGACTTCCAGTTTGAGTTGAGGTCATCAGTGACTTTGTTGAGCAGATAGGGAAGGCTGGATGCCTGGTGTCGTGCTAGGCACATGAGGGCTCTGTGGGTGACAAGCACAAGGGGTCCTTGGGCTGGAGACGCAGGGTATAAATGCAATGACGTGGAGACCAAGGGAGCCACTGAGATAAGATGGGGAAGAGGTGTGCACGGCTTGGAGGACGGGTCCAGATCTTGGGCTGGAACGAGGGATGGGAGGGCCTGCCATGGCCTCCAGTCTGGGTCCCAGCCCTATTCCAGTCCTGCGTCCTCAGAAGCCCCTCCACATGCCCGGGGGAGATGCTCACCGGGGGAAGAGCCTGAAGCTGCTGGAGAAGATCCCTGAAGATGCTGAGGCCACCGTCGTGCTTGTGGGTGAGGAGGGCTTGGCACTGGGGTGGCGTCTACACATTGTGCATGGTGGCCTGCCAGCCGGCTTGTCTTGAGCTTTAGCTGGAGGCCCCTGTCCCCAGCTCCTTTTCCCCCCATCCCCTGTCAGCCTCCCATCCAGTTTTGACGGTGCTAGTCCATATAGCACCACACTCCCAATTTCTACCTACTGGTAAATTGTAACAAGTACATGTGTGAATGAGGCTCTTTAGGTTGGGGTTTCTTTGTGCAATACACAACTTAGGGACGAAAGCCCCAGATCTCCTATGCAGGGCCTGCCTTGACTGTTTGACTGCTTCCCTTTGCCCAGCACCCTCTGCCTTCTCCTTCCCTTAGGCTGTGTGCCTTTCCTGGAGCAGCCAGCGGCAGCCTTTGTGCGACTGAGCGAGGCTGTGCTCTTGGAGTCTGTGTTAGAAGTCCCGGTCCCTGTTCGCTTCCTCTTTGTGATGCTGGGGCCCAGCCACACCAGTACGGACTATCATGAGCTTGGGCGCTCCATTGCCACCCTCATGTCTGACAAGGTGGGCCCTGTACCCCCAAGCTGGGCTCTCTAAGCCTGTTTCCTAGCCCCTGTTTATCCCTGGCCCTCTCACTGCCCACAGTGGTGTCCATGGTGTTGAGGGTGCTAGAGACCCCGGGGTGGGAGGCCATGTGCAGGAGTGTGGTCAGGTGAGCTGTTGGCCCAGGTTGGAAAAGGGAGCCCTGGGTTGAGGAGTGGGAGGGGCTGATGACCCAGGGAGAGAGGAAGCCCAGACCCCAGAGCCTTGAGTGTAATGAGACCTGAATGGGAGGCTGCTGTGCTGGCCTCTGCTGTAGCTTCTCCTGGGCTTGGGCAGGAGAGTCTTCTAGCCGGGTGCCGTATTGGGAAGATTTGTCCGTCTGTGGGGTATGGGTGCTGCCCAGTCAGAATGGCCCTGGAGGTCCCCACTGTGACAGCCTGTACCACTTTCGATCCTGTATGTGGAAAAGTGTAGGCCTAAGGGAAGAGGGTGAATCTGGGAGGGTCAGGCGGTGGCACTCCTTTGCCTACCTGCTGGCCTACAAGGGTGTGCACCAGTGTTTTGACAACTGCACTGCTGGACTGGATGGGTGTAGGTGGCCAACCAGCCACTCTGCTATGGCTCTGTGACCCCACCTCACCCTAGATCTCCTCCCAGGGGCTCCCTCAGCCCTTTCCTGAGAGCCACAGTCTTCTCATCATCCCCAGCTGTTTCATGAGGCTGCCTACCAGGCTGATGACCGGCAGGACCTGTTGAGCGCCATCAGCGAGTTCCTGGACGGCAGCATTGTGATCCCTCCATCTGAGGTCGAAGGCCGCGACTTGCTACGCTCTGTGGCCGCCTTCCAGCGCGAGCTGCTGAGAAAGCGACGGGAGCGCGAGCAGACCAAAGTCGAGATGACAGCCCGCGGAGGCTTTGTGGCCCCTGGGAAAGGTCAGACTTTTGGGGGCTGTGTCCCCTGACACACTCTCCCACCCTAGGGCCTGAGGCCTGTGACCCCAGCCCTGTCCAGGCATCACTGGCTTTGACTTATATTCCTGACCCCAGTCCTGGGCTGTGCAGGCCTAAAGCCAGGGACCCAAGCAGGAGGGCAGAAGGTCCATGTTTCAGCAGCTCCTTGTCCCCCCAGAGCTACCTTTGGAATTGGGGAGCTCTGAGGCAGCCCCTGAAGATGACCCCCTACTGCGGACGGGCTCGGTGTTTGGGGGCCTCGTCCGGGATGTGAAGCGCCGCTACCCACACTACCCCAGCGACCTGTGGGACGCCCTGCACTCGCAGTGCGTGGCTGCTGTGCTCTTCATCTACTTCGCAGCCCTCAGTCCTGCCATCACCTTCGGGGGGCTGTTAGGTGAGGTGGGGCTTAGGGGTTCCTGTGGTGTCTCTGGGGACCCAGTGTCACCTGTAAGATTCCTGGGTCAGTGTCCCAGGGATCACCTTAGGCAGCTGATGAGTGGAGGGAGCAGAAAGGTGGGATGGCCATAGAGAGCAGATCCCAGGAATTTTGGGGGACTATAAAGTGAGACACGGGAAAGACGCTAGGGGTGCTGTCCTGGGTGGCACTGGGAAGACTGAGGGTGGGGAGGGGCCCGTGTGTCACTCTGGGGGCTGGCCCACTTTTGCTGGGGTCCCCAGTTTAAGGTAAGCTAGATGGGGGGATAGAAGGAGCTGGGCTGGGCACCCCACTGACCCTGCCTGTCCCAGGAGAGAAGACGGAGGGGCTGATGGGGGTGTCTGAGCTGATCGTGTCCACGGCTGTGCTTGGCATCCTCTTCTCCCTGCTGGGGGCCCAGCCGCTGCTCGTGGTTGGCTTCTCTGGACCACTGCTCGTCTTTGAAGAAGCTTTCTTCAAGGTGAAGCCTGCCTTGCCCTACACCCCTGGGCCTGGCTGTCCTCTCCCCTTTGCCCTGTTCCCTTTCTAGGCCGGGAGATAGTCTTCACAGTCTCAGGCTCCCCTTGCCCATCCTGCGGGGCTTGGAGGTCTAGGGTGGACCACCCGTGGGCAACCTCCTCCTCCCTCTCTGCCTCCAGTTCTGCCAAGCCCAGGACCTGGAGTACCTCACTGGCCGCGTGTGGGTTGGCCTCTGGCTGGTGGTGTTTGTCCTTGCCCTGGTGGCTGCTGAAGGCAGCTTCCTGGTTCGCTACATCTCGCCTTTCACCCAGGAGATTTTCGCCTTTCTCATCTCGCTCATTTTCATCTATGAGACCTTCCATAAGCTCTACAAGGTGGCGATCCAGAGTGGGTGGGTGGACTTGGGCCTGGGTAGTGTCCTAGGGAGGTTCAGAGGGGGAGGTATGGAGCACTGGGGGCAGAGGGGACAAGGAGAGGGGCTGTGCTGGGTGTGGGTGTGTGAGATCAGGGAGGGTCTGCCCTGAACAGGAGGGACTCAGACCTGGAGGGGGACAGTTCCAGGCTAGGCAGTGGCGGGAGGGTTAGTGATAAGGAGCCACCTGAGCAGTGCGTGATGGAGTGGGGGTATGGGCAGCTTTAAAGGGCTGGTGTCCTGGTCACCTTTTGTAGAGTGCACGCTCACACGTGTGTGTGTGTGTGTGTGTGTGTGATGCTGTGTCACTGTTGTCTCTGAAGGTGTGTAAGGTGCACTAAGGTGATGAAATCAGGTCGCCTGCCCAGGTATCTGACAAGGTGTCTTTGTTATCCACGCTCAGGTGTTCACAGAGCACCCACTGCTGCCGTTCTACCCCCCCGAGGGGCCCCTGGTTGCCGGCCTGGAGCTGAACAGCAGTGCTCTGCCCCCCACTGAGGGGCCACCCGGCCCTCGGAACCAACCCAACACGGCTCTGCTGTCCCTCATCCTCATGCTGGGGACCTTCCTCATCGCCTTCTTCCTGCGCAAGTTCAGGAACAGCCGCTTCCTGGGTGGCAAGGTGTGTGGCTGCTGGGCGTGGATCCCCGTGGGCCCCTTGATTCCTGCCGTCACTGTCAGGCTGCACTCCAACCTGAGAGTCCGTGGGCCCAGACCATGAGTGTCCCCCACCTCAGCAGAAACCTCCTCCTCAGGCACTTCTCCTTGTCCCCTAGCGTAGTTTCACTGGGACAAGGATGCTCTAGGCACCGCTGTCACCAATGGGAGGGGCTTGGAGAGACGCCCTCCGTCTGCTCAGCTGCCCCCTCTGGCCCCTCTGTAGGCTCGCCGCCTCATCGGGGATTTTGGCATCCCTATCTCCATCCTGGTGATGGTCCTGGTGGACTACTCCATCACAGACACCTACACCCAGGTGAGCCCAGCCTCTGCCTCAGCTGTTTCTCACCCTGGCTGGGACCAGGGCTCATCTCCATGGCCTGCAGAGCCCCGCTGTCCTAGTGGAGGGGTGGCCTGCAGGAGCCACACTGGGAGCACACTGGTGCAGCCGAGGGTGCTGTGTGGGAGTGAGAGGGAGGAATCTGGCGCAGCACGGGTGGCTGGGGGTGGGATGACTGGTCTCCCCATGCCAGGCCTCCTGAGTGCTCAGGGACTCGGGGAGAAGGTGTGTTATTTCTCTGCCTGCTACCAGACCCATGAAAGCATGAAAGCACAGTGACTTTGGCTACTACAAAATGAATTTCTGCCGCTGTAGACTGGGGACACAGAGCTTGGGGGGGGGTAGCTGCTGTGTGGGATTTCTGCCTGGGGACACTGTGTCCCCGAACCCTGTCTTCCTTCCTGCCCCGCAGAAGCTGACAGTGCCCACAGGGCTCTCGGTGACCTCCCCCCATAAGCGCACATGGTTCATCCCCCCTCTGGGTAGTGCCCGTCCTTTCCCACCCTGGATGATGGTGGCAGCGGCTGTTCCCGCCCTCCTGGTCCTCATTCTGATATTCATGGAGACACAGATCACAGCGTGAGCGGGCTGGGGACCCTGGGGGAGAAGAAAGGGGGCTGGCCAGGGCCTCAGGCTTCAGGTTAAGGAGGGGATTCCTGTTGGTCTGGGGTGCTGGGTGGGTGAGGACTGTGCCAGGCCTGGAGGAGGGGAGTGTGTCCCTGGAAGGAGGGCAAGAGGAGGAGCTGGGAAGTTCAGGGAGCAGCGGCCTTGGGGTGGGGGCAGGGCACACGGGCTGGGTATGGCTTTCCCGCGATGGTTTGACGTAATACCAGTCTGTCTCCACCGCTGTTTGCAGGGTGGCACTTGCCAGTCCTCAGAACACTGACAGGCTGTTCTCTCACTCAGGGATGCTCAAATGTATCTCATTTCGGTTAAACCAAAATAACGTGGTGAGATCTGGCATCTGGCTTTTGTGGTGTTTTAAATATTCACAGTGTGACAATTTGGCTGAAATTTGCTGCAATGTGAGAACTTCAATTTGGGAACTTGAAAGAGGAAGCTGGCAAGGCCTGGGGAGGGTTGTGGGCTGCACATCCTTCCCCATCCTTGTCCCTGTGCGCGTGCGTGTGCGTGCGTGCGTGTCTGTGTGTGTGTGTGTGTGTGTGTGTGTGTGTGTACACGCACCCACTGTAGGCCCCACCAGGCACCCAATCCTGTCTCTCTGCAGGCTCATTGTCAGCCAGAAAGCACGAAGGCTGCTCAAGGGTTCCGGCTTCCACCTTGACCTGCTGCTGATTGGCTCCTTGGGTGGCCTCTGCGGGCTCTTTGGGTTGCCCTGGCTCACCGCGGCCACTGTCCGCTCAGTCACACATGTCAATGCGCTCACCGTGATGCGCACTGCCATCGCCCCCGGTGACAAGCCCCAGATCCAGGAGGTGCGGGAGCAGCGGGTCACCGGGGTGCTCATCGCCAGCCTTGTGGGTGAGCCCAGCCTTCCCACAGACCTGCCTTCCAGGGCTCCCCAGACAGAAATTCTGTTCTGGGCTAGATACATGTGCCCTCTTGAGTCTGCAGTACATCCTGTCTGGATGTCCCTCCTACCCCTCATCTGCCACCTAACACTCCTTTCCTGGTTCGCTACCCTGCTTCATTTCTTCCTGCACATGATGCCCAGCTGATTGGTCAGATAGGTCCCTGTTCCCTTGTCCCTAGGCCCATATATGTTCACAGGGGCTGTCTGAGGGGTCAGGTAGGTCTGTATCACCTCCTCCAGGCCTGTCCATCGTCATGGGGGCTGTGCTGCGCCGGATCCCATTGGCTGTGCTCTTTGGGATTTTCCTGTACATGGGGGTCACGTCGCTGTCTGGTATCCAGTTGTCCCAGCGTCTATTGCTCATCCTTATGCCAGCAAAACACCATCCTGAGCAACCCTACGTGACCAAGGTCAGGCCAGGAGGCATGGTGGAGGGCAGATGGGTGACAGGGTGATGGAAAGAGGATCCAGAGAGATCCCTGGGCCAGAGATGAAAAGGACGAATGTGAAAGATTACTTGGGACCTGGGCTGCCAAGTCCCACAAGGTGCGGGTGGGAGCAGACTGGGGCTGCTGGGTGGTGAGGCCCATGCGCACTCCCCAGGTGAAGACGTGGCGGATGCACCTGTTCACCTGCATCCAGCTGAGCTGCATCGCACTGCTCTGGGTGGTCAAATCCACAGCGGCCTCTCTCGCCTTTCCCTTCCTGCTGCTGCTCACAGTGCCTCTGAGGCGTTGTCTTCTGCCCAGGCTTTTCCAGGACAGGGAGCTGCAGGCGGTAAGGGATGGGGGCGTGGGGTGGGTTGGGCAGTGGAATCAGATACCTGGGTTTCAGTCTCTCCTGGGCCACCTGATGGTTTGTTTGACCTTAGGCAAGCTATCTAATCTTTGGAAATCTTATTTTTATCTGTTTAATGGTACTGATGATAGATTCTACCTTATGGGACTGTGTCTTGGGAGGATTAAATACTAATCCTGGTAAAGGATTTAATATGATGGTTTGGTGCAAGATAACCAGGGGCTGCTGAGGACAGGTTGTGTCCTGAACAAAAGCGTCTTGCTGAGGGACAAAGTAGGATGCTGAAATCCATCTTGGGCCCTGCTTGTCACCTAGGGGAAGGGCCTTTTTTGCAGTTCATCCGTACTCAAACTTGGCATACGGAGGAGTACTGCAGGAACTAGAAATGGCCCTGGGAAAGAACTTCCTGTGCAGTAGTTGCTGCCATTATTATTGGGAGGTGCCAAGTAATGGAGCAGGCGTGACCTACAGATTTTGGCCAAGGAAAATGCTTCAGTCTGGCATCGTGGTCTCTGCAGATAGTGAGGCCCCTCCAAGTTCTGGGAATAGGAAGGGCTGCTGGTTGGAGGACATGGGGAGCTAGAGGGGATGGATCTGCCTCCCTGCCTCCCCAAACCTGTGCTCCTTTCTCTAGTTGGACTCAGAAGATGCTGAACCAAACTTTGATGAGGATGGCCAGGATGAGTACAATGAGCTGCACATGCCCGTGTGACCCTCAAGGATGGTGCCCCTCAGAGACCTGCACCAGGGCCCCAGGCAGAGCCCTGTGCCAGGATGAGGGCACTCTTCTCCACCCAGGGATGTTCCCAGAGCCACTGCTGATGCCAGGCCAGAGTGACCTCTCTGACTCCAGCCCAGGGCCTCTCACAGACCACACCGGCACAGGCTTTGAGCTTATTATAATCACACTCCTTGTCTTGTGTCTGCCTCATTTCTTTGGGTCCATCTCTGGTTTTTCAGGATTGGTCACACAGAGTCCTTATCCATCTGGAACTGGAAGAATTCCTCTATCATGGTCCTCAAAACCTGGCAGAAGTTTGAGGGAAGGAGAATCCATGGGGGAAAGGGGAGAATCAAGACAAGCAGAGCCTTAACCTTCCCCTCCATCCCCCCGCAAGTACAGCTGAGGAGCGAGGCCCAAGGTCTGCTCAAGGTCACACACTCTTCATAGGAAGGGGCAGGGGCAGGGGCGGGCAGAGAAGGAGGGGTTGTTCCATTTTACCCGCTAGGGAAATCAGAGTGTCTCCCATAGTGTGGGGAATGGAAAATGTTTATCTTTACTTGCTGGCTTGAGAAGTAGGGACAGCAGCCCAATTCCCTAGATGCCTGGGTGGGGCTGGATTTGGGGGTCCCATGGACGATTTTAGATTCTCCTGGCTTAAAAGTGGGGTAGTTCTGGGATTCCTGAAGCCACTCCTTATGCAACAGTCTGTTTTGCTAGAAATAACCTGAGAGGCCTTGCGGAGGGTGGAAACGGGAGCCCTTTGCGTCACAGTTGCTAGGCAACCAGCAGCCAGATGGAGCCGGTGGTCCGCGTGTTGCCCTCTGGTGGCCGCTCTTGCACAGTGCAGGCTCTGAGCAGGAGAAGCGCTGCCACCTGGTGGATCAACTGCGATCCGCGGTCCCATTCGAAAGCGTTCACTCTTCCTGGGGAGGCTGGTGGGGTCGGGCAGTTTCCGTGAAGGCCTGCAGCTCTGAGCCTCAGGGTCAGGAACCCCTCAGTCCCACGCTGAGCCCTTTTTATCCTTTCCCCCTTTCCTAGCAGGCGTCAGGCTAGTAGCGAGTGCTCCGAAGCCACTCAGAAGAGGCCCCACGGACCGCTGCCAGGATGTTCGTTGGATTCCTATGGAGGAGCTGAGCCTTCCAGCTGTCCGGGATTAGCATCTAGCTCCAAGCATTTAGTTCCAGCAGCCCGGTTCCCCTCGGTCTCTGGCGCCACTGTGCCTCTCACTTCATGAGGCCGCCGGCCTATGTGAGGGCAAGATTTCTTTTCCCTTACACTGGCCTAGGCGAGGTGGAATATGAAAAGAACTTTGTCAAGGAACAAAGCGAAGGTCAAATATAAAACCTAGGCCACACTGTGCAGGGCCGACTCCAAGCATGGAGATGGCAGGGCCTGTTCACAATCAGGCTTGGCTGTGAGGTTGCACTTGGGACCCTCACTACCTCCCCCTAGCCTCAAACCCTGTGCTGGGCCTTGATTTTGGCGGGCTTTCTTGTCCTTCAGGAAAGGTCTTGCACTTTTCCAGACTCCTGAGAAGTGCCAACCTGAGCCTGGGGAGCTCGGACTTTTCATTGGATAGGGCTTATGCCAGTCGTTCGTGCTTGACCAATAGCTGAGAAGTGTGGGTGTTGCTCAGCTGCTAAGAAGAACTATAAAGGGAATGGGGCCTTACGTAATGGGGCCTTAGGTAATGGGGAAGGAGGCTTTCGACCTGGCTGTTGCTCGGTCAGGGTGGCCTCCAATACAACTAATCTTTGAGGCCTCAGAGCAAAAGGTGAGAAAACTTTAGTGAAAGAGCCACACAAAACCTTATGTCAGCCAATGTGGTGAGAATGAGTAAGGCCCAAGATCCTGGAGCTTTGAAAACCGCCCTCGTTCCTATTCCCCTGGAACTCACCCTTCACCGAGGAAGACCCGGAGCCCAGGCCGGCTAACATACGCTGAGGAGGAGGTCAGAGGAGGGGCGTTTGGAGGGGATGAGATGACTTAGGGCACTGCGGCAGCCACAAGGTTCAGAGGGTGGGTGTGTTGAGGGACAGGAACCAGAAGCTAGTTAGTGGGGCCAGGTTGGGTATGTACGAGTGAGACCAGGGCTGATAAGATAACAAGGAAAACTCAGGAGGACCTCAGGCCTGGTGGAAGCCCGGATGATCAGTTTCAGGATTTATCCTCAAGCCTTGGTGGCCCCAGCCTTTCCCCTACTTTTTCTTCATTAGGCCCCTGGCCTTATTCTCTCAGAGCTTGGGAGCCCAGACTGGAGCCTTTTTCAAGATATAGAGAGTTGTCAACAGGCAGAAGCCTCAGCCAGCACTGACGGCTCAGCTCTGGGAGGTGTGAGGACGGACAGGTGGCTACCGGGGCATAAAGGCTGTGTCACCAGCTTTGGACTGGAAGTGGCTTAGGGGAGTGGGGATGTGCAAGGTGCTAGAGACCCCTTCCCGTAAGGACTCAGGCCCATGGCCATTTTGTCCCTCCCCTTGTGGCTTCCCGGGGGGCGGTCACATCTTGGGCAGCTGCCCACAGCTTCCACAGCCTTTGGATAATAAGTCCAAACCTGCCTCAGGCCAGAAGGAGCTCATTCTTTTGCCTTGAGCAAAGAGGGCCACTGACATTTCCTTGTTCCAGGACAAGGACCCAGCTCACTGAAGACTTCTGAAGCCCTCATGACAGCTTCTGGCTGTCAGAGCTCACAGAGCATCTGCTTGGATTGCCCTGTGTCTCTCCTCTAGGGCACACATGCTGGCAATAATGTGTCCCATTTGGCAGGCAATATGACATTGCTTCTTGTATCACGTCAGGTGACTCAAATAATGATCATTCCTGTTGACACTTGGAGCTCTCAAAGGGAATTCTAAACAGCAGAGGAAAGATGGAATGAAATGCAAGGGTACTTGTTCCGAATGCTGCCGCTGCCTGCATAGCCAGCAATGAAGCCATTGCTAAAGACAACAATGAAAGAAATTCTGGCAAGTACCCAATGGCAGATTGAATCCGGTGTGGCAAATTAGGAAATGCAAAGTGAGGAAGTTGCTTTCCAGATAAATAAATTATATGAGAATTGGGTTGCATGCCTCACCATTCATGCAAAGAGCTGACTCCAATATTTGTAGGATTTATGTTCTGTAAGAAAGATTTAATGTTTGAGACTGCTGCTGGGACTAGTTTTAATTGCATTGGAACCATTTCTTTTTATTGAGCAATGCTTTATCAAGTGCTAACTGACCACATGTCCATTGGGATGTCCTCTGGGTGATGGATGACTCTTAATTGCATTTGGGTGATGTGGAGACATTGCACAAAGCTCCTTAATGTCCTCTGTCCCCGGGTCAGGCCTCAAAACCATAGGAGATGAGGTACAGAGAGGAAATGGGGTACAGCTGGGGCATAACCAGGTGCAACAGAGCTCAGAACTGGTGGAAAAACAGAGCAGGGAGAGGGAGACACAAGGAGACTATAAAACCAGACTCCCATTTGAAACCCTCTTAGCATTCTGTGCCACACCAAGTCTCCCACTCTTCATTCATTGCTTATGCTTTTCCCTCAGGGTTGTGACAGAGACTCAGCCTGTTGTATACTATACACATACCTTCTGTCTTAAACATACCTGATGCCCATAATTCAGAGGAGTATAGGCTTATTTTGACTCATATTTACAGTCCATGGTCAGCTGGCTCCAAGACTGGACATCATGGCGTAGAGGCATGGCAGAGGAAAAGTGGCTCAGGGCACTGTGTCTGGGAAGCAGAAGGTGAAGGGAGGGGTCGGGAAAGGAGTTCCACACTTCCAGGTCACGCCCACAGTGACCTTCCTCTTCCTTCCAGCCCTCCCCTTCTACCAGCAAGTGAGATACAATGCCCCTGTAATCCAATCACTGCCTATGATCTCACAAGGCTTTGGGGGGCATCTAGATCCAAACCATAGCACCTCCTGTAGAGGGTCATGATTTTGCAGACAGCATTGATTGAAATAAGGTTGAAGAAAGTGAATAAGTTAAAAATAAATGAGTTGGGCCGGGGATTTGGCTCAGTGGTTCCACCTGTTTCACAAGTGCAAGGGCCTGTGTTCGATCCCTGGTACAAAAAAAAAAAAAAAAAAA
>NW_022900928.1:119447256-119472617 GCF_012274545.1 Fukomys damarensis
GGAAAAAAAAAAAAAAAAAAAAAAAGTGTGAGTTGATGGGGCTGGGGATTTAGCTCAGTGGTGCTGATGCCATGCCTGCCTTGCAAGTGCAAGGTCCTGATTTCAATCCCCAGTACTCAAAACAACAACAGCATCAGCAGCAACAACAAAACAGATTCTGGAAAAAAAATAAGTTGATTTGGGAAAGATAACAAAGTTTATAACTGTGCAGTTAATAGGTTTATGTGGCACAAATTGTGATAATGGTAAGAAAAAGATAGACTTTTCCTAAATCATTGTTTTAAATCAGAGGTTATTAACTCTGGCATCAGAATCTCCTGGAATGTTTTAAAAAAATATGAACATCTAGACCTTATCTCAGAGGTTTGGATTAATATTTTTAAAAATATAGCTCTCCCCTCAAACCCTAGAGATCCTACTATGAAACTAGGGTTGAAAACACTATCCTAAACCAATGTATTCTTTGCCATGGATGATTTCCATCTCCATTCCCACAATAGTTGAAAGTTATTTCTTATTATTGCCTCTCTTTAGTATGGAAATGGAAATGCACGATACGCATATTTATTTTAGAAAGCTAGAGGGCAGGAACCATGCCTATTTCTATTCTGTTTACCAAGCCACAGGAAGATATGCGTATGGCACATTGTCCCAATGCTGGGGCTGGCTGGGGCTCACTCTGCTGATTTTGCTGTCACTAAGGACATTGTAGTTGAGTGGCCAGGATGTGGGGACTGAGAATTGGTAGATGAAGAATTTGGCCCAGGATCTCCTGCATGGACCTTTATCTTCTAACTGACCTTGATCACCAGGGCTTGCTCAGAAAAGGAAGGAAGCAGAGGTTACAGTGGGAGTTCCAAGTAACTGCTCCAAGAAGTGACCAGGTTTAGGAATATTTTCTTTAAGTCTGGTCAGGTGGGACAGAGCCCAGATCCTTGGAGAACCTACATTTGCATTTCCATGGCAACCAAGGACCACAGAAGGCCAGGCTGGGAGGGAGGGTGGGGCTGAGTGATGACCTTAGAGAATGACTTGGAGGTCTCAGACACAGTATGAAAGAGAATCAGAATTCAGTTAAAATTTTAATATCTGTAAGAGTTGCGTAAGCCTACAAGATAAGAAGCTTCTGAAAAAAGGTGAAGGATTCTTTAGAAGTAAATGAACAAATATGTAGTTATAAACCTCAAGAGTCAAATAAACACAAAATGTAGGACATGGATAGATGTTATGGACTTGATTCTGGCTTGAATTAGTAGTCATCAAGGGACTGGGCTGCTTGGCCTCCTCCATCTTTAAGAGGGGAAATTAGAGACTGGAAATAGGGCTTGATTTGTCCTTAGAGACACTACCCTTATGTGGATCTGGTCAGTATCCCATCCAGAACCTCTGGCTGGTTAGAAACCTCAGTTAGCTGAGAAAGAAATTATCTTCCCTGTGGTTAGACATTCGAGAAGCTCAGGGAATATGTAAAATAAAGTGCACAAATGTTTAAGGGAGTCAAACTATAGTTTTAATATCTTTAGTGTAGTGGTGCATATATATTAGTTTTTGTATGCCCAATTTAAAAGGGAATTTGGCCTATTGGAATAATACATCATACTTAACATTCTACTTTAATGTTTGTACTTGAATGATTGATATTTGTATTTCAAGTTAACATCTAAGCTTACATCTAGTGTGAACATGTAAAAGCATTTAAAGTTGCCTTTTTTTGTATGTTGAATTTACTAAATCTGTAAGACTTACACTTGTATCTGGGGAAGTTTTTCAGTCAGATAAAATGCTTAAAAAGGAATCAAATATATTAAATTTATAAATGTTATTTAAAATGTTAAAGAGGCTTAATTAACTAAGTGTATAAATGGGACTGAACATTAATCAAAAGTCTTCTCAAAATGACTGTTAATATTTGCTAGACTTTTAAATAGGATAAGATTCCTAAGTTGCTTTTAAAAGCTCAAAAAAGAGCTGTACATTTTTAAATCTATCAATTTGCTAAATGAAATGTTAAGTTTGAAATTTAACATTGGGTTTTGAAGCAGCCACTTACTAGAGTGGTCTTTTCTGTGCACAAAAGCCACCCTGAAGGCCATACAAAAGTTTCTCCTACCCAGTAAGTCTTAAGTCAGTGGAGGAGAGAGGAGGATAGGTGGGAACTGGAGAAGAGAAAAGAAGATTTAAGGGTTATGGGATTGTCTTGTTCTGAGTCAGGCTAGTCAGTGTATTGCACTCAGTGCCAAGTTACTCATCTTGTGGGAGGAGATTCTTTCCACACATACTTATTGTGTGGGGTGTCAGAATCATGGAAGAGGCTGCTTGGCAACTAAGGTAGTAGGTGAACAAACTAAGTTTGTTCTTGATGCTTAGGCTGGGTAATTCATAAATGATAGACATTAATTTCTGGCATCCCTGGAGGCTGGGGACTCCAAGATCAAGGCACCAGCAGACTCAGTGTCTGCTGAGGGGTTGCTGTCTTTATCCACAATGGTGCACTGTTGTTTCATCCTCACATGGTAGAAAGAACAAAAAAGGAGCCAAAGAGATTTTTTTTAACCCCACTCATGGAGTCAGAACCCTGGTAACCTAACTACCTGCCACATGCCTCATCGCTTAATACTACTTCATTGGGAATTTAGTTCAACATGGCTTTTGGAGCATCTAGTGGCCCCTCTCAGCAAGCCCTTCTAGTTGAGTTTTACTGTTCTGTGTGCTATTGTTACTCCTTAGATCATTTCCACTGGACAAGAATAGAAACATTCTGAGATAGATGCTAAGGTTTTCATTTCCCAGAGAATTTTGTGGCTGATAGCTAGTGTGAGTGTGCTTAAGTCAGAAGTTTTATTTGCACCAATAGAAGCAGAATCTAGCTGATTTAATCAGAAAAAGAACTGTTGAAAAGCTACTTACAGAACCACTGAGAAGATTTGGAATCCACTCAGGAACAATATTAATTAGAACCATGGTCAAAGGCATGGCACAGAAAATGGTGAGAATGCTGCTGCCATCACTGAACCTTAGGCTAAAGAGGGGGAGTCCTTGGTGGTGGATGTCACCCTTGGTCTTGCTAGCACTGCATCCCAGGAATGGCCACCAAGATTCGCTACTGTTTCTCTGCATTGCTAAATACTTGGTGCAAGGTCTCTGGTGGATGTGCCTGATTGGCTAAAGTCATGTAATGTGCCTACTGGGAAAGCTGGGAAAGACAGGATGTGGCCTTTAGCTTCTTCGGTAGGAAGTGGGTGTGATTCTACTCGAGACTCAAGAGTAGTGGTATGTTGGAGGCAGCTTGTAAGAGCTGCTTGTCAAAATTTTAGGGAGTCAAAGTTTAGCTATTATTTTTTAAAAGATTAGCTATTATTAATAGCTACATCAAACACAGCTATTATTTAAAAGTAAGTTACAGATGTACCTGGTCCTATTTCTCCTGAAAAGTACATCTAGAATATCTTTTTTACTATGTGTAAAAGAAGCCCAGACTCTGAAAGGGAGAGAGAAAAAGGCAGACTAATTAGAAAGCTTGGGGCCTGAGGAACAACATGATATGTAGATAAGTTCTTTGAGATTACTTTTTGAGTCATATTTCCCAGACTTGGAGCTGAAGAAGCTGGCAACCCAGAAATGCCAATGGTTGCATACACAAGGACAGAAAACAAAACAGCAACAAAACCCCAAACCCAGTGGGAGAAATATAGGAAGACAGAAAACTTAAAGACAATAATTGCCAAATACCACAGAAAAAAAATGTGGTCCCATTCTCACCTGGACCAACAAAGGTGAAGGTGGGATCCTAGACTTCAGATTTTGAGAGATTGTGACAGGCCACCCCAACACTCGTGCCAATACTCAGCCAAGTAGGGAGCCAGAACTTTCAGCCCGCTCCTCAGCAATAGAGATTCCTCCTCCCTTTTGGATGGTGTCAGAGAAGGCCTAACAGAGAGTTAGATCTCTCATCATCACCAGCGTTAAGAGAGACAGAGGGACAGTAAAGAATGATGAGAGTCAACTCTCCAAGAAGACATAGTGATATAAATGTATATGTACCAAACAACAGAACTGCAAACTATCTTAAGAAAAAAAGAATTGATGGAAAGAACAGAAAAACCACAATTATAAGTGGAGACATAAATGCTCCCTTCTCAACATTTAGTGGAGAAAATCAGCAAAGATCTAGAAGAAGTCAATGATAATACCAACTAATAGGATTTAATTGAGCCCAACAACATCAGATTGTATATTCTTTTTATATTCTAAAATACACTTTTTGCTCCTTCTGCTATTCTGGTTCCAAGGGACCATATTCTGGGCCCCCAAAACAAATTGGAACACAATTAAAAGAATGAAAATAATACAAAATTTATTATCTGACCACAGTGGAATCAAACTAGAAATCAACAACAGAAAAAAATAGCAGGAAAATCTTCAAATGTTTGGGAACTAAACAACATGCTTTTAAAATAATCTACAAGTCAAAAAGTAAGTCTCAAAGAAAATAAGAAATTATTGAACTTAATGAAAACACAACTACATGTCATAGTTCGTGGAACACAACTTAACTGATGCTGAGGGGAAAGTTCATAGCCTTAAATGGATACACTAGGAAAGAAGAAAAGTCTAAAATCAATAGTCTAAGCCTCATCTCAAGAACCTAGAAAAAGATTAGCAAACTAAACTCAAAGGAAATGGAAGCAAGGAAATAATATAGCTTAAAACAGCAATCAATAAAATTAAAAACAGAAAGCAATGGAGAAAAATCAATGAAACAAAGAATTAGTTTTTAAAAAGTAAATACAACTGACAAAATGCTATATCTTAAATGCTCCCCAAAGATCCATTGGCTAGTGGCTTGGTCACAAGTTGGTGATGCCCTTCGGAAGTAGTAGAACTGTTAGGAGGTGGGGCCTAATGGAAGAAAGTTAGGTCATTGGGGGCAAGCTGTTGAAAAGAATACTGGGACCCCAGTTCCTTTCTATATCTCTCTTTTGGTTTCCTAGCTGTCATGAGTGAACAGGTTTCCCTCACTACATGCCATAATGTACTGCTGTCTTTCCACCAGCTCAGAAGCCACAGGGCCAATTGACCATGGACTGAAACCTCTGAAATATGAGCCAAAATAAACTTTTCATTCTTTTTTTTTTTGGTTTTGTTTTTTGGTACGAGGGATCAAACTCAGGACCTTGTACTTGCAAGGCAGGTGGTGGCACCATTGAGCTATATCCCCAGCCCAAACTTTTCATTGTTTAAATTGATTTTCTCAGGTGTTTTGTTATGGTAATGACAAGCTGATGAATGCATAAACATATAGCAAAACTGTCAAAGAAACAAAGAGAAGACACAAATTACCAGTATTAGAAATGAAAAGGCATATCACTACAAACCTTGAGGACACTGAAGGACTAATAAGGAGAATTATGAAAAGTCTGTACACACAAAGGTCATAACCTAGATGAAATGGGCCATTTCTCAAGAAACACAAACTACCACAACTCACCTAACATAAAAGAGGTACTTTAAATAGCCCTATAATGATCAAGGGAATTAAATTTCTTAATTTAAAATTGCCCTGAAAGAAAGCTCCGGGACCATATGGCTTTGTTGGTGAGTCTTCTAAAAATTTAAGTAAGGATTCATACCAGTTCTACAAAGTCTCATCCAGAAAACAGAAGAGGAGGGAACACACAATTTTATGAAACCAGTATCACCAGGATTAGTCAAAGGTTAAAAAAAAAAAAGAAATAACAACAAAAACAAATCAAAGACCAATATCTATCTTGAGTACAGATACAAGAAATCTTTAACAAAATATTAGAAATACAAATCAGCAATTTATAAAAAGGATTATATATCATGATGAACTGGTTTATTCAAGAGATGCAAAGTTCTTTCAATATTGAAAAAATAACCTATATGAAGCTATATTAAAGAAAAAACTCTGAATATCATATTGACATGGAAAGAACATTTGACAAAATTCAGCATATATTCATGACAAAAACTCTCAGAAAAATAAATATGGGAATTTTTTCAACTTCATAAAAGACCTATAAAAATATACGGTTAACATTATACCCAGCTGCATGTGGTGGCACATATCTTTAATCTCAGCACTTGGGAGGCTGAGTCAGGAGGATTGCTGTGAGTTCGAGACCAGCCTGGGCTACATAGTGAGTTCCAGGTCAGTCTCAACTACATAGTGAGACACAGTCTCAACCCCCTCCCCACAAAAAAAACCAACAAAAAAACATTATACCCAATGGTGAGAAATTGAGTGACTTCTTTCTACAATTGGGAGCATGATAGGGTATCTGCTGTGAACATAGTCAGGAAGTTCTGGCCAGTGTAATAGGCAAGAAATGGAAATAAAAGGTGTATAGATTGGAAATAAAATCATCCCTTTTTGCAGATGAGATGACTGCCTATATTGAAACTCTAAGAAGCACTCTGTGGGCAGCTCCTTGAATTGTTGGGTTGGGCTGTCTGGGCTGAGCAGGCCATGACAAAGCCTGCCTGAACAGATAAGCTTTGAGTGGGGAAACTTCTCTCCTCTGGCCAAGCCTTGGGAGTCAAGCCAAACCTTCCAGTGAGCCTCAGGCTTTGGTATCTGAAGAGTGGGGCTAAGGGCTGAACCTAGCACCCAGAACAGGGCGGGTGGAAACTTTCACAATGAGACATACCCATAATCCAGGCCACATCACCAAGAGAAAGCCACCTGTTGAAAAAAACACAAACCCCACCATGGCGGTGGTCGAGACATCCTTTCCAAGTGATTTGTCAACCCTAACAGAGAAGCACAACTAAAACGAGAAAGCAAGACAACATGCCTGCAAAACTAAACTCCCAAAAGCTGATCTCACAGATACTGAAGTGGATGCAATCCCTGACAAATTATTAAAAAAAAAAACAAACAACCCTGAAATGATTAATGAAATCAAAGAAAAGAGAAGTAGCTGAATAAATCAGTATTAAAATGATCAATGGGTTCAAAGAAGATAAAAATTGGCAGCTGAATGAATGAAGATAGTGCAGGATTTGGACGATCACTTCAGTAAAGAGATAATAGATTACAAAAAAGAACCAAGCTGAAATGCTGGAAATGAACACCTCAAAAGTCAAATAAACCCAAGTCAATGTCTCAGCAGTAGGCAAGAATCAGAAGAAAGAATATCAGGACTTGAAGATGAGGTGGATGTACTGGAACGTGCTAGCAGTATCAAAGAAAAGAATAAGAAAAGTGAACAGATTATTAAATAACTCTTGGATCAATCTAAAAGAAAAAAATTTAAGATTCATTGGCCCAGAAAAGGGTAAGGGAATAGAAAAGGGCAAGGCTAAAGGGATAAACTATTCTATTCATTGAAATTATTGTAGGAAATGTCTCATACTGGCAAATGAGAAAGAACCAAGTAAATGCGGCATTTAGAACCTGAAATAGGCATGACCAGAAAAGAACCATTCCATGACATATCATTCAAAATGCCAGAAATTCAGAACAAATAAAAATATTGAAAGCTTTAGGGGAAAGGAAAGAAGGGAAAGGAATTAATACGAGAAAAGGAAAAAATGGAAACAAAGCCTTTGTAAATAGGGAGGGGTGGAGGGGTTGAAGGGAGGGCAGGGAAATGGGGAAAAATATAGGAACCAAGACATATCATGTAGAAGTACAAATTCCCCAAAATAAATGTCAGCATATTGTATACCTAAAATGTACCAATAAAACTAATGAATGAAAAAACATTGAAAGCTATTAGAGAGGTGTCCAAATCACTTACAAGGGGAAACCCATAAAAATGACAATAGATTTCTCAACTGAAACCATAATGGCCAAGAGGGGGGCCTGGAATGAAGTTTTTCAAGCCCTAGAAGAATATGATTGCCAACCTATAATACTATATCCTGCAAGGCTATCTTTCAACATCAAGTGTGAAATAAAAACATTTCATAATATGTATTAACTAAAGAAATTCATGGCCACTGGCTTGCTTTGCAAAAAACACAAATACTTAAGGGAATCCTAAACAGAGATGGCAAAGCAAACAAAAATTACCTAGTCAAAGAAAAGAAAAATAAGAAAAATATCTTACTGGAAGTAAATAAACCAGTAAGAAATAAATAAATCAAACACTAGACAAACAGATTTGACAGGAATTAGTATATACTTTTCAATAACAATAGTGCAAATTATCATAATACTAATTAAAAGACAGAGACTGGCAGATTGGATAAAAAACAAGTTCCATGTATATGTTGCCTGAAAGAAATATACCTCATCTGTAAAGAAGTACACAGACTGAAAGTAGACTGATGGAGCCTTAAAGCAAGCAGGAGTAGCTATACTTATATCTGATGGAGTAGACTTCAAACAAAGAATAGTGGTCAGAACAGACAAAGCAGGCCACTCCATATCAGTTAAGGGAGAATTCACTAAGAAGTGATAGTAATTGCAAATATATATGTACTCAATGTTGGTGTACCCAGTTTCATAAAAAACACTTTGATATAAAAGGACAGATGGATCCCCATACAATCATAGTGAGGGACTTCAATACCTCACTGTTACAAATAGTTTAATCAGATAAAAAATTAAAAATCCCAACATAATTAAACTGTACTATACAAATCTAATAGATTTATTAAACCCGACAAGAGTAGAATACACATTCTTTTCAGCAGCCTATGGAACTTTCTCCAAAATAGACTATATTTCAGGCCACAAAGTACTGTAATCTCTTACATTCTTTGAAAATCATAGTGGAATGAAGCTGGAAATCAACAGCAAAAGAAAACACAGAAACTACACAAAAACATGGAGATTGATAACACACTCTTGAGAAATCAATGGGAAGAAATTGGGAGAGAAATTAAATTGCTAGAATTAAACAATGATGACAGTATAACAACATATCAGAATCTGTGGAACACAACTGAAAGCATTTCTAGGAGGGAAGTTTATAGCAATGAGTGTCCACATTAGAAAACCAAGATTGATCTCAAATAACCCAAATGATGCAACTAAAAGTCCTGGAAAAACAAGAACAAACCAAACTCCAAAGCACTAGATGGAAGGAAATAATAAAGATCAAAATAGAATTTAATGAATTGAGACTAAAAGTACAATCTAAAGGACTGATCAATGAATCAAAGAATTCTTTGAAAAGATAAATAAGACATTAACCCTTAGTCAGACTTATCAAAAGAGAGAGATGACCCAAATTAACAAAACTAGAGATAGAAAGGTGAAACTACAACAGACACCACTGAAATTCAGATGATTATCAGAAATTATTTTGAAAATTTATAGCCTAATAAATTTGAGAATCTAGAAGAAATGGATAAATTCCTAGACACATATGCCCTACACCTAAATTTAACTAAGAAGGTACGATAAACCTAAACAGATAAATAACAAATAATGAGGTTGATGCAATCATTAAAACTCTACCAAGTAAGAAAAGTGCAGTGCAGGACCTGATGATTTACTGCTGAATTTTACCAGACCTTTAGAGAAGAACTAACACCAAGGTACCTCAAACGTTTCCATGTAATAGAAAAGGAAGGAATGCTTCCAAATTCATTCCATGAAGCCAGCCTAAGCCTAATACCCAAACCAGATAAGGCTGCAACAACAACAACAGCAACAAGAAAACTGTAGACTAATATCCTTGATGAACATAGATGTAGAAATCTTCAATAAGATCTTTGCAAACAGAATTCAACACATTGAAAAGATCATATACCAGGGCCAGGGATTTAGTTCAGTGGTTCCGCTGCCTGCCTCAAAAGCACAAGGTCTTGAGTTTGATCCTAAAAAAAAAAAAAAAAAAAGACCATATACCACCATAGCCAAGATGATTTCATCCCAAGGATGCAAGCACGGTTCAATATACATAAATGAATAAATATAGTGTACTGTACCACATAAGTAGATTCAACGATTTAAAAAAATGTCCTCAACAGATGCAGAAAATGTCTTTGATAAAATTCAACATCGTTTCGTGACAAAAACCCTGATGAAAATAGATGCAGAAGAATCTTAGCTAGGCAACCCCACCACTCTGGGAGGCTGAGGCAGAAGGATCACTACCATGAGCCTGTCCCTTAGGAAGAACAAAATCATGTCATTTGTAGGAAAATGGATGGGATTGGAGACTTTCTGTACTGGGGATTGAACCCAGGGCCGTCACTACATCCCCCTCAGTTACATCTTCAGCCCTTCTTTTTAATTTTTATTTTTGAGACGGTGGTTCACTGTCACTAAGTCACCTAAACTGGGCTTGAACTTGCGATCCTCCTGCTTCAGCTTCCCAGAGTGCTGGGATTATAGGTGTGGGTTATCATGCCTGATTTTTTTTTTTTTTGGTACCGGGGATCAAACTTGGGACTTTGCACTTGTGAGGCAAACAGCAGAACCACTGAGCTCAATCTCTGGCCCCCCTGCTCAATTTTTGAACCCATCATGTTAAGTGAAATAAGCCAGATTCAGAAAGATAAGTGCCACATATTTTTCTTTTACATGTATAAACAAACAGATAAAGGGAGATGACAGGACACTGGGAGGTAGACTTTTGGAGATGGGGTAGGGATCAGCAGGAAAGGGGAGGAAAGTGAGGGGAGAATTGAGATTAAAGATGACCAAGATATGTTAAATGCATGTACTAATTTCCTCAAAGCACCCCCCATTCTACATTAATAACATGCACTACCGAAGAAAAAAAAACCACTAAGGAATCTACGAAAATTAAAAACAAGCCGGGCATGGTGGCACATGCCTATAATCCCAGCACTCGGGAGTCTGAGGCAGGAGGATTGCTGTGAATTCGAGACCAGCCTGGGCTACACAGTGAGTTCCAGGTCAGTCTCACTACATAAGTGAGACCCTGTCTCAAAAAACCAACCAACCAACCAAACAAACAAAACAAAACAACAACAAAAAACAAAACACTCATGGCTGGCAGTGTAGCTCAGTGGCAGAGCACTGCTTAACATACGCAAGGGCCTGACTTTAGTCCCAGCACCAAAAACCAATCAACAAACACTGAAAATATAACAAACACAAAAACCAAAAACTCTACAACTAATAAGTGAGTTCGAGAAGATCACAGGATGTAAGATAAACATAAAAATGAATGATATTTCTACATTATAGCAATAAACACATGATTACCAAGATTAAAACTATAATACCATTTACAGCCACTCCAAAAAATATGAAATACTAGGTGGGTGGAGTGCACATGCCTGTAATCCCAGCATTCTGGGAAGCTGAGGCGGGTGGTTCATAAGTTTGAGTCCAGCAGGAGCAACTTAGTGACTTGGTGAGGCCTTGTCTCAAAATGAAAAAAGGACTGGGGATGTGACTCAGTAGGTGGGCTCTGGGTTCAATTCCTAGTACCACAAAGGCACCCCCCCAAGTACAATAGCAGCAGTGGCAACAGCAAATTTAGGTGTAAATGCAACGTGTATGGTTTATATGCTGAGACTGAACAAGGCTGATGAAAGCAATAAGATATCTAAATATATAGAGCAACATCATATTCGTGGATTGGAAATGTTAACATCATAAAGCTGCCTTAAGATGATATATAGGTTTAATGCAATTTTTCCTCAAAATCTAAGCAAGATTTTTTGGTTAACACTGATAAGACTGTTGTAAAATATATATGGAAAGTCATAGAACTAGAATGGCTAAGACTATATGAAAAAGGAGAATAAAGTAAGAAGAATCAGTCCACCTGATATCAAGATTTATTACGTAGTTTCAGTAATGAAAACTATGGTGTCGGTGGAGGGATGGGCACATCAGTTAATGGAGCAGAAGAGAGAACCCAGAAATATGCATATACACTCCACTGATTTTTGGCAAAAGGTACAAAACTAATTCACCGAAGAAAAGACAGCCCTTTTCAACAAATGACAGAGCAATAGGGCATTCACAGACAAAACTAAAATAAAAACAACAAAAAAAAACCCCTCTACTATAAGTTTTACAATCTCGCAGAGAGATTAACTAAAAATGTACCACAGACTTGAACATAAAATTTAAAACCATAAAAATCTTAGAAAACGGTCTAGGTTAGGAAAAGAGTACTTAGACTTGACAATAAAAATATGAATAACCAATAGAAAAATTGATAAATTATACTTTATCAAAATTTAAACATACATTTTACTCTGCAAATGGCCTTGTTAAGAGGGTGAAAAGGTGAGTTACAGATTGGAGAAAATATCTGCAAACAATAAAATTACAAAAGTAATGTTGCAATATTTCTCATATACCTATCAGAGGATTAGTATCTAGACTACTAAATAATTTCCAAAATTCAGCTTTGGAAAACTAAACAATCTAAATTTATAAATGGGCAAAAATATATGAAACAACATTTCATGGAAGAAGATAAGCAGGTGGCAAATAAGCTCCTGGAAAGAGGGTCAATCTTATTTATCCATTAAGGAAATGCTAATTAAAACTGCAATGAGATGTCACTACACATCTGTCAGAGTGGGGGAAAAAAAGTAACAACACTAAACGCTGGCTCGGATGTGGAGAAACTGGATTGCTTATATGTAACAGTGGAAAAACAAACTGGGCAGCCACTCTGGAAAACAGTTTGGCATTGTCTCAGAAACCTAAATGTGCAGACACCATATTGCAGTGGTACATTCATAACCATGTCTTCCAGCACAACACACAATGGTGAAGTCTTCGCAAATGGCCTATTGGCTATCAACAAATGAACAGAAAAAGAAAATGTGGTACATATACCCAAAGAAGTACGCAGTCATAAAAAGGGTACATTTGAATCATTTGCAGGAAAGTGGATGCACCCCGAGACCATAATGCGCAGTGAAATAAATCAGACATAGAAGGTTAAATATCACACTGCTGTTCATATACGAGAGACCCAAAGTATAAATAATTTAAAGAGCAAGATAAAACATAGATGATAAGAAACAGGGTGACAGACTGTTTGCAGATGGGAAGGGGATTCAAGGGTGGAGGGATGGGAGAGAGAAGGAAGGGGAAAGGGAAATAAAGAGGATTGAGTTATGTATGCTAACTTTCCATAGTGGAGATTGTTATGATTTATGTCTAGATGTCCCCCTAACGTCTCATGTCCTCATAGGTGGGGATTTTGGGAGATGATTGGATCCTGGGGGCATAATACTCATCAGTGACCTGATCCACATTAAATAAATGTGATATTGGGATGTGAAGCCTGGTCCCAGGAGGTGGGCCATTAGGGGCATGGTCTGAAAGGGCCCATCTCCCTCCCTCCTCTCTTGACCCCTCTCTTCTCCCTACTGCCATGCCATGAAACAGTTCTCCGCACCATGCCACCCTACCTTGGAGCCAGTCAACTTTGGACTGAATCCTCTATAAAATGTGAGCCAAAATAAACTCTCCTCCAAGTTAAATTGTGGATAGCAAGTATTTGTCCCAGCAGTGAGAAAGTGACCAAGACAGAGATATTCACTAGGCATCACATACGTGTACTACTACTAAAAAAAAACAAAAAACCCAAAAAAACCTTAGACATGCAACTACCATATGACTCAGCAGTTGCACTCTTGGGCATTTGTCCAGAGAAATGAAAAATTATCTTCACACAAACATTTATAAACAACTGCTTATAGCAATTGTACTTGCAATAGGCAAAACCAGAAACAACTCAGATGACCTTCTGTGGTAAATGGTTAAACAAACAGGAAAATTAGTGGGCAAAGAAAGAGGATGAGCTTTTGATACACACAACATGAAAACCTGTGTATATCTCCAGAAAATAAAGGAGAATGGGAAAAACCAATCCCTAAAGGTCACACACTGTATGATTCTATTTATACAACATTCTTATAATGATAACATCTTAGAAATAGAGAACAGTTTCCAGGGGTTGAAGGGTAGGTAGGAGTAGGAGGGAAGATGGTGGCAACCTGAGACATCATGATTGTGATAAAAATGTCCTGTCACTTGACTGTCGATATTCTGGTTGTGATATTAATCTCAATAAAAAGTGAATTTAAAAAGTAATATAATTATATATAAACTCAGGTAGATATATTAAAAATGGGCGTATTGAGTACTCAAAATTCATCACTTCCTATTTATTTTAATTACTTTTGCTGTTGTCTATTCCCTTGAAGTTACTTATGCTTTTTGAATCTGTGTGGTCAACGTATTCTCTAATGATGTGCATATCTCTTCCCAATCCTGCAGTCAGTAACGTTGCACTGATAGTGAGCAGTTGGCCTTAATGGGATTATTAACATCACAGAAATGAGCAGATACTGCAAATTAGGGCTCTTCTCCCTTTGGAACAGGTTGTTCAACTTTTACCAGAACACCACTGCTGATAAGGGAGGGGCTCTCTCATACATAGGAAGTGGGTTTAGGTACTGAATCACCTCCCTCCTCTAATTAACAAATGTCCACCGGAAAATAGAAAATGTCACTCATCAGTTGTCAGAGGAGAAGGAATCTGGGCTCCCCTGAGTCTATTTTCTCACTACCCATGGTCTGTGGTTGAAAGGGCACTGGGTGACTGTTTATGATCTCGTCTTCTGAGTGCTCAGCAGAGAAAAGGGAAGATGGCAGAACTACAAAAATTAAACCCCTAACATTCTCAGATCTATTTATTTCCTCCTTAGACAGCGTAGGGCAACATCCTTTGTACTTTCTTTCCACCACATTTGGATCCTTTTGTTAGCACCCCGGTTGAGAGTCCGTATAAGCAGCTATTGGCTTCACTCTTCTCAGCCTTGGTCAGAGGGAGGATGAGAATGGAGGTGGTGGGTCCGTGAATAGGGCTCTGATCTACCGCCCCATTCCCCGAGGAAGATATAATTCGTCCAGAGGGCAGAGCTGTATCCAGGGAGAGTGAATTCTGGGTGGAAGCAGTTTTCTTTGTTCACTAGGGCTGCTACTTGGTGCCTCGATTCCCGTCACACGGACAGCACCTCTCTCCAGCCTGCGTGGAGCCCAGGGAGAGCTAAGTGCAGAAGAGATCCAGACAGATAGATAGGGTCATGTTAGGGCTGATCCCTGTGAACTCCTGAGTCCCTGGTTCTTCCTAGCTAAATTCTTGTTTTCCTTCCTAAATTGTCTTTCCTAGCCAAACCCTATTTTTAGCCTAAGCAAATTCCAGCTGACTTTTTTTTGGTACATGGAGCCGAAAAAATTCTAGATAAACACACATATCCCTGTTCTCTACAGCTTCTCTCCCCCTTCTGATTCTTTTCCACTTGGAAACTATATATGAGGTCTATAACTGCTAGTCACAGCCTAAAACCGTGGGATGTTGTCTTTTCCCCTAGAGAGCTGGTTAGCTTTAAGACAAGCTTCAGGGATCCCCTGAGAAGCTGAATTTCTCCTCTGAGTGTCTTTGGATGCTGCGCCCAGCCATCCAGTTGAGTCAGAAGCAGGGTAATAGCACAATTCTGCTGTTTTATAGCCTGAAAGACACATTTGGGCAGAAATATACTTTTTTCAATGTAGAAGAAACTTCTAAAAACCAAGCCAAATGGTTTGGAGAAACATTTTGTGAGGGTAAAACTGATTGGGTGCTAAGACACCTCCGTCATTGACTCCCCTATTCCTTGATTTATTTTGGCATCAGAATGCCTGTAGTGCCACTATCCAGCCACATGTTAATTTTTTTTTTTTTGGTCTACACAAGGGTATAAACTGCATATGGTTTCTTTCAATTAGCTTAATTGTTTTTGGTATTTAATAGCTAATTGTCTTAATTAGCTTCCACAGTACAACAATGCCAACAATGGTAATGACTACATCTTATCCATATGGTTACAGAAGACAGATGACTCAATTTCCCATCCTTAGGCTGTGTGAGTCCCAGGAGGATGGGGCATATGTGAGAGGAGAAGATGGAAGTCCTCGAGAGAGCCGACCTGGCCTTGATGCAAAAACCTGAATATTAAGAGTAAAAGAGGAGGCGATAGAGAACTAAAACAGGAGAATGAAGGATTTATGGAAGACTAGGGTCATCTATTTTCTTAACGTAGATACCATGGAGTGATGCTGGGTGAATAATAATAAGAATAACAAATTTCACTGTGCCAGCAGGCTTTATTGGCTCAGCTCAGAAGAGGCAATGCTTGAAGACCGAACTGTAGGACACTGAGAGTGAGAAATGCCCTGTGGTGCAATCTGTCTTAGGAATGGCTGATACCACTCATAGCTTGGGTGACATTTCTCTGGCAAAGCTGGCTCACATGTAGTTCCTAACTAGTGCTTGGCATATATTAGAAGCTTAATATATGTTTTAATCGGTGCCTGTCAGGAAATCCTATGGATTCAACCTTCAAAAAAGATCTGGAGCCTGACACTTAGCATTTTCTTAACTGTTATTGTGCTGGTCTGATTCACTGTCATCCATGACCTGGTGGCCTCTGCCTGCCTTCCAGCTGGTCTCCCTGTGTCCACCCTCAGACTTTACAGTTTATTTGCCACATAACGATTGTCCCACTTTTTATTGTTCTTACAAGATCTGAAGAATAGAAGTTCATTTGGTGCATAGCTCTGGAGACTGAAGTCCAAGTTCACGGCATCAGTGTCTGCTCAGCATCTAGTGCAGGTCTTGATTTGCACCACAACATGGCAGAGGGCATTTTGTGGGACAGTCAGCATCTAACTGGGTCTCTCTTCCTTTTCTTATAAAGTCACTAACTCTACGAAGGGGGCCACACCCTCATAACCTAATCCTAACTATCTTTCAAAGACCCCACCTCCAAATGCCACTGAAGTTGGAGATTCAGTTTCCAACACATAAATTTTTGAGGTCACATTCAAGTCATAGCAGTAGCTAAAGGAATGCTTTAAAAATAGAAATCATATGGGCCAGGGATTTAGCTCAGTGGTGCCTCCATCTGCCTCGCAAGTGCAAGGACCTGCGTTTGATCCCCGGTACAAAAAAGAAAAAAACAAAAAAACATACGTCACTACTTTTCTCAGATCAGATAGCTCCCACCTCACTCAGGACAAAGCCAAAGTTCTCATGATGGTCAGCCAGATTCTTCATATTTTAACAAATTTTTTTTGTTTTTGTATTTTGGTACTGGGGATCAAACTCGGGACTTTATGCTTGTGAGGCAGGCGACTGAACCACTGAGCTAAATCCCCGGCCCCTTCCCATTTGTCTCACCTTTCTGAGCTCGTCCCCCCTTCTTGCCCCTGCTCCTGCCACAATGCTACATTCAAAGTCCCTCACCCGTGCGCTCTTCTCCCTGCTTCTTTCCCACTCACCACACGTAGTTTTTCAGATTCACGTTTTCCAGTAAAATTGAAAGCCCAGTCCCTCGCTTGCAGTAGCGCATTTCATGCGCTCAGTGGCCTCACAGGGCTGGTAGCTGTTGCACCAGACAGCACAGAGAACTTTCCATCATCCCTGAAAGTTCTATTGCACAGCACTGCTTTAGCACTTTCTAGGATTTCCACCCGGCAAATTTCCTCAATCCTGGAGTCTTTGCTTAGGTTTCATCGCCTCCATGGGCCCACTCTGGCCGCTCAGTTTAAAATCTCAGCCCACAACCCAGTTCCCTCCTCTAAGCATTCCTGCTCCCTTTACTCTGCCCCACGTTTTTCTATATCTCTAACACCTTATAGCATATTATATAATGTAGCTATTTGTTGCACCAACTGATTATTGTCGGTCTCTGCTATGAAAATGTATATTTTAAGGATAGGATTTATGTGTGGGTTTTGTCCAGGATCTAGAACAGTGAATTCCCAGGATGTAAAACAGTGCCTGGCACAGAATAGATGCTTGCTAGATATTTGCTGAAGGAGCAAGTTAATGGATTCACACATTTGTTGGTCACTTGCTGTCTCTCAGGGTCTGGGCTAGACACTGGGGATCCATAGAAGAATAAGACATTTCTTCTACTCTCCTGGGGTTTCTATTCTATTGGTAAAGCAAATAAATAAATACCTGCTGCAGATTCTGGGATGTTCTATAAAAGAAGCAAATAAGGAGCAGAGAGAATATGTTTTGGAGCGGGCAGGGAAGGGAGACTTTGATAAAGACCAGCAAGCTCTGTAAGAAATGGTGGAGGGAAGGTTGCTGAAGAGTGTTAGAGGAAAAGGCAAGTGCAGAGGGGCTGATGCAGGCAGGCGTGCACGCGGGCATGTAGGTCATTGAAGACTGGTCACCACGTGGGGGATGGCAGGGCAGCTCAGAGTGTGGCCTTGAGCCACAGCATGGTATTATCTGGGATCTTGTTAGAAACACACATTCTGGTGCTTTTTGTTCCATAGCACCGAGTCCCCCCATGGGATATAAACACATAGTAGGCACCCCACAGCCACTGTTGAACGAATGAATGGATAAATGAGCGAGGGGACATTGTGTCCCTCCCCCCATGATGCCTATTCCCTTTTTACATTCTGATTCCTTGGCAGAAACTCTGATGATCTTTAGTATAAATACCAAGGATGCTTTCTTTGTTGAATTCAGTAAGTGGAAAAATGAAAAAAAAAAAAACAAAAAACAAAAAAACTATAGTGATACTGAGAAAATGAATTTATAAGTGTAATTTTTGGTCTTCAGAACCAATTGTTTGGTTTTCCATTATTTCTTATGGGAAAACTATGTTTAGTTCTCAAACTTTTCCATGTTTGAATACGAATTTGGGACAAATTGAGTTCGACAACTGAGGTATCACTGTACTCAAGTGTCATACGAATTCAGAGTTTTGGGTTTAGGAAAGAGAGGGTGGCTGAGAGGGAGCTAAGGTTGGAGGCTAGGAGGAGCATGACTTGACTGAGGCAGAAAGGAGGCCCTGGCAAGAAGGGCTCATTGGCTTTGGAGGAAGTAGGGTGATCCTGGGAGCAGGTGTGGATCCTGCATGGGGTGGGGCCCCACAGTGGGTGAAGGGGCTGGTGCTGAGATGTTTTCTGTGAAGGTAGTGTTCCTATTTGCAAGGTGATTGGCGTGGCAAGATGGTACAGATGGTACAAGATGGTGGCCTCGACATTGCTTTTAGGACATTGTCTTAGTTACTTCTTATTGCTGAGACAAAATACTGGACACACAGAGTTAAAAGAGGAAAGGTTTATTTCAGCTCAGTTTGTGGAGGTTTCAGTCCATTGTCATCTGGCACCAAGGCAGCGTGGCACGGCAGAGGGGCATTGCAGATGAGAAATATTCCGTGGCAAGCGGGCAGGAGACAGAGAAGCAGCAAGCAACAAGCCTGACTCTCCCTTTTATCCTATCCAGGCTAGCAGCCTTTTGGGTGGTGCCACCCACATCCAGGGTGGGCCTTCCCATTATCCATATCCAGAACTTTGCCAAAACAACGAGTGGACTAATTTAGTAACCACACACCCTCAATCCCAGCATCACACACCCTAGGTCTGGCCACCTCTGAAACTCCTAGCTGTGACCCTACGAGGCTTTGGAGGGACAACTAGATCCAAGCCATAATAAACATCTTAGTTATACCTTTAATATTTGAAAGGTTAGAAGGGTATGGTCACCATCAAGTGCTTTCTACCTGCCACATAATTGCAAAGCACTTTACATGCATATGCATTTTGCATCTGCAAAATCCAGTTGGTGAGTGTCCTGACTTCAGCCTCAGCACTTTTGAGAGCCATTCTACATAATTTTTGGGGAAAAGTCATTTAATAATTCAAGTATGACTACAGCTACCAAAGGCTCAATGTCACCTGGCCCCCAGCTGGCTATGGTATGCAGAAACATTATCCCTGTGTACCTCAGGTTACAAGTTGAAGCTGCAAAGTTCCCGTGATACTGTGCCGCAAAAGGGCAAGAAGAGTACATCAGCTGAAGACATGCTGGTTCTTTGAGAACCGAGTAGTATTAAAAAAGAGAAAGGTTTCACCTGGGTGAAGGACAGATTCTTTATTAGCCTGCTATCTCTCCCTACCTATTATTGTAAGAATGTTCTTATCGCCCTCATCAACACAGGATTACCACCACCCTCTGAGTACTAAATCACCCGATACTCCCTCCAATTATTATGTGTACCCAATCAATAATGGCTAGCTTGGGGTATCTTTGCCTTTGCCCAGTCTGAGGCACTGACCTCCCAGGCCCCTTGTGTTATGAAATATGCATGTCTTTATTGTCTCTCTTTCTCTGGCCCTCATGCTTCCCTTTTTAGGCAGATTGGAGGACTGATTGGCCTCAGATCAGCATAGATCAGGCTTCTTGCTTGTGATGCTGGAATTAACCCGGGGCCTCCCTGCATGCTAGGTAAGAGCTCTACCACTAAGCTATACCCTCAGCTCCAATCTGGCTTTTCTGTTTTCTGGTACTGAACCCAGGGCATTTTCATTGAGCTATAGCCCCAGTCTTTTTAAATTCTGAATCAGGGTCTTGCTAATTTATTAAATTTCTGATGCAGGATGAGAGCTTGCAGTCTTCCTACCTTAGCCTCCCAGAGTCCTGGGATTATAGGCTTGTGCCACTGGGGCTAAGTCCCAACCTCTGGCCCTGGCTTTTTATATAAGCAGTTCAGCAGGTAGCAAAGCTGAATATGAGCATCCATAAACAAGTCTTTTCCCAGATCTTCATTTGGACCAGCAGGCTTGTCTTTAAAAAGGGACGGGATCAAGCGGACTTTAGGAGCACTGCTTGAGTGATTTGGACCGGACAGCTTCAGCCAGGAAAGACAGAGAGACAAGCCAGGTTGGTGGAGCAGGGACCTGAGGATGAAGGGATGAGAAGTGCAGAGTCGTGGCTGGGAACCAGCAAGCAAGCTCATACATTCTCCACCAGGTTCTAAGCATGCACGGGTCACACTGAAGGGGGTGCCTTGTGGTCTCAGTGTGTGGACTGGGTCCTGACAACTCCACCGTGTGATCCTTCATGACTACTCATTCACCGTGATTCTTCTGGGACCAAGGGAGGCTGTTGAAAGCCCTCACTCAATATTCAAATATTCCCTCTTTTCATTTACTTCTCCTTCTCTCCCAGGAAACTGACTGTAAATGGCAGCTTCACAGAGAGTCCAGAGCTGCAAATTAGAGTGAAGCCGGCAGTCCTGGGATTTACCTGTTGGAATTGACCTATTAACTAATCCAAACACAAGTATATTATACTACCTTGCTATCCCTGCCTGGAGTAATTACTCAATTCCTCTTTTCAGTCAATAATTCCAAAAGGTTGCAATTGCTGCATCCTCTTCAATCAGAGGTTAAGCTTGCGGGAGCAGGGTGAGGGCTGGAGGCTCCATTTCTCCTCTCTTCTCCATGTTCTCCTGAAGGGATTGCAGGGGGCTGGGGAGGATGTCTCCCCCCTCTCCAGGATTCATATGATAAAGGTTGCAGTCTGAAGAAGGTAAAGCTGAAAATTAAATGTTAAGTGCTCAAGTTTCTTGAAGCATGCCCGGGCCTTTTAAGAAGGAGCATGTTATTTGATTCAAAAAATAGAGTTCACCTGGAAACTGACACAATGGGTGAACTATAAAGGAAATATTTGTTGAAGGTAGCATATTGATAAGGCAGATTGGCCTTGAGAACAATGTTTTTTTCTATCAATGTCATGATATATTAATCCTATCTATCTATCTATCTATCTATAGATGTGGTTTTGCTATGTTGCTCAGGTTGTCTTGAGGCAGGTGTAGTGCCGCTGAGCTAAATCCTGAGCCCCTGGGCTCTAGTGGTTTTCCTGCTCTGCCTCCCAAGTAGCTGTGACTGACTACAGTTGCACACCGCTGTCAATCCCTGGCATTAATCTCTGAACTTGGCCTGACACTTCTCCCTTCTAGTTCTGGCTGCTGTTGATCAAAGGTGGCTAAAGGGGAGGGTTTATGAGATGGGCGGCACAACATTAAACAATGTTATGAGAAAAGGATTTTGTTTAGAGTCAAACTCGCTGGGTTTACACTCTGGCCTAACCATCTACTACGTGAGTAACCTTAGGCAGGTTACTTAATCTCTACACCCCAATTTCCACATTTCTCAAGGCCGTAGATTCATACTTGTGTTTTGGAGTTGTCACAAGAGGTAGTGTGGCACATAGTACTGTGTGTTTGTGTTTCTTTTTTTTTTTTTTTTGGTACTGGGAATCAAACTTGGGTCTTTGTGCTTGTGAGTCAGGCAGCAACACCACTGAGCTAAATTCCCAGCCCATTCTGTGTATTTCTTGTTGTAATGATGAATTTGTTTTCTATCTCCCTGGTTAAGAAGTCTCTGTTTGGTGCTAGTATCTTTAACAACTCTCTTAACATTTTCAAATCAGTTTCACAGAGAGCAGGGGTTAGTTTCTGGAGCTGGAATATAATGATTCTAGTTTTCATTGCACTTATTATAATGGTTACTTCACATCTCACATTTATAGGCAAGTACAACTTTTTTTTCCCAAAGCAACCTTTAAATGAAATGTGCATTGATTTTAGCAAAAACATTAAGGAAATGGTAGGTATAAGTGGAAAACGAAGATAGCAAAGATTGTGAAGGTGGGGCATGAATGACAGAAATTTGGGAAGCAATGGCAAAGCAGTTTTGCCAAAGGAGCTTCCAGCACAAATGCCTGTAGGTTGAGGATATGTCTGGGTGAGGAGGCTTCCTATGTGGCCATTCGTGGCCTTTCTTGGGTGGCTACAGAGATGAGCCACACCGTCTCCGCCCGCTGTGATTCCTGGGGTGCAGGTTCCTAGGGAAGATGGCCAGATTCTGCTAATCAGTACACAACATCTGGAGAATCATAGGACTCTGGGAAATGGGACTGGGAATAACTGATACCGTTTCTTTAAAACCAAGCCTGTGACTTCTCTTCCTATGTACCAGATTCCCCACTTCTTCTAAATGAGAAAGGAAGCCAATCTGTCAAGTTTCAGGAAGGCAAAGCGAATGACCACTAGCCTTTGCCATTGAGGACGGAGATAGCAAAATTGGACGAGGAGAGAGACACTGAAGAACATGTGTTTTAAGGTATCATGGACAAATAGATAAAAAAAGACGGAAATGTGAAGTTCTGGAAATTTTATTCTGAGAGCCAGAGAGGTAGATTTGGGGCCCGTATAAAGAAAATCATTATAAATTAACAGATTGTGTGGACGGTTGATATAAAGGGCTTTAATACAATCCCCAAATGTGAGAATCTGTTTCTATAACATGAACTTCCCTTTGGGGCTATCTGGGCTACTCTGGGCTAGCTCTGTACTGGTCCAATCTGAGAGGATGTAGGCTACCTGTGCACTAGATGTCTTCCACCTTTTGTGAATGAAATTCTTGACTTTCTTGAAATTCGCTAGTTAGATCCACGGCATTTCTGCTATATGGGTTTCCATGTTAGAAAACGTTGGGAGCCCTCATCCAATTTCCCTTTTCTTTTTTTGCCATTCAACTAGTTAGTAACTCCCCCAGCGTTTTCTGCAGGATAACCACGAGTTTGATGTCTCTCTGCTCATTCTTTCCCTTTATAATGCTGTCTTCTTCCTTCGCTAAATACCAAGTTCCAAATGTGTGTTGGAACGTGATTGGTGTCACCTCATGCTCGGATCCTTGATCTGGAATGTCTATAGTGTCAGGCGCCGTGCTGGGCACACAATGGGTGCTCAGGAAGTGTTTACTGAATTGACCTAAGAGTGTCTTAGTCTTCTAGCTTAGGCTGGAGATGTTTTTGTTGGCTTGGAAGGGGAAGAACATCTGTTATAAGACCCTGATGCAATCTGAATTCCTAGAAATTCCCTAAAGTTGATATTTTCCAGGGGCTCAGGTTTGGGACTCCCCCAACCCTTCTTTGTTCTCCTAATGAATCCTAAACTGTATGTGAACAGCCATGAAGTTTAATTTGCCGAGGACCCAGATGGTCAAATAAATAAAGATATGAGTCTGCAGGCAGCTAAGTTGTAGAGCTCCTTTGTATTAGGGCCTTCGTTTTTAAGTTATTCTCTTCCCTAATTATTTTTTTTTAATCAATTGGCTTTCCTGATCAATCCCTGTATGGAGAAATACCTTGTGGATATAATTGGGTTGCTTTATTACAGGTGAATATATCTCTTTCTTGTTCTTTGAATAAATAACCAGCAGTAATGCTGTAGGGACACATTTGAATTAAGGGAAAAAAGGCTTTTAACTTTCTATGACAGTTTTCAATAGAATCCCCTTGTGGTAAATATCGTTTATTCTGCAATGATATGCCATAGTGTTTGCAAAAGGATTTCCTATTCAATGGCAAAATGGTTATGTTATTTTGATTATATCCTTAGTCCTTGGTAATTGTCTCATTTTCCTTTTGTAAAAGGAATTCAGACACCTAACACAATTGTACTTCGACACCAATTCAGATCATCATGGAGAATTCTGTCTCTAGAATTCAACAAATTGTGAATACCCTCTTTGCCCATGCTTGGTTTCCTCAAATCATCTGTGATTCCTCTGCAGCACAGATGTTCCCAGCTGCTGGAAAATGAAGCTTGAAGTTCCTGCTGATAAAGTGAAACATATCTAATTCAGAGTCTAAGAATTATCTGACCTAAATCAACTTCAACTTGAGAAAATGGGGTCAACTCTCTGTACCCCACAAGAACCACCCTGGTGATTAAAAAGTAAATCTTGAAGAATTAAATTATGTGGCTGCTCAGCTTCCTTATGCACACTTAGGGGGAAAAAGAAGGTGCAGAGCATCAAAGGCTGTCGGAATAACTCAATTTAGTGATGATGGCAAAGCCTTGCTGAAAAGGGACTTCGCAGGCAGTGAGCTTTGCTTGGGGGAACCACAGCTCACTTCAGTTGTCATCCAAGAGAAGGAAGAGGTCTTCATGATGAACAATTTTATGACTTTCAACTGCACACATACTGATTGAGGTATTTTAAATGAGAACTTCAAAAAGGTCCACTTGTTAAATGAATAAAAAGTTCCAAACAGCTGCCTAATAGAACAAAGAGAGATTTGGTTTAAAATGCCAGCACTACAAGCAATTTTAAACAAGATCCTAGAAAAAGACAAGGCAACAACACCATGAGGCCCAGCAGAGCAAATCAAATAGGCAAGGCAAGAAATTAAAAGGAGAAGGTGAAAAAGTAAAAAGAGTCAACAAAAGGCCAATAACATGTCAATAATAAGTCAGTACATATCAGTTATAACCAGCAATGTCAATGGCCTCAACTCACCAATCAAGAGAAATAGACTGGCAAAATGGAATAAGAAGCAAAATCCAACAATATGTTGTATATAAGAAACACACCTAGTGCAAAAAGAAGCCCATAGACTGAAAGTGAAAAGATAGAAAACAATTCTCCATGTGACAGGAGCCCAGAAAAAAACAGGGGTAGCAATCTTATTTGCAGACAAAGTAAATTTCAAACCAAAACTGAATCTAGTATTATTGATGTAGGACGGTACTGTATCATACCTCTATGAATGTAAAATATCTAG
>NW_022900928.1:119472989-119509542 GCF_012274545.1 Fukomys damarensis
GCATTGTACAGAAATGGACAACCATATTGGTCTAGAAATGTTAATTTATTTTATTTTTTTTTTTCCATGTGTACAGGGGTAACACATCATACTAAATATGTAAGGTCATATCTACGTGGGTTTGATTACAGAAACTAATAAAGTATTCTCTAAATAATGAAAAAAGAATAAGATAAGACTATAAGAGCGAGAAGCAATTTAAATATGTTCAGGGACCATTTTCATCTCCAGAATTAAGGATTATTTTGATGTTACATCATTGCCTTTTCTCTTTTACTTTCCTTTTTAGTTTTATTTTAGGATTCCCTATTTTTAATGTTCATACAGAGATTTCTTTAACTGAAATATCGAATAGTTTCTTTGGTGCAAAAAACTATAATAGTACACAGGATCCTAATGAGACAATATTAATAATGTGAAATAGAAAGTAAAGGGCTAAAGGTGTAGGGAAAGTGGGAAGGGTGGGGGAAAGGTAATAAGGGAGAGGAAAAAATATGAGAAACTGAAAAAATGGAAATAAAGTGTTTGTAAATGGGGAGGGGAGGAGGGGTGAAGGGAGGGCAGGGACAAGGGGAAAAATGAGAATCAAGACCTATTATGTAAAGGTACAGAATCCCAATGATGAATGTAACTGTGTTGTATACCTAGATTGTACCAATAACCTCAATAAAAAAGAAAAAATAATGCCAGGAACAGGAAAGGAACTGGACGTTAGTGAGACAGGGGTCCCAAGACACATGTGCAAGGTTGAGCTCACCCTGGACGGAATCGGAGGTCTTAGCCTGTTTGGGCTGTTATAATACCTAATACCTTAGAGCCGGTAATTAACAAACCACAGAAATTTATAGAGCAGAAGAAAAAGCTAATCCTTTCTGAAGAGAAATGTCCTTAGCTACAAAAATATTCCACAGAAAAAGCCCTTTTGAAATTGAGCTCACAATTCAGAATCGTATATATAATTTTTTTTTGTACCAGGCATTGAACTCAGGACCTTGCACTTTCGAGGCAGGTGGCAGAACCACTGAGACAACCTTCCCCAGCAATATCACATTTTAATTTTTAAATTATACATATTTGTGGTGTGATATTTGGATATACATATACGGTGTCCGATGATCAAACCAGAGTAACCTGTATTTCCATCTCCTCAAACACTTGTCATTTCTTTGTGTGGGGAACATTTAAAATCCTCTCTTCTGCCCATTTAGAATATATTAATTTTTACAAATGACATTCACTTCTGTGCTATGGAACACCGGAACTTATTCCTTCTAGCTGTATTTTGGTACCTGTTTCTAACTTCTCATCCTTCTCCCCTTTTTCCAGGTAACCACTACTCTAGTCTCTACTTTTGTGAGATCAACTTTTGTTGTTTTTTGAGACAGGGTCTCCCTATGTTCTAGATTGGCCTTGAACTTGCTATGTAGCCCAGGAGGGCCTCAAACTCACCATCATCTCACCTCAGCCTCCTACGTTACGAGGGTCACAGGTGTGTGCCGCCACATCTGGCTGAGATCAACTTTTTAAGCTTCAACATATGAGTGAAAACATACTATATTTGTCTTTCTGGGCTTGGCTTATTTTACTTAACATCTTGTCCTCTGGGATTATCCATTTACACCTTTTAAAATATGGCTTGTCCCATTCATGAAGGCTCTGCTCTCAGGACTTAATCACTTCCCACCCCCCAATTGCAATGGTGGTTAAATTGTAACATATGAATTGGGGGGGCATGTTTATATCGCAGCAGAGAGCACTGGACTTTGGGATTTTATAGATAACCAACACCATCCCTCTCTGTTTTGCAGGTGAAAGCACAGAGGCCTGCACGCAGGTGTCCTGCCAGTCCCCGATTCCCATTCTGTTCAGTGTCTGGACGTGCTCCAAGTTAGCATAGCATGGAGAAAAATGAGTGGATGATGAAGTGCTTTGTTCTGTGGGATTAATGAAAGGCAATGATTTCTATGTTAACCTTCCTGGACGATACTTGCGTTTTAAAGGAAGGCCTCAATACCTTCAGCCAAAAGAAATGAGCGAAGGCAGGGCTTTTCAGGCAACTGGATAAGGAGGGGCATTACTGTACCTTCCTCCTCTGGTATCTTCCATCTCAATCAAGCCCATGTGTATTTATCAAGTCATTCACTGAGAGTTGTGGAAGAAAAGCTGCCTTGGACTGGAAGATTGGAATTCTTTTGCTGTACTTATATAAAATAATTTAATATTCACTCAGTAGGTGTGCAGCTGCAAGTCATAAAGTTATTACCTGGAAAGTGAGGCAGGAGATAGTGTGGGAGACATTTTAGGCTCACAGTAGACAAGTTGCCTTCTGGGTTTTGGAGACCACAAGACCATCCTGCTCTCATATTTCCTTAACATCTTGACATAGACCTGAGAAATATGGTTCTACCCTCCCCATAGCATCCTGACATGGCCTAAAAAGTTGGTTCCTGCCTTATCACACTTTCTTGACCTCTGGCATGATCCTGCAGAACATGCATTCTAGCTGCTTTAGAGTAACCCCACATCATCTCAATGTCATCAGCATTTTGGTTTTGATGCCCCAGGTAGACTTTGGCAGCTATGCTGGTTCTGTTTAGGCCCATTCAAGTTCCCAAACTCCTCCGTATGTGAGGGTGGAAACTCACCAGTTAGTTACCACCTCTGACCACTCTCCAAATCTAGGAAAATAAAAGTAAAGCCAACTCTGGAACCCACTGCAATTGCCATCCTCAGCTCTGCCAGCCTTCTTTTCTTGAGGTTGTGCTTTCATTATGGCTAGTTGCCATCTGTAGGAATTTACTTTAACTTCAAAGCTAAAACAGATGCTGCCCTGAGTCAAACTCCACTCTGGGAGTGTATTTTCTCATTAATAAATCTCTGCCTTTCTTACTACTTCTACGTGTCCTGCTCAACATTTTGTTTAGAATACAAAGATCCTGGATATCTGGTGAGACTGACACCAACTGTCTGGTAACAAAAGGATCTGCTACCCAGCAAGCCACCTGTGACCTGGGTAATTGGTTTACTCAGGTGTATCTTCGCGCAAATGGGTAAATGGATATTTGCCACGGGTTTCTTCTCTCTCTGGGAAGCCAGGAGCAACATACAGACTCATAAAAGTGAACATGCTTTGTGAACTGGGAACTGAGATGTGGAGTGGTTTTCATTTCGTTGAAATAGGGACCCACTTCTGCTAACAATGTTGTCTCTGCTGTCCAGGGGCCATCTTTCCTGGCTTGCTCAGTTCCCAGGGCTGCCTTTACATCTTGGGGGCCTGGAGTGTAATGCAACGCTGGGGAGAAAAGGAGCCCAGAGTCAGGTTGTGGTGTTAGTCGACAAGGCCTGTTTTGCCCACTGTGTAGTAGGCTGATCACTGAAGGAACGCATCTAGCAAAAGAGAAAGCATTTGTCCATGTGTGAAGATGGGAAAATAAGTCTCAAATATAGCTGCCCTAGTGTAGGGTTTAGGGATATTTATGGGACCGTGAAGCAGAGTGACCTAAGGCTCAGGGAAATTTGAAGAATGAAGGTGAAGAAGAATGAAGTAGTCAGTGATCTGCATGTGTGTAATTGTACTTTATGGCTCTTCACGGTTGTGCATTCAGAAAATTATGGCTTTTACATGCTCTGAGGCTGGAATTTGGATCTTCTGACATCAAAATGCCACCACTGGACACTTACGCAGGCCCAAATGAAGGGTTGGTAGTTTCCGCTGGGTCGAGCTGCCTCCAAGTTCCCAGAAAACAAGTTAGGCAGCTGTTACTATCATGATCCACATGGCAGAGGTGCTACTTTAGTAAAGGTAATGGGAATATATTGCTTGGCTATGACCTCTAAAATTGGCGATAAAAGCCATAAGTAAAAGCAAGCGAAGCCAGAGTTTACTCAGCTTTTCTCTTGCTTTTAGTGAGCAGGAAGATCACATCCTCCTCACCTGTGCCCAGGCCCAGGGAACCGAGGAAGGCATGTGCTTTGCCTTTCCACCTCTTTCTCTCCAACACTTCTCTTTTATCTGCTTCTTCTGATCTCTATTCTCAGGCACCATCTGTCAGTTCTCCCACTCTGCCTTATCATCTGCTTGGCTTTTAAAAATGTATGTAAGGCTCTCATTAGAATTTAAGCATTTTTCTTCATATAGATTTTTCATTTTTTAAAATTAAGCTTACTCAGCTGTTTTGGATTAGTATTTAAATGGATTTTCTTTTTCCTTTTTTTTGGTACTGGGATTGAACTCTGGACCTTGCTCTTGCCAAGCAGGCAGTGGCACCACTGAGCTAAATCCCTGGCCCATTAAATGGATTTTCTTTGTATTTTCAGGTTAGTTGTATATATAGTAAGCTACTAATTTTCATATATCTGTTTTTAACTGCTAGCCCACCTGTTGAATTCTATTGAATTGTTTTTTTGGCACTGGGGATCGAACTCGGGCCCTTGAACTTGTGAGGCAGGCAGAGAAACCACTGAGCCAAATCCCTGGCCCTGAATTCTATTGATTTTAACAAATTTTTAAAAACTCAGTTCTCTTTGATTTTCCAGGATAGAGTCTAAACTATGTGTAAGTAGTTATAATGCTTTCTTCTTATTTAGATTTATGGCTTTTGTTTTCCTACAGTAATGTTGAATCATAGTGATGAGAGGAGCCTCTTCCCATTTTCTTGGCTTTTATATTTGGTCTCTGTCCCGCTGACTTTCCTTATGATTTGAGATTCTGAAGCTGGGTTCGTACCAGAGCTTTCATTTGGGTGGGGGTTCAGGAGGTTCTTAGGAGATGGGGACCATAATGTTCTGCCCAACGTCCATGCCTGTAGCCTCTATTACGGTCTCATGGAGCCTTCATGAAGCCTCCTCTTCCTTCATGGAGCCTCCTCCAGCTCGGCTGTTATTGTTCGAAAACTTAGCAAGCGCTTTTAGGGGAAAGGAACAATAAATGAAAAATAGCCAAGAACTCTAGCATCATTTCAACGGATAGATTTTATAATTAAGGAAATGCGTTATGGATGTAGTCCTAAATATAATTTTGCTTTTAAAAAAATACTACTTGAAAGGGAATAGTGACGCTCAACAACTAGGCCACACACACCGAGAGGTCCATCTGACTGGAGATTTTATTCAAGGGGTGGGAGTAGAGGGAGAGAGCAGAGAGAAAGCTCACAGAGAGAAGAGAGAGAGAGAGAGAGAGAGAGAGAGAGAGAGAGAGAGAGAGGAGGAAGAAGAAGCAGGAGAGGAGAACAAAGAAAGGAAATTCCTTTTATCAGTTTTGGGGTGGGCTATTGCTTATTTATGAGGAGTGGGCTACCTTTAACCTATCACAGGCCAGATTGCCCTTTATGGGTTTGGTCCTGGATGGGTTTGGTCCTGGAGAAACAGGTTTAACCTATCCAGACCGCTGTGGCCTTGAGGGTAAGGGAAACTAGAGATAAGAACAAGAGGTCTTTAAGAGCTAAGAAGTACCAGAAGAATGCAGCCTGTGGGGGCGGCATCACAAAATACTTTAACATAATCAATTCCCTAACACTACTCAAACGCTTTTTGGGTGCCCTGAACATAAATCAAGCTAAAAGCAACTTAAATTTTTAAAAAGGAGAATTTATTGAGTGGTATGGCTAAGGAAGAGTGGATTGTCACTCAGTTCACTCTCATGCTGGCTTTCTTTGAGGACAGACTTGCTCTCTCTGGTTGGCCAGTGCTCTGAAGCTGGTTCCACACACATCCTCCAAGCTCTGGGTTGCCATCTTTAGAGCAAACTCTCTGCAAGTGACCCCACTATTCTACTAAGCTCATGCCATGCTTACCTCACCTAATCCTCAACACGAAGCTACAAGGTGATACAGTTATTCACATTTACAGATGAAGAAATGGGACCCCAGTAAAGAAACTTCCCAAATTTACAAAGCCAGTAGATTTGGGATTTGGGGTCATTTTGACCGAGGAACTCAGACTCAGTCCCTGAACATTCTCTCACCTCTCCCCTTGAGAGAAGAAAGGTCTGCTAAATCCTGCTGGAAACATGCCTGAGCCCTAGCTCTGACATTGGCTGACTTGGTCATTTGTAAACTCTTCCTCATTACTGATATCAAAGGGATGGTTTACCAGGATTGGCCCAGCCTGAGTCTCATGCCCACTCCAGGGCTGTGGAGAAGCCGGTGAGAGTGAACTGTTTGTTTCCCAGAGAAAGTGTGGGGTTGTTCTGGGAACATGGAATAATAAATGGCTCTTACACCAAGCCCAAACCTTCCACTGCAGACTGAGCAGCTGTGATGGTGCTCTGTGAACAAGCCAGGCACGTTCTTGCCTCCTCATGTTCATGTGCACTATCCCCTCCCTCTGAAATGCCCTTTTCTCTGTGTCCCAGGCATACATCCCTTTCTTTCTGAGTGTAGCATCTTTCTTTAGATTGCCTCGAGCTTCTTGCTTACTGATTTTGAGGAGCAGCTCTGCAGATTTCTCCAGTCATGTGATTAATGAGAGGGTGGTTTCATTTTCTGAGGGTGGGGGAAAGGAACAGCTTCCTCTATTCATATTTCCTAATTTTACTCTCTCCTTCGAACTTTCCAGCTGAGGGATCTTTGCTGGGAAACAAAGCAGCTCAAGGTGCCTGTGCCAAGATATTAGCATATACTGCCCCAGGCAGAGACACCGCTGGGGCGCTCCACCTGTTTTGCCAAGTTCTCTTGTGTAAGTGACAGCTGAGGATATTTTTAAAGAAACGCAGGGTTTGTGAATGATATGTCTTAATAGAAGAACAATGAGACACATCAGCATTCACAGCTCGCTTTGTGGGAGCAAGTTTTTGCTGGAGGGTAATTGGAGGTGAAGAGATGCTCAGGAGGAATGGAAATTAAGGTGGGGTGGTGAGTAGAGTGACAAGAGAGTTCTTTCCTTTGTGAAGGGCTGTCAGCCCAGACTCCAGCAGTACTTCTCTTGGGGGCAGGGTACTCACCTCCTGTGAGACAGCCCCGAGGGATTTGCTGGGACCACACACTTCTCATCTTCTCCCACCCAGGTCAGACACCAGCCCATGTTTAGCTCACCGGTGGTGCTCAGTATAATCTCTAAGCCTGGGAGTAATAATGCATATTTGGAGAGTGTGGAGGTTGTAAAAGGTGGTTCCAAAAGGACTTGGGAACCTTTCTATTTAAGGGCCAGGGCCCTTCCTCTCCATTCTGGGCAGATGGTGGGTGCCTCAACTGATAGATTGGCTAGGTCACAAAAGGTTGTATGGTTTCCATTTGGTGCTCCTGCAGTATTCCCTCTGCAGGTCCCCTCTCCCCATCACAGGGGAGCCTTCTCTCAGGGGCCAACTACCATGCTGTGAGAAGCCCAGCCCACATGGACAGGCCACATGGGGGTGCTCTGGCTGGTGTCAGCCATCTTAGCCAGGGCCCCTGTCTTGTGAATATGCAAACCAGTTTAGAAGCTCCAGGCATCGCATCATGAAGGAGAGAAGAGCCTGGTGCCTCTGATCCTCAGAATCTGGGAGCCAAATATAATGCTGATTGTTGTATGCTGTGAAGTCTTGGTGTTTATTATATAACAAAGGCAATGGGAGCAGTCAGAGTCCCTTGGTAGTCAATGCAACTGAAGGCCTAGGACCCTCTTCAGCTCCTAGTGCCAGAGAGTGAGGAGTTGTATGAGGTTCCATGTAGGTTGGGTTTCTTTGCAAACAACTGGGCACTTAGGTTACGTGGTATTATTTTAAAAGGCTTGCAGAATGCGCAAAAATGATACCATCTTATCCAAGAACATTTTCCCTGGCTTGGATGGAGTCTGCTGAAGTTCCCATAGCATTTGGGAACTCTACCCTACCCTGATGGAAAATTCCAATGGACCTTTTTCCCCTCCAGCTATCTTTAGTCCCTATGAAGCAACTCCGGTACCCCATCACCAGGGTTTGTGAACCATTCTGAAGGTTTGATCTCAATGCCTTTCCTCCCTCTTCTTGCCATATTTGCCAGTGACAGGATGCAATGCTGGTTTTAGATCACTGAATCTTAAAGAATTTGTATTAGTCAATCACCAACAGTGTTGAGTATGTACTTTTTAAAAAGTTATCTACTCTTTTTAAGGCAAACCAATACAACTCACTCCATCCTTTGAGGAGCTAGTCACTTATTTGGGTAAAAAAGACACAAACATGTAAGAAAAATAGCACAAAGATTCTATTTCCGACATGGGAAAGCACTTTAATCTAGTAGAGTGAGTAGCAGGTACTTTTAATCTGCTCTCTGTACCTTCTTGTAGAAACCTGGGAATCTCTTTTATACTACATATAATTATAAAGGAAACTTTCATATTGAAATATGCTCTCCAAACACTGAAAACAAAACAAAGCAGATTTGTGAATACAGTGGTAGCATATTTTTCTATAAACCCATTAAATAATAATCTAGCAATACTTTTATAATCACCTCGACTCTGAAGCAGTTATTAGGCTAAGCCCTGAAGTAGCTCCTGATGTGCTTCTCAGAGAGTGGTCTTGGGCCTTGCTGCCCAGGGCCTGGTCTGTTATCCCACTGGGCCCTTTAGAATTCACACAGTGAGTTTTCATCCATTGATTCCCATGCCTTGTGAAGTGGGCGAGGTGGGTTGTTTATATCCTGAGAAGCTGAAGTGGAGGTGCAGAGCCAGAAGGCCACTCCACAGGCCTAAAGAAAGGAGCCTTTTCCACTTCACCTGTCCATCTTGGCCCATTTTGCCTGCAGTAACAAAATACCATCTTAGGTGGCTGGTAAATAATGAAAATTCACTTCTCCCCGTTCTGGAGCCTGGGAAGACCAAGACCAAGGCAGGTGCTATATTGGTGAGAACCTGCTTTCTAGCTCATAGGGATGTTCCTTCGGACTGTGTCCTCACATGGTGAGAGGGCAACTCTCCGGAGCCTCTTTGATAAGGAAACTAATTTCATTCACCTGGTCCCCTCTTGAAGGCTCCACTGCCTAATGCCTTCACACTGAGTTTAGATGTCATCATATACACTCAGCTTTGATGCCGCTGGGAGCCTGAAGCCCTCGATGCATTGTCCGCAACCCAGAGATCGGTCTGGGTCAGGGTCCCCTAAACTCTCCAGGTGGTTCTATCCTCAAGGAGAACCACTGCCATGCTCTACTGTGGAGTTGTGTAGGGCAGCTTGGGGGGGTCCTGTGGGTCTGAGTCTGGATTTCCTAATCCACTGGCTGTGTGATCCTGAGCAAGTGGCAGCATCTCTGAGCCTCAGTTTTCTTATCTATAAAATGGGAAAAATACAGAGATTGTGAGACAGCATGTGCAATACTCTTAATGTATCGTGAGTACTCAATAAGTGGTAACTGTCCTGATACTCGAGATTGTTTTCCTGACATGGATGAGGGAAGGTTGGGGAGAGAGTTTGGTCCATGAAGCCATCCCTGTTTTACTCTTAGTGCTCTGTTCCTATGTGGGTCTAGATCCAGCAACCCAGTGCATACCAAACCCTTGTGCCCAAGAAAAGACAGCTTGGGGCTGGGGATGTAGCTCGCGGGCACAGGGCCTGCCTGGAAAGTGTGAGGCCCTGGGTTTGATTTCTAGTACCAAAAAGAAAAAAAGAAGGAAAGAAAGAAAGAAAAGGGAGCTTGGCTGTTCCCAGTTCTTGTGCCACAGCAGCTGGAAACACGGCATTTATTACCCAGGCAGACGGAATGCAAAAGAAGACGCTTCTGCATTTAAAGCTCTTTTACTTTATTAAATGCCTTTCTCATGTAAAAAAAGTGCTCACACATTCACTTTCAACGGTGGCTGCATTACCATTATTTTCAACACGCTGAGGACAAAAATGAGATGAGGTGTGGGGAAGGGGCCATGGGAAGATGAGCATTCAAGTGCTGGATTTAAATCCAATTCTGCAGGTGGAGCCTGTGTTAATGCATTATTAAAGGATTTGGAGACAAGGGCCGCTGTGGCTTAATCCAAGGTTTCTCCAACATCTGGGTCATTGGCAATGTCACTCCTGTTTCTATTCTAACTATATCAAGGGGATAGTCAGGGAGAGAGCTAATTCTTAATTCCCACAATTGCTTGCCTTGAAGGCACCAAATAGACACTCCTGCCAGCAAGCGAGCCTCTCTTGATCACAGGAGACCTGAAACAGAAATGGTTTAACCCTTTCCAATGACTAGAGAGGGGGCCAACAGTACACATGCTTGGTATCTTAATGCTCCGTCTGGATGAATTTAAAAAAGAGGAGCTCAGGGACCAAAGAAAGATGCACATTCAATTACCTGGCTGTAGCCACAGTCTGCTCAGCCTGCCAGGAGGCCCGAGGAGCGTGGGCACGAAGGAGGCAGACCGCGTGCCCCAAGCGCGCACTCGTCAAAGGGTTATGTACAGGGTGAGTGATGTAGCGGTGGAGAACTCAGTCACTTCCCAGAGGGAGCTCGGGTTTTAGCATGCAAACAACTGCAATGGGGGCTCCACTGTGACTGGGGCCTTAGGAGAGCAGGGTGGACACTGTTCCTAGGTTGACCTTACAGCCATTCTCAATCCTTTCTAAAAATCGATTCTAGAGGTCAAAGGAGTTAAATGTTCTTTTCTGCTCTCCACTGCAGCTAGACATGGTCTGAGGTCATGAACTGCAATTAGAGCTTTGCTAGTAAGTTTCAGGAAAACTTTTGTTCTCTTGATAAAAGGAAACATGTAGATGACCCTGCTTCATCTTCTACTTGGAAAGCAAATGTGATGCGTGCCTGTATGGTGGCCAGTCTGTTAACCACCAGTATCTCAAACAGGTTCACTAATAACCAGTCCCAAGGCATGAATAGCAATGCACATCATTAGTCAACTACCAGGAATAGCATTCCTAACACTTCCGCCCCGCTGCATGCTGGCTAGAGTCACAAGTGAGACAGAAGGCATGTAATAAGTTATGTGAATTGGAGTTACTACTTATAGATAGGTGGCAAGGGGCGAACACAGTCTAGGATCCATGGAGAGTGAGTCCCCCCAGGCTTGAGACAGCTCCTCGGGGTGCATAGAGTCTTGACTGCTCATGCATAATTACTTGTAACAGAGTTGAGGGACCCTAAAGGATGACCTGCCCCAAGTTATATACCTCTAGGGCGGCAATACTCACTGGGAAGAGCTTTGAAGAATGCCTTGCTTCAGGGGAGAGAAGAACAAAGCCTGGGCTGTTAGGGGCAGTCACAGAGAGCTGTCACATTCTCTAGGAGGGATGGGAACAAGGCTCAGGTTGTTTCGGGCAATCTCTCCTATCCCAGGATACTGCATTCCCAGCGCATTCTATGGTTATTTTGAGAACATACACAAGAAGACCGGGTGAGGGAGGCTGGGTCAGTCAAGGCCATCCGGGTATCATCTGGCAGAGGCAACAAAACCTAAAACAAAGGCCTCTGTAGAAATGCTGTCCTTGATATTGTCAGTCCTCCAAACCAAAGCTGGCAGCTGCCTGGCTTCAGACTTTTTATTATGTGAGAAAAATAAGCCCCTATTTATCTAAGCTGCTGCAAGTCAAGTTTTCTATTCCCTGCAGCTAAATGCTCTTCTGATAGACACAGAAAAGTACAGATAGAGTGTCAGGGGTTGTCAAGACCCCAGAGGAGAGTTGGCACAGGAGGGGTTGGGGAAGGCTTCCTGGGGGAGGTGATAGTATTTGAGTATTTCACAGTGAAGGGAGGAGAGTAGCTACGGGGTGAGTAAAGGAAGAAGTCAGACATGAGGCATAGCTGGGAAGGGGTGGTGAGCCAGTACCCACTAGTTGTATAAGCCGTAGAAACCAAACCCAAACCAGAGTGAGCACCAGGGACCAAATACTGACTGTGTTCTTGGCAAGCCCCCAAATGGGCTCACTTCAGGCATGTCTGGATCCAGGAGCACAGACTTGGATAGACCAGGTTTGCAACCCAGGTTTGAAGATTCTGGAAAGTTCTTCACTTTCAGGGCTTCCAGTCCTCTCTCTCCAGAGACAGATGCTAGGACTGACTGAAATGCTTTCTGGATTACTTGCCCCCAAACATCCAGGGTTTTCTATTTCAGAATGTCTGAACAAGCTGGGGCTTTAACCTCCCTCATGCCGCTCCTACTCTTAATTTAGAAGTGAATTTAAAGTCACATTTTCGAGACTCCATGTGTGTGACCCACTGAGCTATTTGGAGTGTGGTTTGCTGCCATTTGTACCCTGGCCTCTGTTTTTTTGAGGCAGGGTTTCACTATGTAGTTCAGACTGTCCTGCAACTCACTATGTAGCCCAAGCTGGTCTTGAACTCACAGCGATCCTCCTGCCTCAGCCTCCCAAGTGCTGGAATTACAGGCATGTGCCACCATGCCTGGACTCTTGACCTAGCTTCACCTGTGGCTCTGACCTCACCCTCAGGGTGAGTCTGGGCAGCTCTCTGCCCTTGGTTTTTCAGCTGTCTGGGTGTCTTGGTTTCGGACTTGCATCTGGAGCCTCTCAGTCCCAGGCAGGTTCCTATGTACCTGTTGCTCCCTTAACTTTAAGTAATATTACTTTCATTCTTTTGATAGGGACAGGAACAACTGAATTCTTTGTGCTTCAGTGAGATTTCCTTAATTACCTGTACATAGGATACATTCTCCACTTTCTTCCAAATTATATATTAAATATGCAACATATAATCTTATTGTATTTTGTTTAAATGTAACTATGTTATCTATTATGTAATATATACAACAATAGATTGCATAGCAACATATATAATATATTATATGTAGTATATTGCACTGTATAATACATAATTGTTTAGTATATATTTAAATTTTCCAAGAAGTCTAACATTGTGTGGGGGGGTAGTTGGAAGGCTGGAGAGCTAAAATAATGGGTCATGCTACCCTCTAGTGGCAGAGCCTGGTAACACAATATCAGGAAAAACAATTTTCTAACACTTAGCAAACGGAAACCTAGAAACCAGGCCGATGAATACAGAATTTGGGTAATTCCATTCATGTTATATACTTAAATGTATTTCCACTGCAATCCATACGCATAAGAGTCAAGGTATTTCTAGCTTTGTGATTTTCTTCTTTTTTAGAATAATAGACTACACTGTATCAAAAATGTATTATTTTTAGTGGATTCACAATGTTATGTACCATATGTATATGAATTAAATAATATATTTTCCCCTGTAGTTCCCATACTTTATTTTCCCAAAAGCTTTCTGTGAAATTGAGATGCGTCTTGTACCTTCTGGGTGTCTCACACGTTGGCTGATACAGGGCTCTGGGGGAACTAAACAGCCTGGGTAGGTTGACCCCAGGTTGCAGAGGAATCTGTCCAGGAGTGTAGGGGTCGGTTGGGCAGCCCAGGTGGGGCTGTGTTGTATGGTAATTTTGCTAGTACTAGAACTTCCTTCTGTTCCTTTATGGGGGTGCAGGCTGGAACCCTTCAAGAGACTTACCTGTCTCTCCAGCTGCAGCCCAGATGCTGGATCTGGGGACAGCAGCATTGTGATGATTATACATTGTATAGCTTTACATATATATATATCATATATATCATAGCTCATGAAGCATAGACCTTATATCATATTATGTATAATATTCATAATCATGTTGGCCACACTAAAAATATTTAACATACCATGCAAAGGCAGAAGTGGAAAGATTATTTTTGTAAAGGGCTAGAAAGTAAATGTTTTAGATTTGTGGGCCACAAAATGTCTCTCACAGCTGTGGTACTCAATTCTATTGGCACAGTGAAAAAAGTCATAGACAATTCAGAAATAAATGCTACTGCTTCAATAAGACTTCTCAAACATTTGATTTTCACATATTGTGAAATATTTTCAATTGTTTTTAAATGGAAGAATCATTCTTAACCCATCAGCCTCACAAAAATAGGCAATAGGCTGGAAGTGGCTTTGGGGTCATAGGCATCAGACCCTTGCCTTCGAGTGAGTAGTCTGACCCTTTCCAGCTGATGGCAATTTTTCTAAGAACATAAACAGTTGACTCAGGACTTGATTCTATCCAGTGTCCTGGACAGAAACAGTTCCTAAAGTGTTAAATTTTGTTGTCCATTTCAAGAAGGCATGTTTTTAGTTAGGTATTTGGCGCTGCTTGGTGGAGCCTTTTATTTCCTGAAAAGCTTTAGCGGAGCCATTGAACACTCTCTTTCCAAAGCAACCTACTGAATATTTTTATCAAAGTCCGATTTAGAACCTTGGGGTGGGGGGTGCTAATTGAGTCATCTCCAGTTCCCTTTTTTTTTTACCTGCACACACCTTGGTCCAGTTTTTCCTTTCGTCTTCCTAACTAGCTGCCTGTATAATTAAACACTTCCTCATTTGAAGATTTTTGAGTCCTTGTGCACTAATCATCTTACAGCCCTCCTGTGGCCTCTTCTATTTCCTTTTGAGATGCAGCACTCAGACCTGAATGGCAGTCAAGGTCAGGCTGCCTGCATTTGTATTACACACCAGCACCCCATTACCATGGTGTTGGCCCCTTAATGCAGACTAATAGCTCATTCTCCTTCCTGACCTCCAGCAGCCCTGAGCAGCCTTGCTCTGTGCTCCTTTGTGATCAGCTCAAGATCTTTTCTTTAGGGAGTTATAACTAATTCAGGGCCCATCACTGACCATAAATAGTTTAAATTGGTCTTTTGAGTGTGGCTGCCTCCCTTGGGCCACTTAATTTACCAAATGTCCCATTGCTCTGCTTGTCCCAGACCTGCCCGTCCCTGCACTTATTAGCAGTTTCCACAGCTCACTTTGGTCCAGTTGAAAGATGGAATTTACATGTGGGAATGAACTCAATGCACTAATTGAATGCATTAAGGATGGATTTGATCTGATTTCTGTTTTTTTTTTTTAACCTGAGGGGATTGTTTCCGGAAGATTTCTGAGAGGCCCAACTAATCCTAGAATTGTGCTTAGCAGTGGTTTGCTTCTTCTGTTCAGGGAAACACTAGAAATTGTACTTTAACTGAAACTTGAGAGTTTTACTGAGTTTTAATAATTTGCAACCTCTGGAGAATTTTGGAGACAAGGTTTTTAAGCTGTCCTCAACTGGTAATTTTTGAAAAAATGTTTAAAATTTAAAAAAAATGTGAAAACACATGAGATCAATTGGTAAAATTTAAGTATGGATTATTAGCCAATAATATTATATCAGTGGTAAATTTCCTGAATTTGATCGTTGTTATTATGGTTTGGAATGTCCGTGTATTTGAGAGAGGCATGCTAGAGTAACGGGTAAATGGTTATGACTTCAGTTCTTATTTCAAATGGTTCAGAAGGAGAAGAGAAGAGGTATGTATCAGTGTATAAATAAGCACACGCACATGTATGTAGAAAGACAAAACAGGTATGGCAGCATGTTGATGAATTTCTGGAATGAAGGGTGAATCTAGGGGAAAGGTGTATGAAAGTTTATTTATAATGTTTTTGTAACTTTCCTGTTGGTTTGGAGCTTTTTGAAAATGAAGCTTCATTAGTTAGGAAAGTGAATCAGTAGTCAGAGCAGCACTGGAGACATTTGAACAACGGCTGGTTGGGTCCCACCTTCCCTGTAGTGGCCTTGGTGTGTTCTGGGATTTAATCATTCATCCTATGCCAGCGAATGCTTCTGCTCTCCTTGTCTCTGTTGCCAAATGTCTGCCCCACCTCGGTCAGGAAGTTGTCATCCATAGACAGAGCACCTGGGACTGTGTCCCTCTAAGAGACGGTGACAAGGGCAAGGGGTGGGAAGTAAGTGGCTGTTCTTGTCCTTTTCCTCAGGGAGCAGCAGTCAAACAGGGCAGACAGAAGTGAAAGCGAACTACAAAGGCTGTGAAGGAGAGGTGCAGGATGTGGGAAGTTCTAACCCATTTGAGGGCTCAGGGGACTCTGGGAGAAGTGGTGCTGCTGATCCCAGAGCTGTGGACAGTGGGGTGATGGAGGGGCCAATGCGTGTGGGACTCTGGCAGGTGCTGGAGCTGTTGAGTGAAGCCAGCCTGCATGGGGCAGTGTGTGTGGATTCTTTGGTGGATGAGGCTGGAGAGGCAGCTTGTCTCTCATAAACCAGTTTGGTAACTTATTTTTCTTTTTTCTGTGAGCCATGGGAAGGGGTAGTCAGTAACGTCATGATCAGATTTGCATTTAAAAAAAAAAAGCCCTCTAGCTGTTGTGTCCAAGTCGAGACATCCCCAAGAAGACCACCAGGAAACTCTTCTGATGTAAATATATGAGGAGTTTATTGTAAGCTCAAGCCTGGACTCCCAGTGTCACCGACACAGTGGCTTCAAGCTGGAAGTCCTGACCCACTAAATTAGCCTATTTTTATAGGATTTGGGTGGCTTGAAATTTTCTTTATTCTATTGGCTTTTTTTATAATTTCTGTTGATTCTATTGGCCTATAATTCTAACTTATTATTGGATATTATAAGATGTAATATTTTAAACTTATTGGCTATTATTTGGGCGTGGACAGGGGTTTGTGCAGGAGATTTATCTTAGTCATCTAACTGTCACAGCCGGTTTTGCCATACTTTGACCTGGCTGCAGTTTTCCGAATAAACGCCCAGTTGTGATTCCTGGAAACTGCTCATTTATAATTCCTGAAAAACCTGGTTTTTGGTTAATCTATTTTTTGGCAACGGAAGGCTATCTGCAGAGTTTAAAGGTCAGCCCGAATAATGGAGCATCTAATCTGGCTTAACTAAAATGGAGGGACTTTGGCCTCTTTTCGGTTCCTCACTAGCTGCAATGTAGCAAATAAAATGAAAACACTAGCAGCAGCTACGAGAAGGAAGGCAGGAGGCTGGCAGGGCATCTAGTGAGCTTTGGTGCTACTGCAGACCAGATGGTGGCTGGCTGTACTGGTGGAGAGAACTGGGTGGATTGCAGAGATCTGTGGGAGGGAGGCTCAGCAGAATTTGTGATTAATCGGACAATCCCACTCTGACACCCTTTTATTGAAAAGTTTCTCTGACTCCGGTTTGCAGTTGGTTAGAAAATGCAGGAGCGTTTTTTCCTTTCTTCTAAAGAGCATTTGCAAATATATCCACTTACATGGCATTGATTGTCTTGCTCTTGCTTGTCTGAGGTGAATATTTATCTCACAGAGAGGATGGCTTATCTCATTCAAGAAGGCCATGCTAATTAAGGATCAAAACTGACCCATCTCACACGTTCTGGGAGCTAAAACTGTGAGATGGAAATTAAAGGAGCTTTTAGATGATCTACTGTACTTGTAAAATTGCACATTAGACAATAGAGTTTCTACGGGAGGATATGAATTTTGACAGGGAAGAGGCCCTGCACGATGCAATCACAATAACCAACAAATAAATGCCACTGTACTTTTCTATGCCATGGATGATTTACAATTATAGCTGTACACGGTTCCCTGTGATTTATGGCATGCTGTTAGCCATGGAATTACTTAGCAAAATCAGTTTGGCTTGATGTAAGATTTTTTTTTTCTCTTGCTTAGAAAAAAAATTTGGCCTGAAGAAAAGATGACATTAATTTAGGAATAGTGGAGTTATCATTGAGTTATCAAAATAAATCCTAGGACATAAATCAATTCTACTGCAAGGGGAATGCTAAATCGATAAACTCAGAAAGACTTTATTGATTCTGTGGCCATCACTCAAGCTTTCTTCATTAGATTCCTGGGCCATCTGTTTAATCGAAATGATAATGTGGATAACTCTGGGTAGGTGCACGCATCCTGACTTTGATATGGGGGTAGCTCAAGGTAAGTGAAATGGTCTGGCTGGGCTGGCTTTCTTGTGCTAGCTCGGGAATGCTCACGTGGGAGGACTTTACATCTTGTTCTGGTCTCCTAGAACATCGACTACTCCAGGCAATTATGGGTACATGATAAAGTCATTCCTTTAAACAATTAAAAAAGTTTATTAATTTGTTTGTTTTTGAGATAAGATCTCATGGCATAGCTCAGGCTGGTCTGGTACTCACTATGTATGCTTGGCTGGGGAACCAGAACCTTCAGGCCCATCCCTTCCTAAGTATGTCTTTGTTCTTTCCATGTACCTTTGCTATGTGACTTGCTTCCTTATTGGATCAATATTACCTAAGCAACTGTACTTGTAATCTTATTGGTTGATTATAGTTTGACCCACATTGTAGCCAGCTCATGATTTTGCTCTAAAACACATTCTCAGAGAAATGGGCTCTGTGGCAACCCACTTTTGGGTCCTCTCCTGTCTCTCAGGAGCTATCTGTCAATAAATTTTTTCCTACTCTTAACCTCTGCTGTTCTTTAGAATTCATTCTTTGATTTCAGGGGTCACGAACTTGGTGTATCGAACATCTAGCAGGTTGGGAGTTACATTTTCACTTATATCAGCTCCACACCTGGCTTAAGGTTACTTCTTCCAAACTGAATTTAAAAATCTATACAAATAAGTTGATCACAATATTAGGCGACATTTAAAAGTTACTTGGAGTTAACACTACACTAAGCTATTGGCAGCAATTGTACTGAACTGTACAATACAACTGTGTCCATATGGCAGAAAAGTTCCTACCAGGGGCAGTAATTACCACCTACTTGCCCAGGTACTTATCAAGACTTTGCTTGTGTCACATTGGCTAAGGTCCCACTGGCTAAAGCCAGTTACATGCTACACCCGTAAACTAAGGGGTGGACAAATAAACTATCACTGTTTGACAGGAGCTGGCTTGTGGACATTTGTTTTAAATATACTTCAAAAACATAAGTAAACTTGCATTTTCTGCTTTAAAAAAAACCTTAGCTATAGATGTGTCCTCCTATGCATTTTTAAGCTCATATATTGAATACTTACTATGTATTAATTGTTTTACATATCTAAATCATTTAATCCATAGGCAGCCTGAAAATATGGATGAAACTGTTATCCCCTGGTTACTCGTGAAGGCACTGAGGCTCAGAGACATAAAGCAATTTCCCCAAGGTCACACAGCTAGTAAGTAGTCTGACTTTGATTTTTCTGGTTCTATGGCTGTACTCCTACTAGACATTCCACGATGATTAGTGTTTTCCTTTTCTTGAGTGTTTAGAGGTTGACACTTCTTGGAAGTTGTAAGAGATATGATGAAGAAGATTTCTCTAAGTTATGTTGTGTGAGACCGGCCCTCCTCTCCCATGTTTTTGTGTCCCAAGTGTGATGTGGGCCTCATGGGAGAGCCACACCATCTCCCAAGACAGCTGATTAAGATACCTCCTGAGTTTTGGACACTTTGATGTTTGTGTTTCTTCTAAGCCACGGAGGCCAAGAGTTGGTAGCGATTCCATCAAACCCTGAGTTAAGGGTGTGGGTGGGGCTGTTCCATGTGGCTGTTTGTCTTCTAGCCCCTCTCAGGTGGCAGAGTTCAACCTGAGCAGGCAAACATAACCCAGTAATCTCCATCTTCTTTGTCCTGGGCCAAGTGTTGCCCCGCCAAATAATTGTTATGAAAATTCTCAGCTGGCCCCCAACATCTCCCCCATCCTCTCGTGATTTATTTATTAGCTGATTGTTGCCTCCTGGGGGAGCCCAGCTGAGACCATAGGCCTGGGGTGTACTTTGAAGAAGGCTGTGCCTTGTTGGGTAACCCCATTCCTTGAATGGGTGGGATTCAGAACAAAGTTGAGAGATAGCTGTTGGACTGGAAAGATCATCTGTGAGGATTAACACCAACATTCCCGAGGAGCCTGGTCTGGAGTGCTGGGGGGCATCTTTACGCTAACCACTGTTTTAAGTCATGGGGCTAAAATGTAGGCAATTTCCTGAAGAGCTAGAACCAGTTTGTATGAATGGATCAAATACTCAGGTTTTCAAAAAGTCCCAGGGCCTGCAGATAGGCTTCTGGGTATGCTCCAGCTCGTGAGAACTGATTGCCAGATTCTCAGGAATTTTTTGAGCCGGTTGTTAAATATAGGCAGTTGTTAAATATAGAAGAAACTCATAATGAAGTAATTTACACCAAAAAGGCAATAAATGGTCAAAACTTACCACCTCCTATGAATTTCATTATTCTCTATGATCTTGAAATTCTTTGAATCTACTTTTTTTTTTTTTTTTTTTTTTTTTGTGGCTCTGGGGATTGAAGCTGTGGTCTTGTATGTGCAAGGCACGTACCCCACCACTGAGCTACATTCCCAGCCCTGTATTTCCTTTTGAACTGCAGTGGAAATACTGTATCATGTTCCACATTTCTTTATGACTCTGCCTTTTGTGACATCAGGATGGTAGCTTGGAATGTCATGCAGGGACAGCGATACCATGGAGATCTGCAGATGTTATAAATCAGGGTTTGACTGTCATTACCTAGAGTCGAGACGGTGCCAGAGAAATGTGAATATGTACATTAAAATTTAAAAAGAATGTCTAAACCTGTTACTTTGTGGAAAGTACAAAAAAAGTGGAGGAAATTCTCCCCGTATTTGAAACTATCATCTGACGGGGCAGGCAGTCATGTCATTGGTGAGTAAGTGGAAGTTTTGACCTACATCTTCATTATGTCACTTTCTGTTTATCTGTTAACATAAAGGAAAGAATCAATCAATATTCATGTTGCTGCTTATTGATCAATTGCAACCATTAGCTGAGTAGAGGTGCAAGAATTTGGCAAAAATTAACAAAGCATAGTGAGACTCTGTTGACTGTATAGAATTCATAATAAAGAGCATTGTATAAGTTGTTAATTGGGTGTTATATACCTTCAGATTAGTAAAATTTATTACACACTTATATGCTTGGTATAATCATATATGCATACACCTTTCCCCCAGAGAAGAGTTAAACATTTGCACATTACTGGCATAGTCTCACCATTCTCTTGTCTATCACACATAACAAGCTGGGTCAGGCAGGAGGAGTGCAAGTTTGAGGCTAGTTGGGCAATTTAGTGAGACCCCTGTCTCAAAATAGTAAGAAAAAAGGTCTAGAGATGTAGTTTGGTAGTAGAGAGCTTGCTTAGCATGAGTAAGGCCCTGGGGTTTGATCCCTGGTACTGAAAAAGAAGGAGGAGGAAGAAGGGGAGAAGGAAGAGAAGATGGAGAAGGAGGAGGAGGAGGAGGAGGAGAAGGTAAAGAAGGATGAGAAGGAAGAGGAAGAAAAGGTGAATGAAGAGAAGATGGAGGAGGAGGAGGAGGAACTGGGAGATTTCCCTCCATAATCTGGTCCCTGGGTTCACTACCATCTGTGTTAGTTACTTTTCTCTTGTAGCTCAGACAAAACAGTTAGTAGAAGTTTCAGTCCATAATCGGCTGCCCTCAGGGGAGGGATGGCAAACAGGTACCATAGAGGAGAAACAATATGGAGTGCCCAAAGTGGCAGAAGCAATAAGGGACCTCAACAGTGTCTTTCTGCCCCTTTTATCTTATTCAGATGACTTAGGCCGGAAAAGCACTTGCTCTCTTAATCCCAGTGCCCTCAGGCCCAGCACCACCGTGAATCGATCAGCACTCTAGATTCAGCCACCTCTAAAAAAGCAAGAGGTTTTAGGTGGGACATCTAAACACGAGCCGTAACACCATCTAGTCTCAGACTGCTGTATAAACGATCATGTCTGGAGACATCCAAATGAGACAGAAACCTGATTCTTACAATCTGAGGCCTTTCATAGGAAGGGCTGTCACCTAAGCATGTAAAAGACAGAGTTAGTGGTTCTTGGGTCTCCTGTAAGTGGGCGTCTTATTCATTACAAAGGAGCATTTTAGGACTTTTGCATTTACAATTAACAAGTTTACAAGGACAACCAACACTTATTCACTTTATCACTTACAAGGAACTTCGTACTTAATGAGCTTATTTCCTACTTCTACAGATTTCTCTGTTTAGCAATTCCCATGCAGCTGGAAGGGGCCTGTTTATCTCAGCTCTTCCTTTGTACCTACAGCCAGCTTGTGCCTCCCCAGGATGGAGCCACCTCTTGGACATGGTATTAAAGGCTTTTACTTGCTATTTCCTAATCTGCAGTGAATTCAGGGCAGGAAACAAAACCCTTTAAGAGATTATTAACGGTTTGAGTGGAAAGAGAAATTCCACTTGCTAAGAGTAAGTAGAAGTCGTTATCTCTGAATCTGCTTCCCTCCTCAGTGATAATGGGTAGGGAAGGGGAGCCCAGCACATAGCTGCTTCAGGCTTTATGGAGAGAGTTCTTGGCCATTTGCTAAATGCTATACCTATTCTAGCTTTCCTTACGTAGTAAATTAAAAAAAACCCCCAAAAAACAAAAACATTGATATTATACCCAACCCAATTCTTTTGTTGTTGTGAGTCACCTTGTAGTGTGTAGGTTTTGCTCTGGAAAATTCTTCATAGAGTAATATATAAATTAAGACAAAAGCAACTGATTGGTAATAGTTCATGGTTAGTAACAATGAGGTGAGTTCTCTTTTGCACATGGGCCCTTGGGAGTTTGGCTAGAACCCAGCTAACATGATTGATTTTCAGAGCCATGTGGGATCGCTCAGTCCTGCAAATGGATATTTGGAACTAAAAGAATTGATGTGATGTATGCTAATAAACAAACTAAATGAGAGTATTATCAGATCTCAACTCCACTTTATGGTGCATGAATTTGGATTGTCTACAATAGCATTCTTGGCACACCTTGGAATAAAGAAATTCAGTTGCAAACGTAAACAGTGCAAATGCCAGTTTATACATATAACAAAGGCCAACTAACTGGGGCTCACAAATACAATGGAAAATTGCAAAACTAAAGTTGTATTTTATGCAGCCAGAGATTGCCAAACAAACATTTTAAAACCAAGATTTGCTCCTGTTCTCTTTAGTTATTGATCACCTTTGTGAAGGAGAGGCTATTGACGTGTGCAGAAGGCTGTAACGAGTTGAAATAGTTTTGGGCGGAATATCTTTGGCAGGTTTTCGTGTTCAGATTTAAGTGGGAACCACTGTGGGTCCTGAGATAGCTTCTCTAACCAGTTTCATCACAGGCTTAATCATCCAAAACATCATTCCCTGTAATTTGACTGAAAAGCAGTGAGACAGCAAAAGCTTCAATTCTTGAAAGGGATTTAGCAGCCGGCCAGCTTATGCTCATTAAAGATGCACTTACAACATTTTCTCCTCTGTCTCCTTATTCCAACCACGACTAAATAAATCCAGAGGCTTGAACCAAATATGAAGGTGGGAGGGTCAAGACAAAGGACGAGAACAAATTCCTGGGGGAAAAATAGGTGGGAAAAAAAGTTAAACAAGGGTTTTCTCTCTTACAGAAGTTCTGGTCTTAGTATCGAAAGCTTGAAAAGTGAGTTCTTTTCTTTCCTGGAGAACAGTTAAGGATACCCCCTGGCCAGATTATATCAGAGAGAACCAGGCACTAGTTGTGCAGAGACCTGGCTCATGGAGCCTTTGCCCCATTGTGGAGCTTGGAAGACACTCTCCACCTCTCAAAGCCTGGGTCCTTGGTTTGAAGCTGAGTTTACTCTTAGCCCCTTTATACTATCTCCTGATGAGAAAGCTTTCAACTTTTAAGATTAAGATCCTTTGAAGACTTTATTCACATCAGGTTTTCTTAATGTTTTAACTTTGGATTTTAGCAAACATTAAGTTTTTTTCCCCCCATTAAGTTGACTGGTACATTTAAAGCAAACAATACAGTTACATTTATCAGTGGGATCTTGTACCTTTACGTATGTCTTGGTTCTTATTTTTTCCCCATACCCCTGCCCTCCCCTCACCCCATTCAAACATTAAGTTTTTCAAGAAACTGTAGTGACAGTATCTGGGGAAGGCTAGATGTTTCAGGAAGTGGATAGCTCACATGTAAGGAAGGAACAGTCCCTCAGGTAGGCCTACATTGTCAAGCCAGCTCTCACTTTAACTGTCAGTTTTTTCAGTCACATTTTTTTAAAAAAGCAAACAAAAAATACAAAACAAAACAAAACAAAACAAAAAAGCAGTTACAAACCTAGGTGTACATTGTTAGATAAAAGAGCCAAGACCAGACCAGAACCATAACAAGCCTTTATTACGGTGAGGATCAGCTGAGCTACCTCTGAGCAAAGGAGAGAAAGCGAGACGGAGGCACAGGGAGCTTCTTTTATAGGAGCAGGGTGGGGTTATTCTGGGCTGGGGCGGAGTTGAGTAAGGTAGTATTAAGAGATTGGAGGAGCCTGTGAGGAGGAAGCAAGTATTAGGTTAGTCTTTTGGTGTGAGAAGAGGCATGATGGGAAGAAGAAGCCTGTCCTTTGTTGGGAGAAGCCATATTTTAACATGGAGGCTGCTAGTCTACGTGGTGGCCATCTTAAGGCAAGGGAAATCTAAGATACTTGTCACCCAAATATCTGCTGTCTCCCTTTGCAAGGGCCTCTTCCTCTAGCATAAGGCCTGCATAGGCCGGCATTGACCTGAGCATTGCCTTTGTCCTCCTTGTTGTTTTCTCCTCACCTGCACTGGCCTTCTGGGACTGCCTTCTTCTCCTCCCTGCTTTACCCTTCACCTTCCCTGCCCTGACACCTCCAGCCTTCCTTCAGTCCTCCTGACACCAGTGATAGAGCCCCATGGAGCGAGTCTTTGCCCAGTGTTTGGAGCTGTTAGAAGGGCGACTAATTGCCACAGTGAGCAATGGATCAGCCAGTCCCCATGAGGAGAGCCTGTGCTCGTGGGAAAGAGGGTGATGAAAGGGAGCATTCAGTGGCTTCCCTCCCCTCTCCTTCCCCTCCTACAGTCCTGAAATGGGAACTGTGGATCAGAGAAGAGAAGGGCATTTAGGGACATGCAAAGGGAAGGCAGGGAGCTGCAGACAGCCAGTTGCCTTGTTCGCATTTTGCCTGAAGCTGACTCTTTTAGCAATTCCCCAACTACACGAAGACCTTTAAAGATGCCTTTGGCTTCCAACCTCTGATTAAGCCAACGGTGTGGCAACACGACATCTTTGTGCCGAGGTTGGCCAGAACCCCATGGTTTTTCTCTGTGAGCTCTTTTACAGTCCTGTCTCTTTGGGGGTTGTTTAAACCCCTAGTGACAGATTTAGAGATTTAATGACTCTCAGGCTCCTTGATTTTCTTAGTGGGATAAAGAGGTTCTTCTCCTGTCACTCATCGGAACCAACTTGTCTTCAGTTTATGTTGAAACCCCTCTTTGTCACGTCCTCCAGATCGTAATGAAAAGGCAGATTAACCCGATGATGATGATGGAGACCAACTTGTCAACTCAGTGCTCTTAGTTAAATGACACCCACCACGAACCTTGGAGCAGCATTTGCAGTGTTGGCTGCCTGTGTTATTACAGTTGGCTTCATTTAATAAACTGGCTGTCAGCATGTTAATCCTGAGTCAAGTGTAAGTATGAGAATTCTTATTTGCCATGATTAGGCGACATGGATGGCCAACAAAATTTTCTCATGCCCTAGGATTTATTTATAATTAAAAGTCTAAATTGATTAAGTGTTTTGGTCAAGAGCACCTGATTGACAGAGGCTTTATGGGTTTTCATGATGAAGGTCTGTTACAAGGATATTGTTTTAATCATTCAGCTTGATTTTACATTAGGGTTTATGGGGATGTGTATTTCCTATGTGGTTTCTACTCCTTCAGCCTCCTCTTCTCTCTGCCTGTACTTGGGTCCTGTCAGTGAAGCAGGCTTTTTTAAAATAAGGGGTACAGAATAACCCCCTCAGGGGGCTGTGTTAGAAATGATTTTCTACCTTCCCTCCTGCTGAGTCGAAGGTGGATCCAGGATGGTAGTTTCCAGAGCTCTGGTCAGACTGGTGGATTCCGACATGATTTTGAACCCCTTTCCTTCCCCTCTCCCCTTGTGGGAGTGTTTACTGTCCCCCTACCTCACACCCAGTGCCAGGTGCACAGTGAACCCTGTATGGATGCCTGAAGGATGAAACAGTGAGGAGGATAGGAGTCACAGGCTCCAAACACAAAAGGTTGTCTCTCACTTTTTCTTTTTGGTACCTGGGATCGAACTTGGGACCTCATGCTTGAGAGGCAGGCTGCAGAACAACTGAGCTAAATCCCCAATCCTGTCTCTCACTTTTTAAAAAGAGAGTTCCTCTGCGTCCTTGGAAAAGCAGATGTCCAAACAGGATTAACCATACACATATTTGATTAGAGGAGACATCCATATCAGAGAAGATGTGAAGGGAGGTGGGAGAGCTTGTGAACTGTCAGTCTGTGATCCAAGTCTGACCCCAGTGAGCGAGGGAGGGAGAAGGCAAAGTTGGGCAGTCTTTGCCTAGACCATGGCCAAGGAAGACTCAGCAAGGTTGCTAGGAGCCCCAGAGAAAAGCTGGCCCCCAGCCTGGCCAATGACCTGCCTTAGCACCTTGCTGCCTTTAGCCAGGGGCTGTGAAGCAAAGCTGGCACTGTTTCACAGTGCAGCATCGGGGCTCTTGGTGAATGATTGGAGGCTGGTGTGGGAGCTTTGCCTTTCCATGGCTGCCAGAGCCAATGTCCAGACCTAAGCTATGTGCCACTGTGGGAAGAAGGAGGGCAAAAGATTATACCTTCTGGCATGGAGCCCCCCGCTTCCTGCCAGGGAGGAAGCCTGATATGTCTGAGGACATGGCCTGTAAGTGTCACCTAGCAAGGCTGCTCTGACACCATCAGCCAGCAGGTTATTTTCTTCAAATATCTTTGCCTTTCCCAGGACTGTCAGTGTAAATAAGAACAGCTGAACACAGTTGATCTTAAACCAATCTCTCAAACCAAGTAGTTTAGCTAGTGCCAGAGGAGGAGAGGGAAATGTAGTAATCAGGGCCCTGACCAGTGCAGGGTAAGGCTGCCCAGGAAAGATCTCCCAGGTGTGGGGAAGGGAGAGGACAAGGGCTCGAGAAACAGCTGGAAGTTGCAGGTCGAGAAAGGGAGGTAGGTGCTCCATCCCTCCCCCTATCTGAACCAAATGCTCAAAGTATCTTCATGATTTCATCTCTGTTTCTCTCTTCTCCCTGCATTCTCTGTCTGCAAGTGATTCATCCTGTCTCACACCCACCACTAACCACATTTCTGTCAGAAGCCCTTCAATGGACCCGACGCCCACCCCACTTTCAGGGTGATGTCCTAGCACAGTGTTCAGGGCCTTCCTCAAATGATTGCTCAAGCCCTCTGGCCTTTCCGCACTCCTTGACTTTCACAGGCAAAACTGCCAGGTCCAACTCTTGTCTTGGGGTTTATCACCCCTTTGGAGGTCTGATTGTTTGCAGCTGTCCTTTCCAATGGGCTCCTAGGTTCTACTCCCCCTTTACCACTGTGCCCAGGAAACGACACGAATCCTTCCCTAAAGCGCAACAGAGGGCAGGCTGGTGTGTGGTTCCCACACCGTCCAGGCTTGTTGAGGAGTGAGGAAGGGGACTCCATGCAGGTTGCTACTGAGTATGGGTGCCTTCATTTGGGGCACCTCTGTTCGCAGTGCATCTCTTTGTAGAATCTCTGCATCACTTAGGGTGCAGCCTGGGAGAGCTGTGTCAGGAAGAGGAAGGGTCTACCATTGACCTCAAGCTACCCACAGCACTTTGATGTAGTGCTCTGGGGCAGCTGGTTTGGTGAAAGCCATGTCCCTTTAGTAGAGCAACCTCTCTGCTATCTCTGCCACTCACAGTAATGCGGTCTCCCTCTGGCCAACTGTCCCAAAATCTCCCTCATGGCCACTGGCAAGGGGCACTTCATCCACAGCTCCATGGTCTGCTGTCCTGTCCCTTGAGGTGCCTGGTCCCTTGAAATGCTGACTGCTCGCTTTTGCTCCAGGCAATTCTGACTCAGCCAGTCAGAGTTGTTCCACTGGTGATTCCGGAGCAGTTTAAACTTCCCATGTGGCTCTCTGTGCTTGTGTTTGTGAGGATGAGCTGGGCTCAGTGCACAGGATTCAGCTTCCAAAGAGAAATGTAGATGGCAAGGTCAGGTGACTAGCAAGGAGACTTGCAAATAGAAAGTGAGACTGGTGTTTGTATAGAAATTCAGGGAATGGGGCAGGGGTCAGACCTTATGCATTTGTATCTACTGCTTGAATACCTTGGGTGCCACATTTCCCATTTGGAATAGAAATCTTTTTTTTTTTTTTTTGTTCTTTTAATGATGAGGTTGGAACTGAGGGCCATCTACCTACTAGGCAAGTGCTCTACCACTGAATTATAACCCCAGCCCTGTCAAAGATGTTTTTAGTACAGAGAAAAGGGAGATGAAATGACTTGGGGAATCAGAAGTCATATTGGGTTTTAGCATTTTGCACCAAATTATATATTCTCTGCATTGAAAAGAACCCTTTTCTTGGATTAGATTGAACTTTTTTAGTGCATACACACACACACACACACACACACACACATACACATACACACACACACACACACACACACACACACCCCTTCTATAAATACCAGTGTATCTGTACTTTACATACCCTGATCTAAAGACTGATGATTACCAAGAACAGCAGTGACCAACCTCATAATCTTGTTAATGTAATTAATTAATTAGTTAATTGCTGCCAATTTAAAATGAACTATGCACCCATAGTTGGTGTAAATATAAACTTGCTGAAATAAAAATTTACTATCATGCTTGCATTTTACAATGAAATTTTTAATGAAAAGCAAACTGGTTTATGTGGAAAATATTTACTGAATTGTATTTGCTCTACTGGGATTTTAGCTCATTTCTGTAGTATGTGAAGGAAAGAAACTAAGCTCTAATTTGAGAAAAAACAAATAATAGGAAGGCTTTCTATAAATTTTTTTTGGGGGGTACTGGGGATCAAACTCAGGCCCTTGTGCTTGTGAGGTAGGCATCGGAACCACTGAGCTAAATCCTTGGCCCTTCTATAATAATTTTTAAGGATAACATGGATGAGACATCAATTTTACTCTGTGCAGAGCACTTAAAAATTAATGATGCAGGGAATTTTTTAGAAAATTGAAACAAATGCACACCATAAATATGGCACTATGCTATACCAGAGATTAAAACTATATTCCTTTCTATTCTAGCAAAGATGGTCAGAAAGTCATTTCAGTTGTCTTAAGAAGAATACATTTTGAATCAATGAATGCCCTCTTTCCTCCATCTCCCATGAAGATGTCTGGGACTCTTTGAGACCTGAAAAAAAGATGAAGAGGTCTATTTTCCAGAAAAAAGGATGGGAACAGGCATTTGGGGACCAGGATCTAGGGGAAGGAAGCAGTAACTTCCTGGGAGGAGGCTGGGGGTGCAGGTCCTTGAAGCAGGTGACAGCTGCATCCACCTGAATCCCACTTTCTGGGGCTTGGAGTCACAGAGGAAGGCAGAGGATGGGGCAAGAGAGGGACTTCGGTAATGGTGGGTGTGCAGCAAGAGCTGGGGTAGATAATTCCAGTTGGCACCATGATTTTGGTTTGTCCCTCCTGGTTGAGTGGGCTCGGCTTTCAGGACTCTCGGGGGTCTCTGTGGGTGATGGCGTGTGGTGGCTCCTTCAGAACAAGTGACTCCTTCTGCCCATATTTGGAAAGGAGCTGAAGCATGCCAGTGCCCTTGGGGACAAGTAGAGGGGCAGAAAGGCTGGCTGTGTCAGTTACATATTGCTGAGTGTGAGTGTAACTCACATTGACTAACATTGTAGTCACTGGGATGAAGACCAAGTGGACTTTCCTTAGGGACCTCTGAAATAGAAAAATCTTGTTCATTGTGGATTTTGGATGTTACTTGGAACTGCCTGTAGAGGGTAGGGGAAGGGGGAGGAAGAAGGGTTGAGGATATAATAAAACAACAGGCTTCCCCTACTGGGATTGTCTCTTTACTCACCTGCTAAAATCCACGTGGATCCCTTCATTGTTTCTGCTCTATCTGGCTTGCTAGAATTCCTGTAAGCCACATTTAAAAGCATGACAATCAGGTGCATTATCCTTTATGCTTGATTTCATAAAAATTAATTACAGGAAAAATATAGGCTGTGATGTCCTCTTTCTATCCCACCGAGAGTAGAATCTTTGTAGCACTTTCTGCTGTGATTAGAACTCAATAGTTCTCCTCTGTGTTGTAAAATAGTATTATAGTTCTGCCCATGGTGGCATTGCATATAATCACAAGCCTGTTGAGCTCTTCATTTAAGCCCGGTTTGGTGGTGGTGGTGGGGATGTGGAACTCAGCCTTTTTTCAATTACATAGGATTAAATTTGGCATTCAAGGTTTTGTGTGGAGCTGGTGCTAAATGTTACTGTACATTCTGACCACGAGTGTGAGGGAAAATCAATTCTGTTCTGGATATTCAGTCTATATGCACCGGTGGCCCAGGTTTGTGGAAAGAGACAGTGCCCTTTCCGATGTAGGCAGGGTTCATGTCTGAATGGTCTGTATCCTTTCCATTCTGGTGGTCAAAATATGGTGGATATCACCTCTGACTTAACCTGTACTTTTTTTTCCACATGTAGGGTGGATTATCGAGCTGTAACCCAAGATATCACATCTAGCCACGAAAATAAATGCCAACTGACATGTCTACTAAAATTTATGGGCAGCCAGTGAAGTGCAGTGGATTTACAAGGAGCTGCCCTGAGGCTTCATCAAATGAGGCAACTGAGCACTGTTGAAATTATTGTTTTGTTTACTGCCCATTAAACTTCCAATGGGCAGACTGCCAAACTGGGGCTGATCTACCCGGGACCATACTTGGGTAAGTAACCCCCTTTCTTGTGACCCTTTCTGTCTCAAGTCCATCTTGTGCACATGCCCTTTTGGTCCAGTCCTACCTTCATGATGGGTTAGCTTGCTAGGCCAGTTTCTGGAGAACTGGACACACGCCGCCACATAAGATTGTGGAAGTCACTGACCTCCTGGACTCCTTTGAGTCTTTCATTCTGAATGTTGTGTTCTGCATTGAATTTCTGAGGTATACCACTAGGTCTAGAAAAGATCTGAGAAATGGGAAGATGGGAAAAGGTGAAAAGCTTTGGGACTTATTTATAACAGTGATGAAGTTGGAGATTACATGTCTCTTGCTCAAGTTTCCTGGGCCACTGTAAACAATACTTGCCTAAGAATAGCCAGTCATATACAGTAGACCTGTTCTGACCAATTATCTCAAATGTATGATTTACAATAATAATAAAAATAATAATAATAATGACAGTAACATTCAGTCACGTAATAGTTATCTTGTAGTGTGGTTCCATAGCCATATACCTCACTCAGGCTTGGATGGTATCACATACTTATCTCATTTAGTTTTTAGATCCTGTGAGTAGGCATTATTTTCCAACTTTTATAGATAAGTAACCTGAGGCTCTGAGGCTTAGTAACTTTCCCATTTACTTAGCTCAGCTCTGTCCAGCACCAAAGCTCTTGTCGACCTCTGCCACCATTTAGCTTTCCAAGGAATCCCAAAGGTCCCATCCATCTGATCCTTTTTCTAAAATCAAGTCCAAGTGCTTCACGTACTCCAACTTTTTATGTAAAGTTCATATTTTCTTTAAAATTCTCTTGTTCACTCCTCCAGTCAAGGTTATATTGGGCACAGAAGATTCTTTACCTTTTCCAACCACTTGTCACCCAAGGAATATTATGAGCTCTGGCAGTCTCCGAAATGTCCTGCGCCATGCACGCAAACAGCTCTCTCTGCTTTTTCATTTGAAGTGAGCGAATTTAAAATGGTTTCCACACGGCTTGACTGTCAAAGTAGTTCCAGTAAAGTATAATGTCGCATACACAGATAATCAGGTCTTAGAGCTGGAGAGTGCAGTTCCTGCCTCCTTACTGGTATGAAGTGGGAACATCTGCTCTGCACGAAGCCTGGGTCAGGCCATCCCCTCAACTGTGACCTCCTGTGGTTGGGACAGGCTGGCCCTGGATTACTTAAAGACTTCACAGGAGTACTAGAAGCAGGCACAGAATCGATTTGAGGAGAAAGCCTAATGGGATTGAATCCTTCCCTGTCAGTAATTATTTTGGGATTGATGGCTTGTTTTATAAAATAACTATTTCCTTTCCAGAGGTAGAATTTTTGCCTTGGGTACACATCCAAACAATTTTACTCGAAAGACTCTTACAGAGAGGAGCCCTTATATGAATTTAACACCTTTTCTTTCTTAAGATGAATTATGCAAACTGGAGGATGTGGGACACTGGATTTATTTGACAGATTTTGTTCCAACCCCTCCCTCTATTATGACTATTATATTATGATGTCATTATTATTATTATTGTTAAATACCAAAGCCAATGGAAATTGGGATAGAAAAATGGTGCAAGCTCTCAGGCCTGGGTCTGAGGTTTCCCTGGGAACTGTCACTGGTTTTCCAGAAGCCCCCTTTATTCTAGATGTGGCTAGATTCCGAGGGTCCTGAGAGGCCTTACCTCAGAAATACTTGAGTTTCAGAGAAGGCTGCATAGCAGAAGGGTCCCTTGAGGCTGAGAATTCTAACAGACTATTATTAGGAGAAAAAAGAAAGAATACTATTAGGGTTATAGCAACCCCCACTCACATCAGTTCTTCCTTTCTTCAGCAAATCTAAGTTCTATGTATTCTTTGAATGATGATGTTGGGCCCTATCTTGTCCACAGATTCTTTTTGCCATGGCAGTTCTTCATTGATTTAATGAATACATCTCATTCCTTTAATCTAATGTTTGAGTAGCTACTCATGCGAGATATTGGTCTAGATGTAGGCTACAAACATGAGCCAAGTTTAAATCCTTCCCTCAGGGGTTTATAATCTTCCAGGAGAGAAGTCAACCGTGGCTGGGGTTTGGAGCTTGGCTAAAGCAAAGTGGTGGAAACAGTAGTCAATAGGTTAAACAGCAAGACAACGTTCTAAGTGTTTTCGCATGCCCTTCACATTGATTCTCTATAATGACTCTTTAAAATAGGCCCTGCTATTATTATGTCTATTTTGTAGACAAAGAAAATGGGGCAATGGTGTATTAGTCAGCTTTCTAATTGCTGGGACCAAATATTGGACACCCACAACTTAAAGGAGGAAATGGTTTATTTGCCTCATAATTTCAATGGTTTCAGTCCGTGGTCAGCTGGCTCCAGGGCAGGAACCTCATGGAGGAAGGGTGTGTGGCAGAACAAAGCTGTGTAGTTCATGGTGGTTGCGAAGCAGAGCAGGGGAACAGTGCCAGATTGGAAGGGACCAGGGACCTTACCTAGCAGCTGAGGTCATACCTACATGATCCACCTAGACATACCCAGAAATGTGCTTTACTAATCCTTTGGGAGACTCACAGGCCATTGAAATTGGCAATCCACCTTGACTGTCACATATGTGTGTAGGGTAAGTTGCTTGTCCAAGCTAATATGGTAAGTAGCAGGGAGAGAATTAGGACGCAGACAGCTTGTTCCAGGACCTGTGCTTGTAACCACGAAGCTTTTATGGCTCCCTGAATAGAGAAATACATGCATACCTAGATCTGTGTGCTTGCAACTACTTCTTTTCTGCACCTCCTCCTTCTCTTCCCTTGATTATGTTTCATTTCTGTAGTGTTCAGTGGGCGATGGTAAACAAAGCTTGTTGAATTGATGTTTGCATGTGAACTTGGGAGAGCAAAGTGCTGATGATTTGTCCTTTGTTTCGATCATGGACAATTTTGGTGTCTAGTCTGGGGTGAACTCTGAGCACTGATAATGCCTTTTAGGATCTGGGGGTAGTTTTGGTGGCTGTATCCCAAATTTCGCAGTTGGTCTCAGGAAGTAAGCTTCCTAGAATCTATGTTACCAGGTCCAAATGGGCCGAGAAAGGAAGGAGAATCTAGGAGGGAAGCTGGCAGGGCCCAGACCCTTACATCCTCTGCCTGGAAAAGCCTGAATGGGGTGTTAAGAAGATGAGCACTTAATGCTCGTCTGGTTTCTGGGGAGAAGTGGTCATCTCAGTGCTCCAGAGTCTGGAGGTTGTGGTTTTAAAAAGGACAGAGGGATTTGTTTTGTGGCCAAATGTAACTTGAAAACAACATTCTGTCTGCCATTGCTGTTTTGCAGAAATCTTAATCGAGGCCAAGTCTATGCCAGGGCTAAAGACCAAGAATGGAGTAATGTCTGCAGAGAGAAAGGTTATTAGCAAATTCCTTAATTAGAGTTGGGTTCCTGTTTCAACAGTCAATTCTAATCACTTGCTAGGTTTTAACTCAGGCTCTTTGGCCTGCGGTGTCTAGTCAGAGTTCAGAAGATCAGAATCCACTGAAACTGGATTTAGTAAGATCTGATTTCCCCTTGCAGAAAATGACTATTACAAAACTTCTTTCCCACAGCAAGAAGGATTCAAAGAAATAATATGTGAAAGTGTTGACAGGCTCTCAAAGTCAGTTATTTATTACATGAGTGATAAAGATGGCTTGCTAGTCATTAATGTCTTCAGGTAAATGATTCTGCACTTACATTTCATGCTTCATCGGATCCTACTGACTTCTATTTCTCACCTAGGTGCCATTCTGCTCTGACATCTGTAATCAAAGCTTGGTGATTTACTTAGGCACCAAAGCATTAATCTTGACAAAAATCCATGACGTTTTCACCCCCACCCCAGTTCAGTAGGCATTAACCATCATCCCCTGGATGTGATAGCCTTCTCTTATTCTGATGGGAAATTGTATTTAAATATAAATATTTAGAAGTATGTTTGTTTCAACAAAAACATGTTGGAAAGCTATACGTAGTAAGTCAGCTAGGGTGGGGTGGGGTCTCTTTGAACAAAAGTATAACGCTGAAATGAACCTTGATGATCTGATAAATGGCACCCCCATTCTAGGTTGATATTAAATATTTCCATCTTCCATTCCAAATTTTTTTCTTTTTCTTTCCAATCAAGATTTAATTGCTGGAGACCAAACTGCTTTATACTCGTGCTGTACTGAGGGTATAGATAGTAAAGTATTTCCATCCTCACTGAGCTCACAGTCTGGGAAAGAAACTCGAAAGAAAATCCTTCTCATTCAGTAAGACAAATGCTGCTGAATGATATATATGTAGGACACAGAGGTGGTAGCTCAAGATGTAGAAAATGTATTTCCTTATTGCCATGTAAATGTGCAACCCTAGATTTTATCCACCACTTAGTAAAACTGGGTCTTTTCTAGTTTGTACAGTCAGTCTAACACTCCTTGTAGTTTAAAAGATTAAGAAAAAATTTTGGAGGCTGGGGATTTAGCTCAGTGGTGCCACACCTGCCTCATAAGTGCTGGGTCCTGAGTTCGATCCCCAGTACCAAAAAAACAAAAAACAAAAAAATGAAATCAAAAAAGAAAGAAAGAAAGCATTTGGGGCTTTTATCAGTTCTTGTCACTTCCCTCTTCCATCACATTGCATTTTTACTCCCTAATATATACATTTATGACACAAAACACTATTAAGTCAGACTCTCACCCCAGTGGCTCCAGTGGTCTATGTGTTGTTTTTATTTTCCATTATAAATCTTTAATTTAACTTGCCCCATTAGATTTGCAAAAAATTGAAGCTTGACTAAACATTCATTGGCAAAACTATAGAGAAAGAAATAATCTCATACATTGTTGGTGGAAATGAAAGATGGTATAATTTCTATGGAAGGGAATTTGGTGATATATAACAAAATTATGTATATATTTGCCCTTTGAACCAGCAACTTGACTGATAGTACTTTTCCTGAAAATATATTTCGAACAATATGAAAATACAAATGCACAAAGCTATATTCATTGTAGTATTACTTGCTACACAAAATTGGAAATGATCTCATGTCCAAACACAGATCAACTGACTAAACTGTGGTACTCACAAACATTGGATTACTATGCAGCTGTAAACATGAATGAGGATCTCTATGGCTTTCAGAAGATAGCTGTCAAATGGAAAAAGCAAAGGACAAAGGAATGTATATGGTATATTACTTCTTATGTGACAAAGAAGGAAAAACAAGAGTACATCATGTATTTGTTTATTTCTTCAAAAGCAAGATAGGGTAAAGCAGGAAACATTAATGTTAGTTACCAACCAGAGGCAGAAGAATTAGGGAGTGAGTAGTATTTTTTGGAGTTATCTATCTATCTATCTATCTCTATCTATCTATCTATCTATCTATCTATCTATGGATTGAACCCAGGGTCTTTGTGCTGAGCTACATCCTCAATTCTGCTTTTACTCTTTATTTTGAAATGGGGTCTTAGTAAGTCATTAATTTTCCCAGGCTGTGCTCAAACTTGTGAACCCTTCTGTATCAGCCTCCCAGAGTGCTGAGATTACAAGTGTGCGCTAGACCCTACTGAGTATAAATGCCCATTTCTATCTCTCTATGTTTTTGTGTAGTTTTTACCTACAGAAGCATTTTAATTATTGTCCTATGTATTCAAACGTAAAATTGATAAGGATGTAAAAAGAAAAACTCCCTAAATCTGAAAGCAAGCTGAAATAAATCACCAAAGTGAATATCATAACTACATTGAAGAGAAGGAAAAAAGATAAATATGTATTTGATTATGTATCCTGAGTAAAGTTTTCTTTTTTTTTTCAGCTTTAATTGAGATTATTGGTACATTTTAGGGATACAGTACAGTTACATTCATTGTTGGGATCTTGTACCTCTACATGACAAGTCTTGATTCTCATTTTTTGCCCTTACCCCTGCCCTCCCTTCACCCCCTCCTCCCCTCCCCATCTACAAACACTTTATTTTCATCTTTTCATTATCTCACATTTTTTTCTTTTCCCTTATTACCCTTCCCCTACCCATCCCACCTTC
>NW_022900928.1:119509652-119534414 GCF_012274545.1 Fukomys damarensis
TATTCCATTTTATAGAAAAACCACATCTTCTTTATCCAGTTTCCAACGGATGGGCAAATGGGCTGTTTCCAAGATTTAGCTATTACAAACTGTGCCGCTATAAACATGGATGCACATACTTCTCTGTGATATGATTCTTTTAGTTCTCTTGGAAAGATACCCAGCAGAGGGATGGCTGGGTCAAATGGAACTTCCAGTCCAAGCTCTTTGAGGTATCTCCATATTGTTTTCCATAGTGGTTGCACCAGTCTGCACTCCCACCAACAATGGAGAAGGGTTCCTTTCTCCCCACAACCCTGCCAGCATTTGTTATTGTGTGATTTCTTGATAGCAGCCATCCTTTGTAGGGTGAGGTGGAATCTCAGTGTTGTTTTCATCTGCATCTCTCGAATGATCAGTGATGTGGAACATCTTTTCATATATTTACTTGCTGCTTTTACTTCTTTGTCTGAGAAATGTCTGTTCATTTCGGATGCCCATTTTTGAATCGGGTCTTTATATTTGGGGGGGCTGATTGTTTTGAGTTCTCGGAGGGGGTCTCTTCACCTGCCTGCCTGCCTGAGATCACCTGGCGGGTGCACGACCTCCTGAAAGTTTTCTTTTTTTCATTATGGGGATCAAACCCAAGACCTTGTGCTTACTAGACAAGCACTCTACCATTGAGTAATGATCCCACCTCCTACCCTCAGTTTCAGGTGAAGGAATAGGTGCAATTGCACACAAATTCTGAACCTTGCATAAGTAGACTTGTGTTTAAAAAAAAAATCTTTTTTTTTGTATTAGGGATTGAACTCAGGACCTTGTGCTTGCAAGGCAGGCGGTGGCCCCACTGATCTAAATCTCCAGCCCTAGAACTGTGTTTTGACAGCAGTGGAAAGGAGTTCCAAAACAGTTTTATATGGATTATAGGATTGAGCCAGTCAGTACTAACTATGTTGTCATTGGCAAGCCAGGTTTTCCTAGGAGGAAAGGAGATAAAACGGAATGGGAGAAAGTAAAAAAAGAGCCCTGTTGAGAAGAAGTGGAATTGGAAGAGTTAGTGTGTTATGTTTCTAGTATATGCATGCACGTGTGTGTACCGAATCATATTGCCTAGCTTTGTCTATTGAAAAGGGCCAAGAAACAGAAATACTGAAGTTGGGGCCGGGGATTTAGCTTAGTGGTTCCATCGCTTGCCTAGCAAGAGCAAGGGCCTGTGTTTGATCCCCAGTACAAGAAACAAACAAACAAACAAAACTATAGTAGCAGTGAGCATACCTAGTGCCCTGAACTTGGTTTTGTAATACCAGTTCCAATTAAAAGGAATCTGGACTCTTGGAAGAAGTAGCTGATTCAAGGGCTGGGGCAGGACTCTACCAGCTGAGCCAGGAACTTTTTTTTAATGCTAAAAATTAAGAAAGGACTCAAATAGAGATGAGAGCATGTCATAAGGACACAGGTACCAGCTTGAAAAGAGTCCTAATGGCTATATCTAGGGTGATTTAAGCAATGAAGTAAAACAATGAGTTCCAAATAATTAAAAATAAGAATTTATGACTCCATACTGATAATTAATGGCTAAATATTGATTTCATTTATATGGGGAGAAGACAGGGCTCTTGCATACAGTGAGGTGCTGAATGCCAGCTGGTAAATTAGGAGGTGATTGCTAGAGTTGGAAAGTTAGTATTTTTCAAACACTATGGCAAAGATTAGATAAAGCAAGAATCATCAGTGATGTTAAACTTGGGGGGAAATTTAGATGAAGAGAGGAATATTTGTATGGTTTTAAAGAATTTCCCTACAGACTAAACGTTAGTTGCAAGGAAAAAGTTATAACAAATATGTGGTAGGGAAATTCAACACCTCAAATGGATTGCAGCAGCAACAGGGCCAGATGGACATCCTGTGCCTTCAGATGTGAGGTGCCGAGAGGGACACTGGGACCCCTGTGTAGGATTCTAGCCAAGAATGCACAGCTGGAATCATAAGGGAACATTAGACAAACTCTAAATGAGAAGCCCTCCATGAAAAGCAGGGGAGGGAAGACTTGGTCTGGACCTGAAAATGTCATGGATGACAAAACCAGTCTCTGGAAGTAGTGAGATTAAGAAAAGAAGAAGAGTTGTGGCAGTGAAATGAGATCCCTGACCCCAGTTTGGATTCTCTACTGGAGGGAAAGTGCTAGAAGTGCACTGTTGGGTCAGTTGACAAAAATGGGATAGGGACAGAGTTAGGCCAAATTATTATTTTAATTTAAATTTACTGAGGTTGATAACCATATTCTAGTTATGTAAGAGAATGTCTCTATTCACAGGAAATACATTGACCTCCTTAGGGATAAGAGGCAATGGTGTATTTAACTTTCCCTAAAATGATTTGAGGGAAAAATAAACATATGTAAGGAAAGGAGAAAGAGTGAGCATGCATGGGCAAACAGTTAATAATTGGTGAAAGAAACATAGATGTCCTTTTACTACATTTCTTCGATACAATAATTTCCAAGTGAAAAGAAAATTCAGTCTTGAACATCCTGCTTTGATTCAGCAACATTTATTTCCCTACTGTTCTGTTGTTGGTTTTAGTTATGGGGATTGTTAATGTCTGAGCACTTTTAGGTTACATGCAAATTTAAATTCTCCCCCCCCTCCCTCTTCCTCCCTCCCTCCCTCTCTATTTCAAATAGGATTTTATGTGTAGTGTCAAGCTGCAGAAGCACTGACAGGAGGGATTCTTCAGTGAGGATGTATGTGTTCAGTGGGTTGTATTAGAGTCCTGTCCACCTCACCTGCTTCCGCAGCTGGGCAGCCCTGAGGCACCTCCAGCGACTGGAGTTTGGCAACCACTGTCCTACGTTAAACTGGGCACAGTCCAATTGACCTTAGTAATTGCTGAGTGAGAATGAGTTCTGCGATTGGGTGAAAACCTCAGAATTACTTCTGAGTGGTTGACTTGTGTGTTTTGGACATGGTTTAATGCATGCTTTCAGTGACAGATGACCAGTTTCTTTCCTGTCTCTCTGGAAGGTTATTTTGTCCTTGGCCTCTGGTTTATACTTGATAGCAATTCTGCAACAAGGCCTTGTATACCAAGTCCAGCACATTGTTGTTTCAGAGGCCACTCATTTTGAAGCGCATAGAGATAAAGATGTGTACACCAAGAATTATATTTTCTCCTTGATGCTTCCTGGTTGCTTGAGATGCATTTTTAAATGGCCATGGTGGTCTTTATGCTGCTGAGTTTTATATGTATTTAATCATCTTCTTCCCTTCCTTCCCTGTTGGGAAGTTAAGAATCTTTAGCACATTGGGTGGAGAAGAACTTGACATTTTAATAAATCCTTGGTTAACACTTTTGAAAACTGACTTCACAACCTCCCAAGTCAACTGCTCTGAAAGCTGGAATCTCTATATGTTCTCTTTCATAACTCAGATCTGAGTGTGAGTTAACAGACTAAACTGTGGAAGTATCATCTATTCAGTGAACCTAGGAAGACTGCATCTGAAAATTCAGTTCGCTTAAGAAGATGGAGCCATTTTCTTAGTGATTTACTTCATGTTTCCATTAGGCTTTTAGGCAGGGACCAAGGTTTAATTGCTATCCATCTCAGACTTCTTTTCATAGGAAGGTCGGCACTGAATTGCTGTAAAGTTGAGAGCAGAGACCACTGTGGATTTCATCTCATGTGACAAGTCCTGGTGATCACAGTGACATCCTGGGGTCTTCTGTTGAGAAGGATTCTGGGTAGCAACTGGGTTTGGTGAGAATGCATTTTAGGATTGGTTTGTGATGTCAGCTTGAGGTCTGACATGAGAAATTATCCAGCTATGGGAGCACAGGAGATGTTCCTGGCCTCAGAATTCCTCTCTGTGGTTCTCTTAGGAGGGAGAGAACATGCTCCCCTATTGACCAGGAGCATTGGCTTATTTTATATGTTTTCTTACTGAACAAGGAACCAGGCTGTGGTACCCTAGATTAGGTATGGGAGGAACCACAGAGATCCTGCAGAGCCTTTTGATGCTTTTGCTGCGTAGACTTCTGCCTAGAGCAGCAAAGGCACCTCAGTGCAGGGATGGTAAAATGCAGTGTACAGGGTGCATCCTGCCTCCCCCGCCCCACACCCATACCTGTTTGATTTCACCTGGTCGGCATGTTCACCTTACATTTGAGAATCCCAGTCAGGGTTCAGAATCCTGACATTTCTTGTACTTGCACAAGAACTGTGATATTTCCTTGTAATTTAAGGGCCAAGAAAAGTTGACCTGGCAAAATGCAACCCTTCTCAGCATCTACGTCAATGATGAGGCCTAGGAACAAAGCAGAACTTAGTGAAAATTCCTCTGTGAAGCTCTACCTAGTACAGGTGGAGAATTCTCTCCCCTGAATTCCCCACATTCTGAACTTAGTAGGTGCTGTTTGACTTCTCTCTCAGTGTCCCCCTAATCCACGCCCCGACTAGATGACAAGAACTTTTCAATAAACAATCAGTAACCTTTTTGAAGGTCAATTACTGCGTTTTCCCTTTCTTTGCTCTCTCTTAGTTCCTTACAGCATTGCAAAGACCCTTTTAAGCCCCTACTATGTGTTAGCAAAATGAATTGTTCCAAAGAGACAGGTTTCTGGAATTAATTTTCAGAGCAAGAATAAGAAGGCTGGCAGAGTGACACCAATATGGGAACTTTGTGATAGAATTGTGTCCTCCGTCCTTCCGTGCCTCTCCCTACTTTTCCATGTGTGGTTGTGTTGATTCCAGTTACTTTTGGAAATCCTTAAGTACTGTACCAGCTTCCTGAAATGGAATGGTTAGAGGGCTTCTGGCTGGAAGCAGTGTGTGAAAGGCAGCTCAGGAGTCCATGAATGTTCTATTCATAGACAACCCTGAACAAGGCAGACTTTGTGTGAGTGTTGTATTTCCCACTAATACATACTTGGATTAGCAAGTGTGATCCCAACCTCCCTAAAGCAGAGAACAGGTTCCCCACTATTTGGGTCTTTCAAATTACCCTGTTTACAAGGACACTTGCTTGCATATATTCTTACTCTGGGGCCAGACATGTAAACATAACGAGAAAGGCAAAAGCACCTCTACCAAAATTAGTTGTGGATAGAAGTAGGGGCCCCAGGTGGAACAGAAATAGGTACAGGAAGCTGACAAAAGAGCCTTAAACAAGAGAGGGAGGGTCCACATTTCTATTTTGAAATTGTTGAAAATGGCTCTTTTCTGCCCCATTTCCTTCTGTATCCTTCCTTCCTTGCTGACATAACTGTGAAAATCTTGTAGTTAAAAGTGGAAAATAGAAAAAAAAAACCCTCAAAATGAAAATGGTATCTGTCCATGTGCTTTGTTAATTTGATTAAAAGAAACTGGAAACACATTAAAATTAGTTTCAGAGAATTTTCACCCGATTCTCTAACATCTTATCCCAGTATTATTCTGTACAGGTGGGTTGTCTTGATATGGCTAAGGCTTGAGATACTTAGGAAAGTTGTTTTTTTAAAAAACCAACCAAACCTAGATTGTTTAATAATTTTGAATCTGAGTGATTTACTGGCAATGACCAATTGGACTCAGAATTCTGACAGATGACTTAAAATATATGTACCCGAATATACACAGTAGACTTCCGCCTGTTTTCTCCAAGCTCACCTGCAGCCTCTGTCCCCTCCCTTCATCAGGCTGCAGGCTCTCAGCCTCAAGGTCACCTTGGGGCACTGTTCTCTGGCCAGGTATGATGTCCCCCTCCTCCTGTACTGCAGCACATGATGGGCTCCTGATGCTTCAATCTCAGGTAGGTCTTTCCTGATCACCTTGATCAGTGAGGGTGATCATAAGACTCTCTTACACTTTCAGTTTCCTTCAAAATATGTATCAAAGCCCATAGTTATTTTATTTGCTGGCTTACTAGTTTTTGGATTTCCTGTAGTGAGTGTAACTGTGCCTGCCCACTGGGAACAAAAGGGTTAAAACCCTTAAAAAAGATCTCTGGTTAAAGCCATCTAGGCTATCATAAACCAGTAACAAATCTTCTGATGTAAGGCCCATTCATTTCTCCCAGATGAGTTCTGACCCATCTTCTCTTAAAAGGTAGTACAGACATCCGTATCACCTTTGTATCTAAAGCAGAAAGGCCTCTGCAAGCCAGAGGAAATGGTCTGGTCAAAACTGTGACTGTAAAAAGTAATTTTAAACTCAATATAGGTGCTCCTGGAAGAGCTAAAAGGTGCTAAATGATCCAGGGAAACATTCTCTGGGTGATCACATTTGCTGCCTAGATCCTTTATCTGTATCTTCTAACCCTTATAAAAACCCCAATCTCATACTCTGACTGCTTGATTCCTCTGTTAGAAACTTGCCTGCTGTTCCTTTGGCAGCTGATCTAAATAAACACTTATCTTTTCTACATTCCTTGCCTATTGGTAAAATAATTTTTACCGCCTGCATTGAGGTCCTTCAGGGCAGTAACTCCTTGGGACACTTAGACTGTGCCTGTCTGCTTTACCTCACTATTGCTGGTCACAAAATAAAATGAATAGTCTTGTGAATCATGTAAAGTCCCTAAGTGGAGCTGGCAGGCACAAAATTCTCTGGGTTCTTGGCCAGCAGGGTCTCTGGCAATCAAGGTCCATGGTCTCTTTTACCAACCTTCAGAGCCCTGCCCATCATCACCAGGCTAAGTCAGAAAGTGGAGGTGTGGAAAAATAGGAAGGAAAGTGTGACCTCCTTTGCACTCTGGATCATTAGAAGTTAGTGGCAAGGTCATAAAAGCCAGCCTAGCATGAGCTTGAGGCTGTGGCCTAAGGGACAGGGGGTGGGAGTATGTTTGTGTGGGTGTGAGTTCTCTTTACTACTTTTAATATTAGAAAGAAACACAGCTTGCAGTTTTTCCTGGGCAAACATAGGTTTTCACAGGGGCATTCAGGAAGATCTGAAGTGTCTTCTCACCTGGGGGTGGGGTGGGTGCAGGAGGCTGGAGACAGAGGGTTCAAGGAGACAAGGGACTTGGTGTCCCTCAGGAGACCAACACACCAAGCGGAAAGTGCTGCTACAAAGGGATGGATGGACAGGAGCTCTGAGGCTGGGGCTGGGTTGGGGTGAGGTCACCTAAGACTTTCCAGAAGGGACCTTAATTTGTCTCCTTAAAAGAGGATTTGGTGACCTCTACAGGGGATACCTGAACAAGACAATGGGTGCAAAGAAAGGGGACTGACACGACCCAGAAAGACTTTCTAAAGTAAGACATTCGTTAGCTGTGAAAGAGAACCCCGTGGAAGAGTTAATAAAAGGGGGAGGGGTTGGGACTATAGCAAGTAGAAATACTTGGCAAGGGTTGGAGAACAGAGAAAGCTGGAGAACTGGTGTGTCAAAATGTGGGACAGAGTGGCTCCTCTTGATGGACAGGTAGAGCCAGAGGCTCTGCTCAGTTGTTTCTTTGGCTCCTGAGGACTTGGACTGAGCACTTTTGCTTCCCAGAATTTATGCTGAGGAAGCAATCAGGTTTGCATGTAAAGATGCCTATTCCATCACCAGTGGTGAAGACTGGAACAGCTAAACACAGGGACAGATGAACTAAATTATCACTCATCCAGTATATGATGGGACCCTTAAGAATGATGATATAGTTTTATTTATGCTGAGATGGGAAGACATTTATGAAATGTGGACAAGTAAAAAACTGGGTTATGAAACACTCTTAAAAACCACATAAAGCTCTAAGAGTAAACATAAAATGCTCATGGTGGGGGAATTAAGAACCGTTCGTTTTTACTTTATACTTTTATGTAGTTTTTTTGCCCCCTACAATGAGTAGGCATTAAATTTACAACCAGAAAATCAGTAAAGCTATTTCCATTTTGAAAGGAAAAATCCACAGGGTTTTAACAGAGATGATTAGGGCCAAACTCCCAGCTAACTGTTAGGAAATGCTGTGTTGCTCTTTCTGGGTCCTCCACGGAGACCCTCCCAGTAGGCTTCTAGAGCTTATGGATGCTTCCTTGGGTGGCTCCCTAACCCTGACCTGGGTGTGGGGTCGTTCCTCTTCAATGTTCTGGAATGGACAGCAGGCACCTCCCATGATACCTGAGCTGTGGTCTTTCATGCTGGCTGGGTGTTAGAATCACCACGGCAGCTGAAAGTAATACCAGCACCCTAGCCTCATGCCTCAGATCAATTAGAATCAAACCTCTGGGATGAGTCTCAGGTAGGGGGCCCAGGGGACTCTATTCTGCAGCCAGGGTTGAGTGCCTCCTGATTAGAGGATAATGAACGAAAATTAAATGGACAGCATCATACCTCCAGACCTGCATTTTTAGAGCATGCCAGATCTGAGCAATGATCACTGCAAAAAAGAAAAAAAGAAAAAAAAAGATTTCTTGGTGAAATGCTTAGGTAATCTCCCAAGAAATCTCAGAGTATATGAGCAAATAAAGGCTCTGGGAAGTTCTGTGGTAAAGAAATCTGTCTGATTGGTTTCATCTGTTTTTTTCCGTAGTCTCTGATCACGGAAACCTTTTTCTCAGGTAACCCTCTGTCTTGGGTTAGTAGAGTATGGTCAGTCCCTGGAGACTTCCTTGCATGCCACAGTTTGGCCACCCCATGGGGACATGTCTCTACAAGATCCCGGAACTCTGGCAACATCAAAGGGATCCTTGGATATACAGCAAGGGGAGGTGCTCTAATTTTGGTATTGTGGGTAAAGCCTAGGACCCACTAGAACAACACGACTTGCGGTGATGATGTGGGGAGGAGATACCCTGGCTGCAGAGCCTGGTGTGGAAGGAAATGAGAGCCAAGGGCCAAGTGAGTGCCTTGTCCCAAATCAGAAGCCATCAGGGGCCCAGCAGGCACTAAAATCCAGACTTTCAGCCTGTCAGTCAGAACCCCTTCTCCTCTCTGGACAATTCAGACTCCACCCCAGGCACTTTATGACCTTTGACTAAAGGAGCACCATCATGATTAATGGGAGGTTCCTGCCTTCTTATCCCATTTTGTGTTTATATCTCCATATGCCAAGAAGACACCCAAAGCTGTAAATATCATTTGGTTGCAAGGAATGTTTAGAATTGAAGAGAGCTGGTTTGACACAATTAAAAGCTTCCAGAAGGCTGTTATGGTGCCAATTATTTACACAGCGATAGCGAGCTATTTAAATTTCATTATGGAGTAGAAAATAGGGAGATAAGAACAAAATATGGTCAGGCTGCGGTGACCTCAAAACCCCTGCTCCTTTTGTTCATAAGCGACAGCAGAAGCAGAACATTCTGATTCAAGGATCATTTTGTTAAACTGTGCAGTTCTCTTAAATGGAATTGTTTCTTAATCTCTTTGTGGGCTGCTAATGGGCCATTTATCAAGGTGTCCCAAGGCACAGTGAAGCAAGGGGACAGGGTTACTAACTCGGGGAGGGCTGCAGTAGTGAGGGTGGCTGGGAATGACTGAATCACACCCTGCTTTGAGCTGAATGAGGTTCACAGTCACGGAGTCAGAAACAACCCCAACCCCCAAGCAAAGAAAGCCACCTTCATTTTTTCCATTGTCAAGGTTCCCTCTGCTATACACTCCCTCCTGTCCCCAGTCCCCATTCAGGGCTGGTATCTGTAGTGATTTTAAACATGACATTTCCAGTGGCACAACTTCTTATATGGTCCTTTGTATTGGAGGTAGGAAGGCACAGCAGGGGATGGCAGGATGGAGGAGCTGGCTCATCAGTTGGCAAAGGGGCACTAACTTGATGCCCATACATATACACGAGGCATGAGTTCAAGGGACATAAAGTAAAATTCATCCTTTTTTGTGTAAAGTTTGTCTTGAGAAATATAATTGAATGACACCAAATCAAGATAGAGAATGGTTCCAGCATGCTAAAGAGATTCTCCCTGCCTCTTTGTTACCAGTTCCTCCCATCTCTAGCCCCTTGGCACCACAGATTACTCTCTTATTTCCATAGTTTTCCCTCTCCCAGAAAAACCACATATGTGGAATTGTACAGTGTGTAGTCTTGGGTCTGGTTTGTTACTCTCTTATTTCCATAGTTTTCCCTCTCCCAGAAAAACCACATATGTGGAATTGTACAGTGTGTAGTCTTTTGGGTCTGGTTTGTTTCACTTAACAGAAAGCACTTGAGGCTCCTCCCTGTGGCTGCAGGTCTCAGTAAGTTTTATCTTTTTGCCACTGGATTGGTTCTGTAGTACGGTAAGTTTTACAGTGTGTTTCTCCTCCTTCAGCCATTTAAAGGACACTGAGGTTCTTTGCAGTTCTTGGCAAGAATAAAGCTGCTATAAGTATTTATATACAGGTTTCTGTGTGGCCATATATTTTTATTCCTTTTGAGTAAATACCTAGGAGTGGTATTGGTGGGTCATATGATAAGTTTATATGAACTTTGTTTTATATGAACTTTGTGTTTAGTTTCATAAGAACTTTACATATTAACTTTAATGAATAATTTATGTTTTGACTTTGCTTTTTTAACTTTATAGAAGTTATCTTGCTGAGGTAAGCTTTGGGGGATTATAATTTCTTCACTTGGTAACATATTGTTATGATTTATACATTTTGTGACATGTGGCTATGAATACAATAGTCTAGCAGCTCATTACACCACAGCTTTTGTCTTCTGTCCTACTGCTGGCCATTTGATGGGTAGTTGGTTGTTGCTGGGATTTTGTTGTTGTTTTTTGTACTGCTGACATTCTTGCATATGTCTTTTGTATTTGTTATCCATTGCTGTGTAATGATATAACCCAAATCCTTGTGGCTTCAGATAACACACATTTGTTAACCCACGGAGTCTGAAATTTGGGAGTCTGCACATGGCTTGGCTGAGTCTTCTGCTTCAGGTCCTCACAAGACTGCAGTTGAGGTGTACACCAGGGTGGTGGTCCCATCAAGGTCTGGCTGGGGAAGGTTTTGCACTCAAGCCTGGGGTTATTGGGCCTGGGACTTGCAGGTTGCTGGGGCTGGGACTTCACTTTTTGTTGGCTGTTGGGCACAGCCATGTGGCCTCCCCAGTGTGGTCGCTTGCTTTGTTCCAGTAAAGCAGAGGGTCTGTGAGCCTGACAAGTGTGATAGTCTCACAGGACATAGTCACAGAAGTGACATTCCATCACCTTTGCCATATTCTATTCAGTAGAAGCAAGTTACAAGTTTTCTCCACAGTCAAAGGCAGTAGATTACACAAAGATGTGGGGTCCCAGAAAGGAGGGACACCTGAGGGTCATTTTCAGGTTTGTCTGTCTCACTTGTTGCATGTGTGTGTATGTGTGTGTGTGTGTGTGTGTGTGTGTGTATACAGTCTTTTGTTGGATTTATACATGGAAGTGGAATTGCTGTGTGCTGGGGTACTCTTCCTAATAATGCTCTTTTTTTCAGCTTTAATTGAGTTTATTGGTACATTTTAGGGATACAGTAGAGTTACATTCATTGTTGGGATCTTGTACCTCTACATGACAAGTCTTGGTTCTCATTTTTTCCCCTTGTCCCTGCCCTTCCTTCACCCCCTCCTCCCCTCCCCATCTACAAACACTTTATTTCCATCTTTTCATTATCTCACATTTTTTCCTTTTCCCTTATTACCCTTCCTAATAATGCTCTTAAAGACTCTTTTCTTGAATTAATGTAGCTCAGGTCATCTTTCATTTGATTAATATTTGCCTAATATGTTTTTTTAACATTCTCTAGCTTTTAACCTTTGAGTATATTCACATCTGAAATATGTCTTTTGTAAATAGTACATATCAGAGTTTTAAAAATAAATTCAACCTGGCAGTACTTGTCTTTTAAGTGGTAAATGCAATACTTCTATCTTTGATATAATAAACGGCACACTTTCGTTATAAGAAGGGACCTGTTTTTATCAGTCTCACTTGTTATTTCAGTTTGTGCCACTGTTTCAATGTGTTTTTCTAATTGTTCTTACTTTTGTTTTTAATGCTATATACCTAATTTTTCCTAAAAAGGAAAAAATTAATCTCTTGGCTTTTCTTCTCTTGCAGTACTTCAACTATGTATAATGCACATGTGTTTAGAGAAAATCTTATATGCTTGAGAATATCTTATTTGATTGTAATATTTTAATGATTGGTTGAATATGAAATATTACGTTTTATAGATTCTATTTCTTTCTTTTTTCTTTATTTTCCTCATTGAGTTTATTGGTACATTTTAGGTATACGGTACAGTTGCATTCATCATTGGGATCTTGTACCTTTATATGACAGGTCTTGGTTCTCATTTTTTCCCCTTGTCCCTACCCTCCCTTCACCCCCTCCTCTCCTCCCCCTTTACAAACACTTCATTTCCATTTTTTCATTTTCTCATATTTTTTTCTTTTCCCTTATTAGCTTTCCCCTACCCTTCCGACTTTCCCTACACCTTTGGTCCCTTTCTTCCTATTTCACATTGTCAATTATATCATTAGGATCTTATGTACTATTATAGTTTTTCACACCAGAGAAACTTTGGTATTTACACATGTGTGACTTATTTATTTCACTTAGGAGTATATCCTCAATATGTATCCATTTTTCTATGAATGACTCTAATTTCTCATTCTTTATGGCTGAGTAGTATTCCATTTTATAGAAAAACCACATCTTCTTTATCCAGTTTCCAACTGCTGGGCAAATGGGCTGTTTCCAAGTTTTAGCTATTACAAGCTGTGCTGCTATAAATATAGGTGTACATATATTGCTGTGATATTATTATTTTAATTCTTTTGGAAAGATACCCAGCAGAGGGATGGCTGGGTCAAATGGACCCTTTAGTCCCAGCTCTTTCAGGTATCTCCATATTGATTTCCATAGTGGTTGCACCAGTCTGCACTCCCACCAACAATGGAGAAGGGTTCCTTTCTCCCCACAACCATGCTAACATTTGTTATTGGTTGATTTCTTGATAGAGGCCATTCTTTGTGGGGTGAGGTGGAATCTCAGTGTCGTTTTCATCTACATCTCTCGAATGACGAGTAATGTGGAACATTTTTTCATATATTCACTTGCTATTTTTACTTCTTTGTCTGAGAAATGTCTGTTCATTTCAGATTCACATTTTTGAATCGGGTCTTTATATTTGGGGCTGATTGTTTTGAGTTCTTTATATATTCTAGATAGTAGTCCTTTGTCTGAGGAGCAGCTGGTAAAATTTTTTCCCACATTGTAGGTTGCCTCTTAGTTCTGCTGATGGTTTCTTTTGCAGTGCAGAAGCTTTTTAATAAGATGAGATCCCAGTTGTTGATTCTTTCTGCTAGTTCCCGTGCTACTGAGGATTTGTTCATAAAATATTTTCCTATGCCAATGTTTTCAAGAGTTCTGTCTAACTTATCTTTCAGCAAGTTTAGTGTTTCTGTTTTAATATTTAGATCTTTAATCCACTTGGATTTTACTTTAGTGCACGGTGAAAGATAAGGGTCTAGTTTTAATCTTTGGCAGGTTGAGATCCAGTTTTTCCAACACCATTTATTAAAGAGGCTATCTTTCCTCCAGTGGGGATGGTCGGCAGCTTTGTCAAAGATGAGGTAGCTGAGTACATCTGGATTTGTTTTTGTGTCTTCCAATCTGTTTCACTGATCCTCAGGTCTGTTTCTTTACTAGTGCCATGCTGTTTTTATCACAGTGGCTTTGCAGTATAGTTTCAAATTGGGAATTGTTTTACCCACTGCCATGTGTCTGTTGCCTAGGATGGTTTATTGCTATTCTAGGTCTCTTCTGGTTCCAATTGAATTTTTGGATTCTTTTTTGTAGTTCTGTGAAATATAGTGTTGGAATTTCAATTGGCATTGCATTGAATCTGTATAGCAGTTTTGGTAGTATAGCCATTTTCACTATGTTGATTCTTTCTACTCAGGATGAGGGGATATCTTTCCATTTTCTTATATCCTCTTCGATCTATTTTTTCAGTGCTGTAGTTTTCAGTGTAGAGATCTTTTGCTTCTTTTTTTAGATTGATTCCTAGATACTTCATTTTTTGGGATGCTATTGTGAAAGGAATTGTTTCCCTAATTTCTGGTTCAGTGAGTCTGTTATTTGTGTACAAGAAGGCTATTGATTTTTGGGTGTTGACCTTGTATCCAGCTACTCTGCTAAAAGTGTTAATTAAGTCTAGAAGTCTTTTGGTGGAGTTTTTTGGGTCTTCAATGTAGAGTATCATATTGTCAGCAAATAATGACAGTTTAACTTCTTCCTTTCCTATCTTTATTGCTTTAATTTCTTTCTCTTGTCTAATTGCTATGGCTAATGTTTCTAGAACTATATCAAAGAGGAGTCGTGATAGTAGGAATCCTTGTCTTGTTCCTGATTTTAATGTGAAAGTATTCACTTTTTGGCCATTGAATATAATGTAGGCTGTTGGTTTTTCATAGACAGCCTTTATTAAGTTGAGATATAGACCATCTATTCCAATTTTTTTGTAGGGTTTTTGTCATTAATGGATGTTGAATTTTGTCAAATGCTTTTTCTGCATCTATTAAGAGGATCATATGGTTTTTGCCCTTGACTTTGTTAATATCAGGTATTACATTTATTGATTTACGTATGTTGAACCACCCTTGTATCCCTGGAATAAATCTGATTTGGTCAGGATGTATGATCTTCTTGATGATCTTCTGTATTCTGTTTGCTAGTATCTTATTAAGGATTTTTGCCTCTATATTCATTAAGGAGATTGGCATGTAGTTCTCTTTTTTAGTTGCGTCTTTCCCTGGTTTGGGAATCAAAGTGATACTTGCTTCCAGGAATGAATTTGGAAGTATTGTTTCCCTTTCAATTTCATTGAAAAGTTTGAGGAGTAAAGGCAAGTAGTTCTCTAAATGTTTTGTAAAATTCAGCAGTGAATCCGTCAGGACCTGGGCTTTTCTTTGTTGGTAAATTTTAAATTACATTTTCAATTTGACTGATTGTAATTGGGGTGTTTAAAATGTTTTTATCTTCTTTGTTCAACTTTGGTGATTTATAAGTATCTAAAAATCTGTCCATTTCTTCTTTGTTTTCCATTTTGTTAGAGTACAGGTTCTCAAAGTAGGTATCAATGATCCTCTGGATTTCTGTTGGATCTTTTGTGACTTTGCCTTTTTCATTCCTGATTGCATGAATCTGAGCCTTTTCTTCCCTGTTTTTGATAAGATTAGCTAAGGGTTTACTGATTTTATTTATTCTTTCAAAAAACCAACTCTTTGATTCATTTATTTTTTGTATTATTTTCTTAGTTTCCATTGCATTGATTTCTGCTCTAATCTTTATAATTTCCTCTCTTGTTCAAGCTTTGGGTTTTTCTTGTTCTTGTTTTTCTAGGAGTCTAAGATTCATCATTAGGTTGTTTATTTAAGCTCGCTCTGTTTTCCTAGTGTGGGCATTCAGTGCTATGAATTTTCCATGTAGAACTGCTTTCATTGTATCCACATAAATTCCTGTATGTTGTATTGGCATTTTCATTTATTTGTAAAAACTGTCTAATTTCTTCTTTAATTTCCTCTGTGATCCATTGATTGTTCAGGAGAGTGTTGTTCAATTTCCATGTGTTTGTGAAGTTCCTATGGTTTCTTATGCTATTGATCTCAGCTTGATTGCACTATGATCTGATAATATACAGGGGATAACTTCTTTTGCATTTATTCAGATCTGTTCTGTGAGCTAGTATGTGGTCTATCTTGGAGAATGACCCATGTGCAGCTGAAAAGAATGTATATTCTGATTTTGTGGGGTGGAACACTCTGTAGACGTCTATTAAGTCCATGCATTCAAAAGCTTGGTTCAGTTCTAGTATTTTGTTGTTGATTTTCTGCCTAGATGATCTGTATATTTGTAATAGTGGGGTATTTAGATCCCCACTACAATTGTATTAGTGCTTATTTGGTTTTTCATGTTACTTAGTATTTGTTTTATATAGTTGGGGGCATTAATATTTGGTGCATATATGTTTATGATTGTCATCTTTTCCTCTTGAATTATTCCCTTTACAAGGATGTAGTGGCTTTTTTTGTCTTTCTTAATCAGTTTTGGTTTGAAATTTACTTTGTGAATAAGATTGCTACCCTTGCTTTCTTCTGGGCTCCTGTCGTATGCAGAATTGTTTTCCATCCTTTCACTTTCAGTCTATGGGCTTCTTTTTGCACTGGGTGCATTTCTTGTATACAGCATATTATTGGATTTTGCTTTTTAATCCATTCTGCCAGTCTATTTCTCTTGATTGGTGAATTGAGGCCATTGACATTGATAGTTATAACTGATATGTACTGACTTATTGTCATGTTATTGTCCTTTTGATGACTCTTTTTAATTTTTCACCCTCTTCTTTTAGTTTCTTGCCTTGCCTATTTGATTTGCTCTGTTGGGCCTCATGGTGTTGTGACCTTCATATCTTCAGGTGTGTACTACCATGCCTGATTTCTATCATTATATTTTTATTATTAATATTTGTTTGATTCTTTTTATGTTTTCTTGCTTCTTATTAATTCTTTCCTCTTTTAAAATATATTTGTCAGGATGATTATAAATACTTAGTCCATCTGTTGTAGTATTTCTGCTTCTGTTGGAATCTGTGATCCAGGAGGTTATTTTCATTTTGAAATAGCTGTGCTCTCAAATGTCTTGTTATTTTGTTTTATGTGCTCATTTTTACTCTAGGGCTCTGATTACTCAGGCAGTATGGGGGAAAGCAGACCCCTTGGCCCTCTTAGTCCCAGTGAATCCAGGGAATGGGGGTGCTCTAGGGTGGAGAGCTCTGGCACTGGAAACTGGCATTCGGTTGCTCCTTATTCCACAGAATTACCTGTTGGACAGGTCAGGTCTTCACCCATTTCCCCAAAGAGGCAGATTTACAAGAGTACTAGATATTCAGTGGTTTTGAATCTTGCTTACACATGCAGATCGCTTGGGAAGGTTTTAAAAGTCTGGATTCCTAGGCCATGCCCCACAGCAATTTATTGGAATTACCAGAGCTGGACCCATTGATTTTTATGTGTGGCCAAGTTTGAGACCCACCATCAAGACTGGATTATAATTCTCCAGCCCTGGGAGTTTGAAGGGAAAAGGATATTAAAATAACTTCCAGAGGTCAGTTGGTCCCTCCTGGTTTTCTGTTTCTTCTGAGGACAACTGGACAAAATCCCTGTATTTTGACAGGTAAGATGAAGGCATTATTTGCCCAAAGGTGATGAGGTGTGGGGTTGGGGAAGCAGGATCCTGATCCCACCAATTCTTCTGTTTATCTTCCTCTAACTTTCCTGGGCTGCTTCCTGCCCCAGGACAAAGTGACTATTCCAAAAACATGGATCCAAAGCAACCCCATACAATTTAGGAGGTTCTCACATTGCTTTTCCTCTATACTTTTCTAGTTCCATGGAGACATAGTAACTGAGCTAGTGAATCATCTTGACCTGAACTGGAGCCATTCAGGGTGTGATCAACGGGCCGCAAGTATAGACTAATTGACTTGGTCACGTTTAGAGAGCTACTTAATTGAAGGTTCTTTTGCCTCAGAAATGCAAATTCTCAGGCCCCACTCTAGTCTTTCTGGAGTCAGAATCTGCATTTGAAAAAGATTCTCAAGTGATTCCTATGCACTTTAAGGTTTGAGAAGCACTACTTCATAAACACAGATGCTGAGCAAATTATTTAAATCAAAACAGGCACCTTTTTGACCAAGCACCTCAGAGTTTGTTTGGTCATGTTGTACCTACTATAAGATGTTGATTTTATTTCTGTGATTTGAGCTTTCTCTGCCCTGAGCCAGAATTCAACAATGCTGGATTTGCCTACTATGCAGAGAGATTTTGAAAACAGAATTCTTTAGTTTAAGAAAACAATGCACTGGTAGCACTGTCTACCTCTTGGTTGTAGCACTCATCACTGTTAAAATTTTATATTCACTGATGTGGATAGTTGATTGATGTCTGGCAAGATATGATAGTTCCCGAAAGACCAGGGAAGCATCTGCCTTTATTAGCTGTCTTCTCCCAAATGTCTAGCCTGATGCATTCATACACTAGGCACTTAATAAATACTGGTTGAATGAGACAAATAGACTTTTAGAGAGATACTGAATTGAAGGTTGTCTATTGGATGTCAATATGAACATTTGCACCTGTAAAGCGTTCTGCTGAGAATAGATACTGTTTCAGGAATATATTTCTTCTATCATTATTACTATTTCTTGTCCTCAGTGTTAGCCACAAGTACTTGCTATTTTTGTTTTTTTAGTTTTACTTTTATTTAAAAAAAATCTGAATGTGGACTGACCTTTAAATACTGATAGTTAGTATTTAGTAATTCTTAAGTCAGTGTTTAGTTCATTTTGTGTTGCTATAACAGAGTATCACATAATTTATAGAGAAAAAAATTTATTTCTTAAAGTTTTGGAGGCTGGAAAGTCCAGTATCAAGGTGTCAGCATCTGGTGAGGTCCTTTGTGCTTTGTTCAGTGGTGGAACTCTTGGGAGAAAGGCACAGAGAGGGCAGACTCACTTTTAAGACAAATTCTCTCTCATGATAACAGATCCACTCTTGCTATAAGGACATTGCTCCATCCCTGAGGGCAGAGCTCTCCTGACCTGATCACTCCTTAAAGGTCCCACTAATCAACACTGTTTTCCTGGGGATTAAGCTGACAGCCCAGGAGCTTTGGGAGATACATTCAAACCCTAGCAAGGTCTACATTTTTTTCATAAAACAAAATGAAAAATTATCTTCAAGAAATTTCATATCTCTTCGGCATTCTTAGGAAAGAACAAATACATTTATTATATTAGAAGAGAAGCAAGGAAGTGAAGAGGTCATGGCAAATGCTGGGAAGGAATCCTGTTTGACCTATTTACAGGCCCAGGAGAGCAGAAAACTGATAACTATTAAGTCTACTCTTTCTCCTTCTCTGTCGTCTGCCTGATTTCCAAAAAGGTGTTGAGTGTGAAATAGTCTGGGCTCTTGTTAGACTGAGAGAAGCAGGAGCGGATGTGCTCTGGCTCCAAGAAAGCATCTGACAAAAATACAATTCTTTTTATTATGTAGAGCATATAAACAGGCATTTAAATAAATGCTTTATTTAATTTCAATATTTTATTGGTAAAGATAGAGCATGCATTATATTATTCTGGATACTGATGTCTTTTATAGTTAGGGTTCCCAGAAAATAAAATCCAGCTTCTGTAACCCCAAGCAAGGCCCCCGGTCTACTTTTCTGAACAGCCCCTCTTTCTCTGTTCCTCCTGATAAACTTGATTACATAGACGTAATAATTGCAGGTGCAGCAGGATCAGACAATTAAAAATATTTTAGAATGGTCTGTCTCAGCTTTTCTATGAAAAACTTGAAATAAGATTTTTTTTTTTTGCTTTAAATGTGGCAAAGCTAAAGACTAAAGATATGTTCTAAGACCAGGTCAAGTCTGACTAATAATTGATATATTGTTAGAGATCCAGAAGTGCAACGCATGTGTTTTGCTTGTTAAAAGGCAATTAAAAGATGCACAGAGAGACAAAATCAAGCAACAAAACAAGAATGATATGGAAATGATTTTGTGTGAATATTGTTGAGTTTTTAAGTAAAGCAACTTATTTCCAATTTCTCATTAAACATCGAATTATAAAGCACAGAAACATTTTGAAAGTCTCAATTTTTAAATTCCTAAAATGTAGATTTTTTCCAACAAATAAATGCAGATATTTAATGAGACATTTGGGGTCTGCATTTCCATTAATTTTAGTTATTTCACATTTTTCAATGTCAGTTGCAAATTCTTCATTTCATCAATGAATATTAAAAAAATAAAATAAAATAATTGATTTCCAAATAAGAGCATTTCTTTTTTCTCTAGAAAATATTTTTTTTCATTGAGTTTATTGGTACTTTTAAAGTGTACAGTACAGTTAGTTACATTTATCATTGGGATCTTGGCCCTTTTAGAAAATAATTATTAGACATAATAAAACTTAGTCGAATCTCATTTTTTTCAACTTTAATTGAGTTTATTGGTACATTTTAGGGATACAGTAGAGTTACATTCATTGTTGGGATCTTGTACCTCTACATGACAGGTCTTGGTTCTCATTTTTTCCCCTTACCTCTGCCCTCCCTTCACCCCCTTCTCCCCTCCCCATCTACAAACACTTTATTTCCATCTTTTCATTAACGAATCTCAGTTTTACACATCATTAAAGAGTTATTGAACCAAACAAACAATGATCTTTTGCTGATGGGGTTGCAAAAATTATTAGCGCAGAAAGAAATCATTTATTTAAGGAGGACATTGTCACAGTCTCACCTCTTCCCCACTATTAACTTTTTTCTTTTTCGGAGTTGGGGAAAGGACCAGAGAAATATATGATTTCACCAGCAGAGGTCAACATTTCTCCTTTATCGTTCCCAATAAATGGCTGCTTAGCTGTGCTTCCTGAGACCAGGGAAGTGCAGGAGTTTTCAGCTTGAAAACAGCCAGAGGCTGGTAGAAGTGCGTGCATCATTCTCACTGGCTGTATCGTCTCACAAATGCACTGTTCAATTGCATTGCTCTACCTGGACTCTTAAATGGATAACTCTCATGCAAAGAGTAGGGACAATTAAGTCATGCATGATAACCCTGTTCTTTAATGAACCCACTTCATCAAGTGTTAACTTAATGCTTACTGATGCCAGCTCAAATTTTGCCCAGTCTCTGACTCATGGACCAAAGAGTAGATTTTCATAACTGCCTGGAGGTGAATGGCACACGCCTTCAGAGAGAGTCCCCTGGTGAATTTCGACAGGAGAGAGAGGAAGAATTAAATAGGATGAGGATGTTTTGAATCTTGGCCAAGTATAAAGCCTAGTGCTAGCTATTGAAGATTAAACTAGAGAGGTTCAAACCCTAGCCCTGACTTTTGTGTTTGGTTTTGTTTTGAGAACAAAAGTATATGTTTGTAGCTCATTTGAAGGCTCATACTGGATACAGAATGAAATTCTAAAGGAATTGACAGGAATGTCCAGAGTGTTGGTCAGTCCATAAACATCTCCACAGAAGGTCAGTGTTAAGTGAGTGATAGCATTGTCTTGTTCCTGGGTAAAATACTCTGTATGTGGCTTGCCAAATGGGAAAAGATATTTCAGGAATTCCTTTATTCTTTCTTCCTTAATGGGCATTTCCTTGGGGTCCTTGGGAAAGTTGAATTTATTGATTTTACGATGGTTAGTGAAGATCTTTTCTAAATTCAATCCTCTCCCTTCTCTTGCTTTTTTATTATACCCCCTCTTTATCATCGGCATTTAGAAGCTTAAAAATGCAGTGGATTTTTTGGATTCTGTGTGGCTGCTTTTCTTCCTTTGGCCTCCAGATGGTGCAGTCACAGTGTGTAGGGGACAAGGTAGCCCTTCCTGAAAAGAACCACAATTTTCCCTTCCCAGAAGTGGAGTAGCTGAATGACCACGAGTAGGAGCTTCCTGTAGTGCTTGTGAGGTTATGAATCCCAGAGAGGAAGATCTGCTTGTGTTCCTGACGTCACCCTCTGGGCTCTTCTTCTTTCTGGTCTCTGGTTCTGTGTTGGGTACCTGCCATCTGCCTACCCAGTGATTCCACAAGCTGACTGTCAGACTATGGATAGTTTGAAATTAGCCTTGCTGGGAGTATTTACAACACTACAAATTAAGCTCTGCCCTGCCAGCTTAACAGTACTCCCCAGCTTATGTGCACCTCTCAGGAGCAGTGGAAACATACCTACTTATCTTATGTCAACAGTGATGAATTTTGGAATTTTGATGCAATTATTTAGGAGGAGAAAAACTTCCCAGAAAATAGCCTCATTTCCTTCTCCTCTCTCAAAAGCTTTGAAGTGAAAGGGGTTTCCCCTTTTATTATCAAGTACAAATTGCTGTTCTTAATTTTAGTCAGTGTGCTCAAAATATGGGGAACTAGTCCCAGTTTTTAGGCTCTACTGGAATCCCTTTCTTAAGCTCACATTTGCCCTAGATAGTTTCCTCCATATTTCCTTTTAAAATCCCCTCATTTTCCTCATACTACTTCTGGCTTCCTGAAGGTAACTATCCCATGACATGCCCCTCACCTAGGCCATCAGAAGCTTTACTGCTCCATTTCAGCTTGGGAAGTCATTCCAGTCCACAAGCCACAGGGGTTGCCTGCTTCTCTTGGGTACGTTGAGAGGAACATCAGCCATTTCCTGTTTGCCCACAGCATCATCCTCTTATTCCTTCAGAGATCAAACCCGTATTCCATGGTATTCCTTCTGGACTAGTGCTGAGGCAACCCTTTGGGAAGGAGTGGAAAGTCATTAGCCCTAAACTGGTTTTCTGTTTAAAATACTCGGAGAAAAAAGAAATGTCCTCACAATTTTGTTTAATGCTGTCTTGGAGATTTAACAACTTTGTCTTGGGAAAGAGAGTTTCACAAGGCTGAAATCTTCTTGATGCAGTGTGAAATCACTTTTTGGGGATATCAGGGATCAAACTCAGGACTTTGTGCTTGTGAGGCAGGCAGCAGAACCACTGAGCTAAATCCCTGGCCATGATTTTTTTTTTTTTGTCTTTTGGTCTCAGGGAAGAAGGTACAGAGTTAATCCTGACTCTATATACCTGTGGTTTCCATCTGTGTATCTACACTTAACCCCTTAGAATTTCTCCACTCAAAATCAATTTTTATTAATTCAAATTTAAACAATAAACATGCACAGTAATTTAAGAAGAGGTCTGTCTATCTATCTATCTATCTATCTATCTATCTATCTATCTATCTATCTATCTAATCTCCAAGTCAAATAGTGATGGAGCTTCACAACTCCCCAAAGAGAGAGTACTTATATTCCTTAAAATTCTAGTAAGACAGTGGGTTTAAAAATCACCTTTGCATCATCCTTTGTTTTTCTTCTTTTCCAATTCATTCCTTCTCCAATTCCCATTTCTTTCACTAGTTGTGAGGACATAAAATGAACCGGAGTGAAAGGTTGACCAGCATACTTACTTGTGCATACCTCATTGCTATTTAGATTTTTCTCTATAAATCAGGCTTTATGCCCCTCTCTCTCAGTGGGGAAGTTCTTGTGTTAGAAGTCTTTGTTCTGCACTTTGTGAGCTGGAGAGGAGCACAGAGAGATGGCGAGAGGATGGGCATTGGGAAAGAAGCCCAGGTTTGAGGACACACTATTCTTCTCTGTACATTTGTGCTTAACAGGAAACTTCTGGAAGCAAGATGCCTGAATGTAAAGAATCTGAGTGCCTGTGATGAGAATTTCAGGCAGGTCTGTGAGGGACATATTTTGTGAGTATGTGGAGACTTTTTTTCAAATCACATCATCTATACAAGAATCTGTCTCTTCCCTACTCACCTCAAAGTGGCCCAGAGAGCTGGAGGCCTGAGAGGAGGCAGGGCTGGGACTCAGCCATGCAGAATTTCAGAGGTGTGAGTCTTGCTTGTGACACACACGTATTCCCTAGTCTCTGAATGTGTTTTAGGCAGAGTTGGGCGTACTCCACCCATATGACGCCCCAGGTGCACGGGCTTGCAAGAAGCTGGGCCTGGGCCATGTCTGGGGTGGGGCAGCCTCCCCCCTCGACCTGTGATTCTTGGATCTCAGGACCTCAGAGCTGGAGGCACCTTAGAAGTGAGAGTATAAGCCTTTCACTTCACAGATGAAGTCACTGAGGCCCCAGAGGGGCCCACCCTCTTTCTGGGCTTGTCAGAGGCACTTAAGAAATACATGTTGACTTGACATGACCCACTATGAAACAGGCATAACAAAACTCCCCACATGGCAGCTGGATTAGGCTGCCAGCAGCTGGGAATGATTCTCCCTCTGTTGGTGTAAGCCTGGTGGGGAGCAGCCGAGGGGCATTGTGGGAAGCCTTCCCAGACTTTGGATCATAGAAGCTGCCTGGAGATTGAAAGCTGCCTTTCACAAATAAACTCCAGTGTAAGAAAGCATCAGAGCTGGAGGGGACCTTATGAATCATTAGGATCAACCCCCTACAGTTACAGATGCACATAGTGAGGTCCAGAAAGGGGAAATGACCTGGCTGGTGAGTTGCCAGTAGAACTGGGTCTTGAATCCAGCATGAGGCTTCTTGATTCATGTTCTCTCCACTACACCATGGAGCCTCTCTGGGTAGCAAATTGCAAACCTGAGATTGAGTGTCTTGTTTGGATTCAGGCAATGTGCAATAAAAAACAGGAACAAGAAGGGAGGCAAGGCTAGGGGTGATGAGGCACAGCCCGGTTTTCTTGTATGCCGCCATTTTGTGACTCAAAGCAGAGCAAGAGTTATTGTCCCACCAGTGAAAGAGAACCATATAAATTAAAACTGCAATGAACTGTTTGCTGAAGGTGTGAACAAGGCAGATAAATCCCTGGGAGCTTAGAAAACATCTGCTCCTTACCTAGAAGGCAGAAACTTCACCATAAAGAAGAAAAAGCCAGGACAGGAATTTTTCACTTTCTCTGATGGGTTATATAAAGATTAGGCCAAGCTTCCAGATATACTCCATAACTGAGGGAGATTTTGTGAACAATTAGCTAGCTAGTTTCTTTCCTTCTCCTTTAAGAGTCTTGAATTTTTTTACTTCTTACTCATCCCAGTTTTTTAGTGTCTTCTTGGGGTCATACAGTCCTGGAGGGAATCTTGACCTTGGCAAGGTACTTCCTGATGAAGTAGGTAGTAAAATTGAATTGGGGGGCAGAAATGGTAAAAATGCTCAGCCAGGCATGGTGGTGCACACCTATAATCCCAGCACTCAGGAGGCTGAGGCAGGAGGATCGCTGTGAGTTTGAGACCAGCCTGGGCTACATAGTGAGTTCCAGGTCAGTCTTAACTACATAGTAAGA
>NW_022900928.1:119534436-119578572 GCF_012274545.1 Fukomys damarensis
AAAAAAAAAAAAAAAAAAAAAAAAAAAAGGAAAAGAAAAGAAAAAAAGTGCTGCCAGGCAGGAATCAGGAGTCGGGGCAGATCATCAGGGCTAGTCAGAATCTTTTTTCCGAGATCAGGAGTGGAAGAAGTGGCAACAGGGAAAGGGCAGACAGCAACCAAATGCTGAGGTCCAGAATCCAGGAGATTGCATCAAATTGTTAGCTGGAGATCAGGAATCTTGGACTCAGGGCAGGATGACAAAGCATCATGATTTCGGCCTAATGTATGAAATGCTGGTTTCTGGCATGAGGAAGTGGTCTTAACCACAAGGATGGCACATGGCTGACATCTTGCTTGCCAGTCTCAAATAAATGATAATAGTGTGGTGTCTAGGAGGATCAGAGTCCTTGGCTGTGTTGAAGGGTACTGTGATCCACTGATAATGTCTGCTATGGGCAAATTGCAGAGAAGTCCACGCCCTAACATTCCTTAGCCTATGTAACCCTGGTCTGTGGCTTGTACCCATGTGCCCTGTACTTCCACAGTCTTTCACTGTTCTGAACAGGGTCTATGCTGCCTTAACTGTCTACATCCTGGGACTGCCTTAGAGATGACTGACATCCTTTATTTACTCTTGGGATGGAGTCAGACTTGCTGTCTTTATCCTATATTCTGTATTCTTGTTTTACTATATTCAGAAGCAAATGGTATTGTATATATAAATGTCTTTCAAATAGAAAATGATAGATAACCTGGAGACTGGATAAAGATGTGGTTTTTCTATAAAATGAAGTACTACTCAGGCATAAAGAATGAGAAGCTAGAGATATTTATAGCTAAATGGATGCACATTGAGGCTATACTGTTTTTTGTTTTGTTTGTTTGTTTTGGTGCTGTGGATCAAACTCAGGACCTTGTGCTTGTGAGGCAGGTGGTGACACCACTGAGCTAAATCCTCAGCCCTTGAGGTCATACTCTTAAGTGAAATAAATAGGACACACTTGAATAAATACCGAATAGTTTCTCTGGTGTGAAAAACTAAAAGTAAATAAGGTTCAAATGGTATAATTGATAATGTGAAATAGGAAGAAAAGGTCTAAAGGAAAAGGGGAAGTATGTAGGGTAGGGAAAAGGAAATAAGGGAAAAGAAAAAATATGAAAAAAGGAAAAAATGGAAACAAAATCTTTGTAAATAGGGAAGGGTGAAGGGGGTGAAGGGAGGGCAGGGGCATGGGGAAAAAATGAGAATCAAGATACATCATGTAAAGGTACAAGTTCCCAATGATGAATGTAACTGTATTGTTTGCTTTAAATGTGCCAATAAACTTAATGGGGAAAAAAAGAGAAAATGATAGTTTCAAAACTTAGAGGCTATATCGAACTATTGCACATACACTTATTTTTTTGGGAGTACTGGGAATGAACCCAAGGCTTTTGCACTGAGCTGCATTCCCCAGTTCGTCTTTTACTTGATTTAATTATTTTCTCATTCTGAGACAGGGTCTGGGAAAGTCACCAAATCGCCCAGGCAGAATTCAAACTTGCACTCCTCCTGCCCCAGTCTCCTACAGTGTTGAGATTATAGGCTTGTGCCATCGCCACACTTGGATTGGGCCACTGTGTTTGTGTTTGTGGCCAGGGAGTTCCTGATCTCACATTGTTCCCGAGGTCAGTGGGCTTGGTTTGTGAAGAAGGGAGGTGGCCTAGGCTATACTCCTTCCTGTAGCCCAGGATGACTTCTACACGGTGCAGCAGACTGTGAAGAAATGAATGTGACTCGGTTCTTGCCTTCATGGGGCTTTTACTCTAGGAGGTATATGTGACATTTGGGGCAGAGGAGGAAGGGTAGCAAGAATTACTTGGCCCTTGGGCCCCTGATCCTTGAATGACTTAGAGGAAAGACAAGTGCAATGGACTACTTCTTTTGGTTACAGTCTGTTTTTGTTTTTTTTTTTTTTGGGTACTGGGGATTGAACTTGGGACCTCATGCTTGTGAGACAGGCTGCAGAACCAATGAGCTAAATCCCTGGCCCCAACAGGTCTGGTATTTTGACATGGATGTTTCTCTATAGTATCATTTTGGGCAAATGACCAACTTGCTGTCTTGGAGCTTCAGTTTTCATTCTCTTTGACGTTTCAGCCTTATGCTTTCATTAAAAAATAAATCTGTGTGGGCTGGGGATTTAGCTCAGTGGTTCTGCTGCCTGCCTTGCAAGTGCAAAGACCCAAGTTTGATCCCCAGTACCCCCCCGATCTTTGAGGTAAGGTACATATCTGCCTAATCATTTAATGCAATTGAAAACAGTAACACCTATTAAAGTATTTTGTAAATTGTGAAGCACTATAAACATGAAAAGGTTTATTATTATGATACTATGAATACTTTCAGGTACAAAATACTTATCTATTGCTTTAAAATATGAATAATGAGGCTTCTTTTCCATGGGGTTTTCATGCTCTAGTCACCAGTCTAGACTCTGTAGTGATATTCTTTTCCAGGCTCCTAGTCAGTAGTGAAAACCAGTAGTCTTAGTATGTTCATAGTTTTGCATGAAATAATTGAGTAAATCACCTTATAGAGAGAAAAGGTTTATTTTATTTATTTATTTTTGGGGTGGGTGCTGGGGATCAAACTCAGGTTCTTGTGCACTGAGCTAAATCCCCAGCCCGAAACTTTTTATTTTTTGACTCACAGTTTCTGAGCTTGCAATCCATGATCATTTGTTTCTATTGTTTTGGGCCTGTTGCTTATGGCAGGAATGTGTGGTGGATCAAGATTGCTGATCTTAGGGCTAGGAAAAGGGGGAGAGAAGGAGAGCGGGATGGGGGTGGGAGGAGAGAGAGTAGAGGGGGAGAGAGAGAGAGAGAGAGAGAGAGAGAGAGAGAGAGAGAGAGAGAAAGACTCAAATCTCAGGGTCTGAAAAAAGTGGGTGGAGGGGAGATAGCAAGGTCCCATAATCCTCTTTGATGTGTGTCTCCAGCGATCTTAAGACTTCCCTTTAAGCTCCAGCTCTTCAAGTCTCTGCCACCTCCCATGAGTGCCAAACTGGAGAGAACCACATGGACCTTTTTGGGGGACAGTTAAGATTCAAACTATACATTTAGCAAAGGTAGTTAAATCTCCTCCCTGTCCCTTGTGGGCTGGTGCTCTCATGGAGAGCAGGGTAAGGGGCTCAGCCTTGAACTAAAATCTCGAGCAAAGCTAACTGGCTAAAAGACCTCAGTCTCTTGGTTAGCTCATGTTAACCCATTGGGACAAATGGCCAAAGGAACGACGAGAGATGCTGGGACAGAACTGAGGTGGATCTTTAGAGCTCCCTTCATCCTGGTACCTGGTTCACTTTCCTACAGCTTTGCTAAAACTCAGCTTTTGTTGTCAGCAGCCACTGGCTTGGGGACTTTCACTGAAAATTCTCTTTAGCTTATTTGGGCCGAAGAAGGTATTGTCCCATTTGAATTTGAGGGTTCGCAATTTGGACGAGAGTTCTTTGAGCTCAGAAGAGCAAATCCTGTTCTCATACCTGGTTTTAACTTTCAATTCTCACAGTTAAGAGGGGGAAAAAGATTTTAAATGTCATTTGCTGTAATGGTTGGCTCCAGTGAGGGATCTTATCTCGATTATTTGCTTCAAAGATTTAATTGGCTGAAGCCTGTATATTTGATCATTAACAAAATGATCTCCTCTTTTCTACATGCTAATAATGTTGTTTAATGGGAAATGCAGCTTTGATTTCTTCCTGGGCTAGGTTGCTATTTTTTTCTTTCACTGAGAAGGGCTAGTTTAAGAATTTACCCTGTATGAGACATGGTAAAGTTTCATTTGGGAAAAGTCTGAGATTGGGTTGCTCAAAAAGATGGGAGTGGAAGGAATATTCTTGGTCCAGCTGTGGGGAGCAGTTTGTTTAGAGCAGAACAAACCAAATACCTTGGCATGTGGAAACTTTATACCTGTCCCACATGTTTTAGACACTTCTGAAAAAACAAACATCTCCGTATTTGCAATTATAAGGTCAAAAAGTCGCATGTTAGCCCCAGTGCCAATTTAGCTAACTGAGTCCTCAAGCAGTAAGCACTGATATTGTAAAGTAAGGGTATGTGGTGGCCATTTCACCAACCTCCACACCTGGAAAAGATAAAAAATAAAACAAGAAAGAAAGCAATGTGAATTTGAAACCAGAGAGTGGGCTGGGATGATGGTGTCCAGATTCTGGGTTCCTATGGTATCTCTATGTTCCAGGCTTGGAGGAATATTTGAAACGCATGCATCTTTATGGGAAGAATCTCCTTAATCCACATCTCAGGGGCGAGATTATGCTGTGCAACGTCACATGTGGACGTGGATTTCTGGAAATATATTCTCATGAAAAGTGTCCCACCTTCTTCTTCCTCCCTCTTAAACCAGCTGGTTCATCTCCTGAAATTCAATATGCTCCCCTTCTTTTTCTCCACATGTCAGTGCCCAAAAGAGGCCCATGAAAAGAAACAGCTGCACCAATACCAGCAGGAGTTGCTGCAGCTACAGATTTGAAGCATGCACCTGCATGGAGTTGGGTGACTGGAGATTTGTCAGGGGAGGGAATATCACAGGACATCAGGACTCTAAAGCCAGAGGGATGGATGGCTCTGGGGTGGCAAATTGGATAACCCACTGCTCACCTGGAGGTCAACGGATCACACCTGATGTGAATTAGTCAAAAGGATTCCAGGATGAGGGTTAGTTGGTCGTTTATGAATGAAATGATTAGCTGGCTATAACAGTTCCTAATAAACAGATTGTATCATGACATCTATTCATCAAGCCATGAGGAAACGGCATCTCTGTGGCCCTCATGGCAGAAGGGAGCAGGACTGATGAGATTGTGTCCTCATGCATAAGTGAGCGAGCTAGAGGCCATTGAGAGTGTTGAGCAGAAGGATGACTTGATCTGATAGATGAATTAATAGGCTCATTTGGTGTGTTGGGGATAGACAGTAAGAAAGTAAGGTAGCATAAACAAGGTAAAACATGATGGCTTGGAATATGAGGTTATAGCAGAAAATGGTGAGAACCTGTTGTATTCTGGGTATTTTTTGAAGGTAGACCCAACAGAATGTTCTGATAGATTAGAATCAGAGTGTGAAGGAAATGGAGTAAAGGATGCTTTTGAGGTTTTTGACTTGAACAACTGGAAGGGCTGAGCTTACAGCAACTGAGCTGAGGAGGGCTTTCTAGAACAACAGATTTTGGGGAGGAGTGTCAGGATATCCATGTTGGCTCTGTCTGTTAGAAACCAACTGGAGAGGATGAATAGGCATTTGGATCTATGAATCTGGAGTTCAGAGAGAGGTTCTAGTTGGAAATAGAAATTTAGTAATCATCAATAGCTATAAAGAATTTAAAAGTAAGAAGTTTGGATGGGATTGCCAAGGGTGTGGGACACACATGGAAGAGACCCAAATACTGAGTCTTAGGCTCTCCAGTCTGAGGAGGTTAGGGAGCTCAGAAGAAACCCATAAATGAGATTTAGAAGGACTGGCCATGAGGTAAGAGAAAACTGAGAATGCAGTGACCTAAAAATTGAGTGCTGAGTGTTCCAAAGAAGAGGAAGACAGCAACTGTGTCCAGTGATGTGTAGGCTGAATGCAGTCCTGAAAGTTGAATTCAGCTTCCTGGGTGTCTGACTGACAAAAGCAATTTTGGAGGAGCTATGAGGCAATTATCTGATTGGACAGAATACACAAGAATGAGGGCAGAGGATGTGGCAAAAGAGCACCAACAACTCTTGCAAAGGGAGTAGACACATGGTGTGATCATTGGAGGGAAAGTAGAGTGAGGGAACATTTTTACCCTTAAGAGAAATAATATATCAATGGGTAAGATCTAGTAGAAAGGGAAAATTCTGATAATGTCAGAGACTGGAGGGAAGGTTGTATGGCCATATTCTTGCACGAGATTGGGTGGAATCCAGTAGAATTCAGTTTTATTTAGGTGCAAGTATGATCCATTTGTAGAAGGGTGGGGAGGTGGAGTTTTTAAGAATAGCTGTCAGTGGGTGAATAAAAGTGGAGATGAGAGATTGTGGTAATTTGTTTTTGAATTCTTCTATTTCTCAGTGAGGCATGAGGTGAGGAAAGAAGTTGGGAATGAGGATGGAGGAGAAGGAGCTGTAGGCAGACGAGAGAGGGTGGGAGTCCTGGAAATAAACCATAAGAAGACTAGTAGGGAAAAAAGGGAAGAGAAAAAAATGTGAGATAATGAAAAGATGAAAATAAAGTGTTTGTAGATCAGGAGGGGAGGAGGCGGTGAAGGGAGGGCAGAGGTAAGGGGAAAAAATGAGAATCAAGACTTGTCATGTAGAGGTACAAGATCCCAACAATGAATGTAACTGTACTGTATCCCTAAAATGTACCAATAAACTAAATTAAAGCTGAAAAAAAAAAGACTAGTAGGTGTGGTGTGGTGTTCAGCTGGGGGTACAGGTACACAGTGGTGGAGACTTGAACTCGGGGATTTGCCAATGGAGTTCTAGAGGCAGGAGAAGGTGCCCAGAGATCTTGCTGCTTTTCATAGACAAGTATTATTTTTCATTTTTTAAGACAAAAATACTGGTTATGGACCTCATACATTATTTAAGAAACTCTAAGTGGACTATGACACACTGATTGAAAATCACTGATCTAAAAGGCACATGTGTTTTCCCCCTACCTTGTTTCTTAAGGTACATAGCCTTGTGAGGATTTCCTTGATAAATCCACCATTCTTTTGTTGACTTCCCATGATGTACCTAGCACAGTTTTCAATGCAGATGGATGAGGGATAAGACAGTTCTTGTCTTCAGGTTGATGAATTGGTGAAGATCTGAATTAGGCACAGTTTGGTAGAATCTGGAGCTGCCCCATGTCAGTTAGCACCTGGGACAGATTCTACTACTCAGAGATGGCACCACACCATGCTGACCCTATTGCCTAAAGAGTTGATTGGGTGCTTAGGGGCCCAACACCGTGATGTTCACCTTAATGTCAACATCAGAATACTTGTTCTCCATGTGTGGTCAGGTCATCTAATCCTGAGACTGTCACTTCCTGTAACCCAAGCAGTAAATTCTATTAGTTCATCCTTAGATGGTATCAACATTTTAGGCAACCTTGTCAGATTGGTGACTCATCAAACTTGTGGTTAAATTTTACCCTAAACATTAAAAAACATCCTTTGGTCTCATCAGCTCTTTATTATTATGTTAGAGGTTATATTATATCAAAACTACATGTTTTGATATTGATGACTGGTACTTGCTGAGTAGGGGTGAAATAAAGGTTCTGGTTCCCTCGAATTTTGGTTTATCTCAAACATAAGGTCCTGTGAAGAGCAGTGTGCAAGTGTCTTTTAATTTGTTTGTTTGTTTTTTGTACCTGGGATCGAATTCAAGACCTTGTGCTTGCAAGGCAGGCATGGCACCATTGAGTTAAATCCCTGGCCCGAGAATCTTTTAATGCAAGGAGAAAAATACTTAATTTCTATATTTTTCTGTTATTATTTTTGGTCTTTGATCCAAAGGCAAAATGAATGAGAACAATGGTGGTATGGATATTCAAACCCCATATTTCAATCACACTTTAATTCAGTGTAAAGGACTTCATTTTTCTTTTCAACATTCAATGTTTATGGCCCCCGACCTGACATTTTCATTCTTTGTTTATGGTTTGGATGCTTTGTGCTAACATACTTGCCACGGATGCAGTTGGGTTTGCCTTTCCAGGCAACAGTTAAACCAGCAGGAGACCACTTGTGCTCAATTTGTTGGAATGAAATCTACATTTTGGGATTAGATTACTTAGTAGTGTCATTTTGCATTGAGTAGACTTTGTGGGTGGTCTCCCATAAACTCTGCACATACAGCGAGTGTCAGCCCTGATTATCTCCAAGCAAGCTTGTAATGACTGCACAGCTTGGTATTTACAAGAAAAAGCCAGCTTTTCTTACTTTTAATTCAGGAAATATAGAGGTGTGGATGAGTCCTACAGAAGTGGTGGCAAAAGGCCCATTCTGAGGCCATTCTTGGAGCAGTGCAACTTAACTTTCTGTCCTTCCTGGAGATCAGGGAAATAGTCACAGCCACTTGGGGCTCACCAATTAGGACATTCATCTTTAACAATGCCTGAAGGAGCTGTTTCAGTTCAGAATAATAAGAATTAAAGGATTAGTTGAGGAGGACAGACATAGCATTGTGGAGTAAACTATGTAGCTGGCTTAAGCAAACATAAGTACAGTAAATAGGTATTATTGCCGTGTCGTTCTGGCAATATAATTTCTTGAGCGCAGTGGCTGTCAACCAGGGTGATTTGCCCCACCGCTCTGACAATGTGTGGAGACATTTTTGGCTGTCACAATTAGTGGATGCTACAGTGTCTAGGGGGTAAATGCCAGGGATACTGTTAGCCATCGTAGATGGCTGCCTTCTCCCCCTAGAATAATTGTGTTCAAAATGTCAGTAGAGCTCAGGTTGAGAGACCACACTCCAGGGTAGAAGTGTAGAACTCTGATTTTAACAGTTCTCTTTTTTTTTTTTCTTCTCCTCAATATCCTCTGGTCTCCTTTTATCCTGTCTGCATTCCCGCTTACCTGGAATCTCGGGGTGCTGAAACTAAATTATTCCCAAGTTCCGTGGTAGAGAGAGTATCAGCTGTGGAGTAAGGCAAATCTGCCTTAAATTACTCCCTAATGTCTTCATTTTGGGTGGCTTTGGGGGTGAACACATAATCTCTCTGAATTTCACTTTCTTACCTTCTTTTTGTTTTATTTTTACAACCTTACCAGCATTTTTTTTTTCTAGTACTAGGGATCAAACTCAGGACCTTGCATTTGTGAGGCAGGTGTGGCACCACTGAGCTAAATCCCTGGCCCTTGTTTTTTTTTTTTTATCAGCACATGTTTGTGACACATAATGATAACATTTTTGGTGGGTAGTTGGTACATGTAGATGTTGGTACATGTTAATTCTTTTGTCATCCCTTTCTCCCTCCACTTCTGTCCAGCTCTTAAACCTGTTCCTATTTGCAAAAGAAACATCTTCCTGTTTCCTATTATCTATCTTTTATTTTGGTCTTTAATTTATTTATACTTTAGGTTTCTCATATAAGAGAAGCCATGTGATATTTAAGCTTATGTGTCTGATTTGTTTCACTTAGCATTGTGGTTTTAAGGTATTTTTATTTACCTACAAGTGACTCAATTTTTGGGGGGTAGGGTATTGAGGATTGCACTGAGTTACATCTCTACCTTTTAAAATTAAAAATTTTGAAACAGGGTCTTTGTAAATCACTAAGTTACCCAAGATGAACTTGAACTCGTGATTCTCCTGGCTTATCCTCCCAATGCTGGGATTACATGTGTTGCCACCATGCCTGGTTTGCTTCAATTACAAATATCTGAAACAGTAAATATTTGTGTCCTTACCAGGCTGGGTGGGAATAAAGATAAAGTTTATATAGATCTATCAGTATTAGTGTACTAGGTAGTGAATACTTCATAGGATTTTTATCATGGCCCATCCATGTTCAATTTTTCACCTTTCTTTAATCATTTTCCTTACATTCTTGGTAGAAAATTTAGAAAAAAGCACAAGTAGGCAGAAAAAACTATATGACCTGAATCTTACTTCTCAGAGATAATCGCTGTTAATATTTTTTGTATATGTGTTATATACTTCCAGAGTTTTTCTGTGGGTATGTATGTTCCTGATGTGTATACTGTTTAGTGCTTGCTTGTTAGATCTAATGATGCATTAGGAACATCTCTCCATGTCAATAAATATAGATCTGCATTGTCTGTATCGTCATTTTAGAAAGCTGTCTCATGTTTTATTGTATCGATGAGCCATAATTTATTCAGCCAGTCCTTTATATTCTTGGATATTTGGACGTTAGGGTGAGTCCAGGTTGCATAATTGTGGTTCTAGAAAGCCAGCGCTTGCTGAGCCTGTTTGATACTCTACCAGCATACCCCTATATAGCACCCCACAATGATCCAAAGGCTGGGTCTCTACAGGATATAGTTTCTCTGCTCCTATCTTTTATGGACTTTCTTCTCTCACTATGCTTTTTTTCTTTTGTGCTACAGCATAACAGAGGGGTTTTAAGCCCAGGCTCTGGGTTCAGAGTGGTTCTAAGCCCAGGCTCTGCCCAGGTTCAAGTCCCAGCTCCTCTGCTTGGGCACATGAACTCACCTAGATGAGGCTCAGTTTCTCCACCTGTGAAACCATGTCATAGAGTTATTCTGAGAACTAAATGAAAAAGAACATGTCAGGCTCATTGTGGATTAGGCAAGAAGAAATGCCTAACAAACTAAGTGCTTCCTGGAAGTTTTTTCCCCATCTATGAACCAGAAAGCAGGCCCTTACCATACACCAAATCTGCTCACCAGAACTATGGGAATGTATGTTGTTTATAAGCTGCCTAGTTTCTGGAGTTTTGTTAACAACAACCTGAATGGACTACAACAGAGCCACAGATCATTAGTACCATAAAGCTTTTCTCTCTCAAGTAAGTAGCAAAAAAATCCAAGTTGAATTTCAATATAAAAATTAGGTTGACTATTCCTATCTGTCAATATAGATCCTGCTTTTCTCATCCTCAGGAAAATGAGGATGACAGCCTGGCTTCTCCCACTTCCACACATTCTCAAGCCTGTTTTTTATTTTAGCGTTTGAAAAATTTGCTTGGCATTATAGGACCATTAGCCAAATATAAAGCAAGAAAAAATTCATCCATAACACCGCTGTCATCCCCGACAAATTAAACTATTTTTATTTTTTCCGTGTTCCCTTCCAGCTTTTGTCCCCATGAACATATAATTTAAGGAGTTGTAATCATAGTGTAACTATCATTTTGTGTTCTGCATTTTCCACTTAGCATTAATTATATCATAAGCATTTTTTTCATGTTGCTGAAAGTCATCCTAATTATCATTTTTAATGACTGTGTAAGAATTCATCAAGTTGGGAGTGGATTACTTAACCCTTCTTCTGTCATGGGGCCATTTGGGACTCCTTTGGTCTCTTTTTCCTTTAGGGTTGACCTTATAACATCCATCTGCTTTTCCTGGATGAGGAAGGGAGGAACAGCAAAGTGGGCAGGAGGAAGAGAAATACAGTGTATGCTCTAAACAGAAAGCAGAGGGGATTAAAGCATTCTGCTGTTCACATAGCCATAGTGAGCCTCTTAGAAACAAGAACTGAAGGAAATCTAGCTTTTTCTTCATGAAGCCCCTTCACTAATGGCTCTCTTTGCGAGGACAGTTTTTTTTTAAATGACCTTCAATGTGTTAGGAGAAAGTTGGCTGGCAAAGGGAAGCCTCACCTATCAGCTTTAACCTCCCACTCACCAGAATCAACTCTCAAATGCTATTCTGAATTTCATAAACATAGCCACAATTTTTGTTAATAAAATACTTAGTGTTAATTAGAGCTAAAATGATGTTGAGAGGATTTCAACTATAACAGTGTTTCCTGAAGTTCTACAGATTCCAGAAGTACAAGATGAAGCAAGGGTTCTCTTGATAAACAGCATCTGGAAAACTGTGTTGCTGACTCTTAGACATGCTTCTTGGCTATTCACAATGCCCGTGCATCTATTCAATGCTTTGAGAAGTCCTTTAGGAAGGAAAAGTACCAAACTTTGGTTGATCCAATGTTTCCCAAGGTCATAGGCATGGTTCTTCTACCAGTCAAAGTCGGCTTGGCAAAATGCAAACAATCTAGGTAATTCGGAAAGAACTGGCGTCAGAGATCTAGTTAAGAAATGTGATGAACTTTGAAGACTCACAATTTAAAGGAGTAGCTACAACCCAAAGGATAGCCATGGTGCTATCAGACTCTGGAAATACACCATTTCTGCAGTCCTGGGGCAATTCATAGGGTGTAGCAAGTGTAGGGACTCCTGGGGAGGTGCTGGGCAGGGGAAGAGGATTCAGCTGTGAGGGCTGGGATGATCCCTGCATCCTGAAGCTGTTACTCCTAGAAGGGTCTTACTCTGTGGAAGACAGAATTTTGGGTCCTTTCAGCTCTGCCTCTTTCTGTCATGCTCTTGAATATGTTACATCATTTGATAAGAGGGATTGTATAATAATTAAAGTCACTAGTCAGCTGACCTTAATATAGGAGATTATCCTGGATGATCTTGTATGGACCCAGTGTTATTACATGAGCTCTTAAAAGTAGAAGAGCAGCTCCTAGAATATGAAGTTGAAAAGGTCTAGAGCAGGAGAGGATTCAGTGCACAAAGCTTGGCTGTGACAGGGGTAGTGGTGGGGGTGAGGATGAGCTAAGGAATGTGGACAGCTAAGAAGTTGAGAAGGACTGCTAGCTAATGCCCAGCAAGGAGGCCATAGAGACCTCAGCCCTACAGCTTTATGAAACTGAATTCTGCCCGCTGCATATTCCTAGAAGTAGGTTTTCCCTTAGAGTCTCCAGGTGTGAGCCCCGGCTGGTCAACAACTTGATTTTGGTCTTGTGAAGCCCTACATGAGAATTTAGCTGAGCTCACTGGAATTCTGACCTAGAGAACTGTATGAAACAATAAATTAGCATTGCTTGAAGCCACTAAGTTTGTGGTAACTTACTATGGCAGCAATAGAAAATTAAAACATCCTTTCATCTTTTAATCACCTGTTATTCTCTAACATTTGCAGAATGTAACTGGAAGCCCATAGACAAGGGGGTCTGGGAAATGCAGTTTGTGGAGTTCCGGCTCCCCCATAATTCAGCACAGAAGAGTACGAGTGAAGGCTTACAGCACATGGGTGAGTCCCAACACAGCATCTGTTAGCATTTGGTGGGATGAATATTAGGAAAACCACTTTGGGGAATTTTACCTTATGATACAGCAGGACTAGACTTCTTTTTTATTTGGTCCTGGGATTGAACTCAGGCCCTTGTGCTTGTGAGGCAGGCGCCGGAACCATTGAGCTAAATCCCTGGCAGAACTAGACTTCTGAAATGGGTACACTGGGATCTCCCATAAAATGAATGACAATGATAAATTTATGTCAAGACTATGAGACAGCCAAAAGAAGACAGTAGAATGTCATGGAGAGAACACCCAGACTGGAGGTCAAGTTCACCATCTGTCATAAACTCAATGGATGGCCTTGAGATGCTCATCCTCCCAGGGCCTCTCCTTCTGCTCTTGTGGAGTTAGGGAGCTGACAAAAGCACTTTTGGCTGCAAAGGTCTGCTATGTAGAGAATGTTACTCATTTGAATGCTTGTGGGTTCTGTTTGAGTGATTTGTTGCCACATCTTTGATTGATGTGATGCTGAATTCATGATGGGGCAGCAGAACTCTCTGTTGGTCATGAAATTGTTGCCAAGGGAAATTATGATTCAGTTTGCAGTCATCTTCTAGCCAATATGAGAAAAATGGACGAAAAATTATCACTTTGGCCCCAGGTGACTCCAGGGACCTCCGATGAGGGTGGCATAAAATGGATTTTCCTTGAAAGTGCAATGGCCGTGCTGTACAACCTTTGTGCTGATTGCCTTAGGTCACATTAGAGCAATGAATGGTGTTATTTCTGACTTAAAGGAGCTTCTAATCTATTTGAGCAGACAAGATGAACAGAAATGATTAGATAATGATGGAAACAAATACAGCCATGTCTTAAATTATACCACAGGCCTATGTCAACTACCTGGTACTGCTGTCACTGGTCTTTTATTTTAAATAAAGGAAGTCTTTCCTTTCATCTTTCCAGATCACAAAGAGGTACAAACCTTTGAGCAGCAGTTGTTCGGAGCTGGGTTTTATGGCTTTTGCTTTTTTTCCCTATGCTTTCACTGCAAACTGCTCAGTGAAGCTGTGAGCAGCTTTCACGACAGTTTTCTGTGGGGTGTAGAACATAGCTTGCCACCCACCTTGGGTACGGTGGTTTTTTTTTTTTTTTTTTAAACATTTGAAAGTAAAACAAAGTACTCTGCCATTAACAGAAAGCTAGAATTTTTCTATCTGCTTGTACTTTTGACAGGTTGGTTGATGCTGTCACTGGCTGTGTGTGCCTTTTCAGAATGCATCTTTTTAGTTCGTTACTCCTGGGTGGATTAATTCCTAATGCTCCTCTTTGACATTTTCTTTATTGGTACCAACAAAGCAATGATGCCACGATTTCATTTCAGTCCTATTCTGGGGTTGATGCCCATGGTGTGGAGGCAGCAGCCTGCTCTTCCAGAATCTGCAAGTCTGCACAGCTGGCTGGAGCCTTCATTTACACCTTTATGCATCTTATGTGCAATGTTGCTTTCTCTTACTGGGGAGACTGTATGGTTTTGAACATTTTCAAAATGGGACATGGAACAAATTTTACCTCATTTGTCACGGGGCTGTTGGTTCTCTATTCGTGTCTGAAACAATACTGTGGAACTAAGGGAAGCTGCCTGGAATTGAGTCGTGATTCCAATATTTCTTTTTGTTTAATTTAAAAATTTTATGCACCAAATGACACCATTAAGGTTAAATGAAAACCAAGTCACAGACAGGGAGATGATATTTACAACACATATGTGTGACAAAGAACTTGTATTTGTAATATAGAAAAACTGATACAAATCAATAATAAAAAGCAGAATTCTTTTTTTTTTTTGTTTTTTTTTTTGTACCGGGGATTGAACTCAGGACCTTGTGCTTGTGAGGCAGGCGGTGGAACCCCTGAGCTCAACCCATGGTCCAAGCAGAATTCTTTCATGATAATAGAAATAAGAACAGTGCATGCCTATGGGAGTGGTAGATTTTGGAGAATGAGGTACTTTTTGGTGTGGCGAAAGTGTTTAAATCATAAATAAAGTTGATTCCAGCATTTCTTTGGGAAAATTTATTAATTTCTTGGAGAGCCAGTCTTCTTATATGTGAAGTGTGTGTGTGTGTGTGTGTGTGTGTGTGTGTGTATGTATGTAAACAACATGGCAGGATTGTTGTGAAGATTAAAGTAAGCAATACATATTAAGTGATTAACCCAATGACTGCTATATAAGTGCTTAATACGTGTTAGCTATCTCCATCTTTATCTTTATGATCATGATCCTCACCACGACCATCATTGCTGTCGTCACCTTACCGCCATCGTGACCATCACCAGTATCACTAACGTTATTATCATCACCATTATTTATTTGAGGTAGGGTCTTGTTCAGGCTGACCTGGAACTCCTGGGATCAAATGATCATCTTGCCTCAGCCTCCTGAGTAGCTGAGATTACAGGTGTGTGCCACTGTGCCTAGCCACCACCACCATTATTATTATTGTCACCATCCTCCTCACCATCATCACCGTCACCACCAGCACCATCGTCATCATCATCATCATCATCATCATCATTATCGTCATTGTCATCATCAGCATCACCATCACCATCATCACTAGCAGCAGCAGCAGCAGCAGCGCTTATCGTCATTGTCATCATCAGCATCACCATCACCATCATCACTAGCAGCAGCAGCAGCAGCAGCAGCGGTGGTGGTGGCATCTTCCCCTTTGAGGGCTTCTCACAGTCATCTTATTTGAGTCCTCTGATCTCCAGAAAAATAATCTGGAGTCTGGGAGGTGAAAGTGACTTGTACAAGTTCACAAATGGACCTGACCCCTACCTATTCTCACTTCCTTTCAGAGGGCTTTCTCATCCCACTGTGGAACTCTGGAAGGATCTTGCTTTTGGTTCTTTTCATTTTCAGAAAAGAATTTCTCTCTCTTGTTCTTTAATATAAAGCTTCCCTTCCTCTACCACAGGCAATAAATGGAAATATATTTTGAAAAGTGAAGAGCATTATATCAATGGAGGAAATCATTTTTGATTGCCACTTGAAAGGTTGACTTGCAGCTAATCACAAATAGTTTCCAATATTAGTTTTTTTTTTTAACAGTACAGCCAAATGATGACTTTACCCTGTCTTCCTTCCAGACTCTCTACTGAACAATGTCAAAGAACACCAGCCGCCACAATAAAACCCACACCCCTCCCCTTCTGTCTGGCGAGAGAGGGGGCTGAAATCACAGTGTGTCAAGCAGGCTGTAAACATCTGAGCTGCTTTCCTTCAACTTTTGGGAGGGCTTCTTTGGGATGATGGGGGCGCGGGGGGATGACAAAGGGTTGCACTGTAAATTACCATGTAAATTGGCATGGTGTCTGAACTTAAGACACCTTTGCCTGCCGCAGCTCAGTGAATTCGAGCTTCTGTGACTCCCACTCAAGGGGAGAGGGGAAGCGCCTTCCAGAGCTGAGCTGCTGAAACACCTAAGAGGGCCCATGTCCTTGATTCTGATGTGGTCCTGTAAATACACTTGAGCGGCAGCTAAAACCCAGCATCATCCCAAATAGAATATGCCGTAGTGTATTGTAAAAGGTCTGCAGGGTTCTTCTTCACACACTAATCCTTGCAGGAGAATCCTGAGCAGTTTTGTAGCTTGATACTATGAATGTCTCTTGGACGCACTGTCCGCCATGTTTAGGTGTATGGATCCCGCGTTTTCCTTTCTTTCTCTTGTCTTCCTCCCACTTTCTGTCTCATACACTGGGTCAGTGAGGAAACAGACGGCTGTGTGGGAGGACTTCATCATCAAAGCTGGCTCACCTGGCACGTTAGTCTTGTCCCCTGACTGAGAAGCAGAACTTTTAGGCTATTGCTTTGTCATCAAATGTGTCAGACATTTATTTGTTGGCTTCTTGCCTCCATTCCCATGGCCACGTCCACATCCTGAAGGCCACTGCCCACATCTGCAGGTGATGGCTGTGGTTTCTGCCACACCCAGAATTGACAGCGGGTGGTAGTTGGCCTGTTCAGTTCTCTCAGTTCATCTTTTCTTTGTAGGAAGTAACTTCCCGAGGGCACAAGCCTACTTTAGGGACAAACAGGACCACAGAAGTGACCTGAGGGATTTCTGTTGGTGTAGGGAGGTTTCTAAAAAGCAGTGAGAAGGAAGCTCTGCTCTGCTTTTCCCTCTTCAGCTAAATCAGTGTTCACTGCGGCATAAGAATACCTCACATGTGGAGGCTTTGTGTTTAAAAATTACAACATGTATAATTATTCTATGGACCTTTATGTACTAGGCACTGAGCTCAACATTGTGCATGTCTTTATCTCACTTCAACTGGACCATAAAGCTTTAATCCCATCTACCTACTCTATGTTGACTTTCCCTTTCTTTTTTCCCCTCCCTTTCTCCCTCCCTCCCTCCCTTCCTTCCTTCTTTCTTTGTTTAGTGGTTGCTCATGTGATTGTAGGCTAACAAGCCTGAAATCTGCAGGACAGATGGGTGGGCTGGAGATCCAGGGAAGACCTGATGTTTCAGCTTAAGTTTGAAGGCAGCTCGGAGGCAGAACTCTCTCTTTCTGGGGCTTGGGTGGGGACTATCATTTTTTTTTCTTATGGCTTTCAACTGATTGGATGATATTCATCACATTATGGAGAATAGTGCTTTACCCAAATCCTATCCATTTAAGGCAAATTTCATGCAAAAACTTACCTCTGTAGTGACATTGTAAAATTTAATTTTCTATTAGTATATGCTTACACTACATAGTAATTGAATTCTTTGTGGGGAGTTGGTATGTGTTCATAACTTAATTCACTTTGATGTCCCTTTCCTCTCCCCTCCATTTCTTGATCTCTTTCAGCTTTGATAGACATCTATCTCTACTTTTATTAGCTATCTTTTATTTTGCTCTTTATTCATATTTTGGGTTTCTCATATATGAGAAACCATGTGGTATTTAAACTTGTGTGTCTGATTTTTAAAAAATATAACATAGTGTTCTCAAGGTGCATCCATTTTCCTACAATTGACTGGTTTATTTTTCTTTATGGCAGAGTAGTACTCCATGGCGTGCAAATGCCATATTTTCTTTATTCATTCATTTGTTGATGAACATATAGGCTGCTTCCAAGATTTAGCTATAATGCACTGTGTAAATATTATATACATGTATTACTGTAATATGATGTCTTTAACTTCTTTGGGAAGATATCTAGAAGGGAAATAGATGGGTTAAATGGAATTTCTAGTTTTTGTTTTTTAAGTAATTGCTATACTGATTTCCATAGTGGTTGTAATAGTTTATGTTCCCACCAGTGTAGAAGGGTTACTTTTCCTCTGCAGCCCCACCAAATAATAAATAATGGTTATTATTTGATTTCTTGACAATAGCCATTCTTGCTGGGGTAAGATAGAATCTCAATGTTGTTTTAACATGGTGACATTTAGACTGTGGTTGACCAAATATTTGGGTACCACAGCAGAGCCAAGTTGACACATAAAATCAATCATCATACGTTATCATTTCCTTTGTGCAGGGGAGGAAAACAAGTCTCAGAGAAATGAATTCACTTGCAGTGGTAAGCTGAGTATCGGACTCTAAATATGTCCATGTCTTACTCTTCAGGATCTCTGGCTCTTACCTCATATGGAAAAAGGAATCTGTAGATGTGATTAAATTAAGGGTATTGAGGTGGGGAGAAGATGCTGTATTTTGCTGGATTCAGTGTATTAAAAGAGTATTTTTTTCGCCTTTTTTCTTTATTGGTACATTTTAGGAGTACAATACAGTTAAATTCATCATTGGGATCTTGTACCTTTACATGATGTATCTTGGTTCTTATTTTTTTCTCCATTCTTCTGCCCTCCATTCGCCCCCTTCACCCTTCCCTATTTACAGAGACTTTGTTTCCATTTTTTTCCTTTTTTCTTTTCCTTTCTTAGCTTTCCCATCCCCCCTCACTTCTCTTACACCTTTAGACATTTTTTTATTATTACACAATATCAATTATCATTTTGATTCTTATCTACACTTTTAGTTTATCACACTAGAGAAACTATTCAGTATTTCCACGTGTGTCCTATTAATTTCACTTAAAAATATGTCTTCAATGTGCATCCACTTAGCTATAAATTTGTCTAGTTTCTCATTCTTTATGGCTGAGTAGTATTCCATTTTATAAAAAAAACCACATCTTCTTTATCCAGTCTCCAGTTGATGGGCAATTAGGCTGTTTGCAAGTTTCAGCTATTACAAACTGTGCTGCCATAAACATGGGTGAGCATATGTCACTGTGTTATGATTCTTCTGATTCTTTTTTGGAAGATACCCAGCAGGGGAATAGCTGGGTCAAATGTAACTTCTACTTCTAGTTGTTTGAGGTATCTCCATATTGATTTCCACAGTGGTCGCACCAGTCTGCATTCCCACCAACAATGAAGAAGGGTTCTTTCTCTCCACAACCCTGTCAACATTTGTTATTGGTTGATTTCTTTTTTTTTCCTCTCATTGAGTTTATTGATACACTTTAGGTATGTACAGCACAGTTACATTATCATTGGGATCTTGTACCTTTATATGACAGGTCTTGGTTCTCATTTTTTCCCCTTGTCCCTGCCCTCCCTTCACCCCCTCCTCCCTTCCCTATTTACAAATACTTTATTTCCATTTTTTCATTTTCTCATATATTTTTTTCTTTTCCCTTATTACTTTTCCCCTACCTTTCCAACTTCCCCTATGCCTTTAGCCCTTTTCTTCCTATTTCACACTGTCAATTATATTGTTAGGATCTTATGTACCATTATAGTTTTTTACACCGGAGAAACTATTTGGTATCTATACATGTGTGACTTACTTATTTCACTTAGGAGTATGTCCTCAATATGTATCCATTTTCCTATGAACGAATCTAATTTCTCATTCTTTATGGCTGAGTAGTATTCCATTTTATAGAAAAAACCCACATCTTCTTTATCCAGTCTGCAATTGATGGGCAAATGGGCTGTTTCCAAGTTTTAGCTATTACAAACGGTGCTGCTATAAACATAGGTGTACATATATCGCTGTGATATGCTTCCTTTAATTCTTTTGGAAAGATACCCAGCCTAGGGATGGCTGGGTCAAATGGAACTTCTAATCCCAGTCTTTGAGGTATCTCTATATTGATTTCCATAGTGGTTGCACCAGTCTGCACTCCCACCAAAAATGGAGAAGGGTTCCTTTCTCCCCACAACCCTGTCAACATTTGTTGTTGGTTGATTTCTTGATAGTGGCCAATCTTTGTGGGGTAAGGAGGAATCTCAGTGTTGTTTTCATCTGCATCTCTCAAATGACCAGTGATGTTGAACATTTTTTCATATGTTTATTTGCTGCTTTTATGTCATTGTTTGAGAAATGTCTGTTTACTTCCGATGCCCATTTTAGAATTGGGTTTATAAATTTGAGAGGTTTGATTTTTTTGAGTTCTTTATATATTCTGTATAGTAGACCTTTGTCAGAGTAACACCTGGTAAAAATATTTTCCCACATTGTAGGTTGTCTTTTAGCTCTGTTGGCGATTTCTCTTGCACTGCAAAAACTTTTTAATACAACAAGATCCCAGTTGTTTACTCCTTGTACAAGTTCTTGTGCTGCTGAGGATTTGTTCATAAAGTCTTCTCCTATGCCAATGTCTTCAAGAGTTCTACCTAACTTATCTTCCCACAAGTTTAGTGTTTCTGTTTTGAAATTTAGATCTTTAATCCGCTTGGATTTTAGTTTAATGCATGGTGAAAGATAGGGATCTAATTTTAATTTTTGGCAAGTTGAAAACCAATTTTTCCAGCACCATTTATTAAGGAGGCTATCTTTCCTCCAGTGAGGGTGATTGGCTCCTTTGTCAAAGAGGAAGTAGCTGAGTATGTGTGGTGTTGTTTCTGTATCTTCTCATTTATTCCACTGATCCTTGGGTCTGTTTCTTTGCCAGTACCATGTTTTTTTTTTTTTTTTTTTAAATATAAAAGTGGCTTTGCAGTATAGTTTCAAGTTGGGAATTGAGATATCCCTGTCATGTCTCTCTTGCCTAGAATTGCTTTTGCTATTCTAGGTCTCTTCTGGCTCCAAATGAATTTTTGGATTGTTTTCTCTAGTTCAATGAAATACATGGTTGGGATTTCAATCAGGATTGCACTGAATCTGTTTAGCAGTTTTGGAAGTATGGCCATTCTCTCTATATTGTTTCTTCCTACCCAGGAACAAGGGATGTCTTTCTATTTTCTTATATCCGCTTTGATCTCTTTTTTTCAGAGTGTTGTAGTTCTCAGTGTAGAGGTCTGTTGCTTTCTTTGTTAGATTGATTCCTAGATATTTCATTTTTTGGATGCTATTGTGAAAGGGTTTGTTTCTCTAATTTCTCTCTCAGCTGGGTGTGGTGGTGCATGCCTGTAATCCCAGCATTCGGGAGGCTGTGGCAGGAGGATCGCTGTGAGTTCAAGACCAGCCTGGGCTACATAGTGAATTCCAGATGAGTCTCAACTACATAGTGAGAGCCTGTCTCAAAAAAAAAAACTCTAATTGTTTTCTCAGTAATTCTGTTTTTTATGTACAATGATTCTATTGATTTTTGAGTGTTGACCTTATATCCAGCTACTCTACTGAGTCTGTCAATTAAGTCTAGAAGTCTTTTGGCAGTTTTTTTGGTCTTCTATGTAGAGTATCATATCATCAGCAAATAATGACAGTTTAATGCCTTCCTTTCCTATCTTTATTGCTTTAATTTCTTTCTCTTGTCTAATTGCTGTGGCTAATGTTTCCAAAACTATATTGAACAGCAGTGGTGACTATGGATATCCTTGTCTTGTTTCTTATTTTAGCATGAAGATTTTCAGTTTTTGATCATTTAGAATGATATTGGCTGTTGGTTTTTCATAGATAGCCTTTATCAAGTTGAGATAAAGACCATCTAATTTTCTGCAGTTTTTTTTTTAATAAAAAGACAGGAATGGGTGTAGAATTTTATTGAATACTTTTTCTGCATCTATTGAGATAATCATGTGGTTTTAGTCTTTGATTCTATTAATATAGTGTATTACATTTATTAATTTATGTATGTTGAACCATCCTTGCATCTCTGGGATAAACCTGACTTGATCAGGGTGTATGATTTTCTTGATGACCCTCTGTATTCTGTTAGCCAATATCTTATTGAGGATTTTTGCATCTATGTTCATTGCTGAGATTGGTGTGTAGTTTTCTTTCTAGGGTGGGTCTTCCCCAGTTTTGGAATCAAAGTAACACTCGCTTCTAGGAATGAATTTGGAAGTATTGCTTTCCTTTCAGTTTCACTGAAAAGTTTCAAAAGTAGTGGCAGTAGTTCTTCTCTAAATGTTTTGTAGAATTCAGCAGTGAAGCTATCGGGACCTGGGCTTTTCTTTGTTGGTAAAATTTAATTATGTTTTCAATTTCACTGATTGTTATTGGGGTGTTTAGAAGTTTTATAACTTCTTCATTCAACTTTGGTAATTTATATGTATCTAGAAATCTGCCCATTTGTTCTGTATTTTCCGTTTTATTAGAGTACAGGCTCTCAAAGTAGGTATTGATGATCCTCTGGATTTCTCTTGGATCTTTTGTGACTTCACCTTTTTCATTCCTAATTGCATGGATATGAACCTTGTGTTTCCTTTTCTTGATAAGGTTGGCTAAAGGTTTATTGATTTTATTTATTTTTTCAAAAACCAACTCTTCAATTCATTGATTTTTTTGTATCATTCTCTTAGTTTCCATTGCATTGATTTCTGCTCTGATCTTTATAATTCTCTCCCATGCACAAGCTTTGGATTTGTCTTGCTCTTCTTTTTCTAAAGCTTAAGATTTAGCTTTAGGTTGTTTATTTTAGCTCACCCTATTTTTCTAGTGTGGGCATTCACTGCTATAAATTTCCCTCATAGAACTGCTTTCATTGTGTCCTATAGATTCCTGTGTATTGTATTGGCATTATCATTCAATTGTAGAAACTGTCTAATTTCTTCTTTAATATCCTCTGTGACCCATTAGTTGTTCAGGAGAGTGTTATTATATTTCCACGTGTTTGTGAAGTTCTTGCAGTTTCTTTTGCTATTGATCTCCAGTTTAATTGCACTATAGTCTGATAATGTACATGGGATAATATACAAGGGATAACTTCAACTGGTTTTCAATTTCAACATGTTTAAACATGTTCTATGAGATAGTATGTGGTCTATTTTAGAGAATGACCCATGTGCAGCTGAAAAGAATGTATATTCTGATTTTGTGGGGTGGAACACTGTAGATGTCTATTAAGTCCATTTGTTCAAAAGCTTGGTTCAGTTCTAGTATTTCGTTGTTGCTTTTTAGTCAGATGATCTGTCTTTTTGTGACAGTGGGGTATTGAGATCTCCCACTGCAATTGTATTAGTGCTTATTTGGTTTTTCATGTCCCTTAATATTTGTTTAGTATCGTTGGGGCATTAGTATTTGGTGCATATATATTTATGATTGTCATCTCTTCCTCTTGGATTGGTCCCTTTACAAAGATGTAGTTACCTTTTTTGTCTCTCTTCATTAGTTTTGATTTGAAATTTACTTTGTATGCAAATAAGATAACTACCCTTGATTTTTTCTGGGTTTCTGTCACATGGAGAACTGTTTTCCATCCTTTTACTTTCAGTCTATGAGTTTCTTTTTGAACTAGGTGCATTTCTTTCTTTCTTTTTTTTTTTGGTACTGGGGATTGAACTCGGGTCCTTGCACTTGTGAGGAGCCACCAAACCACTGAGCTAAATCCCCGGCTCTAGTTGCATTTCTTGTATACAGCATATTATTGGATTTTGCTTCTTAATCCATTCTGTCAGTCTATTTCTTTTGATTGTGAACCGAGGCCATTAACATTGATGGTTACAACTGATATGTATTGACTTATCATCATCATGATATTTTTTTGGTGTTGGCTCTTTTCATTTTTTGTTTTTTGTGGTACCGAGATTTGAACTCAGGGCCTTGTTTTTACAAGGCAGGCATGATGCCACTGAGTTAAATGCCAGGCTTTGTTGGCTCTTTTTAAGTTTTGCCCCTCTCTCTAATTTCTTGACTTGCCTGCTGGATTTGCTCTGTTGGGCCTTATAGAGTTATGATCTTCATTGTCTTTTTCTAGGATATTATTTAGAATTTTTTGGAGTGATGGTTTTGGTGTTCATGAAGTTTATTAGGTGTTCTTCATCATGGAAGTATCTTATTTTCCCACCAATTTTGAAAGAGAGCTTTTCAGGATACATCAATCTAGGTTGGAAGTTGTTTTCTTTTAGGGCTTGAAATACTTTTCTCCAGGCTCTCCTTGACTTGAGGGTTTGTGTTGAAAAGTCTGCTGTGATTCTGATGGGCTTTCCTTTGCATGTGATTTGTTTCTTTTCTTTAATTGCTTGTGCTATCTCATTCTTTTCAGTTTCTGAGATCTTGATTATCACACATCTAGGTATAGATTTTTTGTGATCATGGCTAGTTGGAGTTCCTATAAGCCTCACTTATATGTATGTCAAATTCTTTTGCTCTGTTTGGGAAGATTTCTGTCATTAATTCTGTGAACAGTTTTTTTATGTCACTTGTACTTTCTCCTGTTTTTCATTGCCTCCTTTCAGTCTTATGTTATTCTTCTTTGCATTATGCAGGACCTGTTGGACTGATTTATCATGTTCCTTACTTTTTTTTAAAGAGCTCCCTCTTTTCATGGTCACTGACCACTATCCTGTCTTCTATATCTGATATCCTGTCTTCATATTGGCTCAGTCTGTTATGTATACTTTCAATAGAGTTTTTAATCTCCTGGATATCTCTTTGAATCTGTTTTATGGATTCCATTTCTTTCCTATGTTGGGCATTCATGCCATCTATCATGGTCCTGTGCTCATGTATTTTTTTTTAATCTGTTTCTGTTCTAGAGTCTCTAATCATGTCTTTCATTCTGCTCACCATCTCTGTAGTTATCTTGGAAATTATTTGTTTTGAACTTTTCTAGAGCCTCATTCATCTGTTTTGTAACTTCCTGTGCTATCAGTTCAGGATATCCAGGTGCTTGATTATCAGACTTTTCCATCTCATTTCCTTCAGAATTTGCCTTTGATGAACAGGCAGGCTTTGTGTGTGTGTGTGTGTGTGTGTGTGTGTGTGTGTGCTTGTGCCTTGCTTGAATGTCTTCTCATTTCTATTTTTGTTGTTGGTACAGTTCTTGGTTTAATTCCTGGGTTAATACTTTGATCTTCCTGTTATAGCTTGTCTTTAGGTTTTGAGTCTGTAATGATTCTGAGGCAATCTCATTTTGCTTATTCCAGGAAGGACAATTGATTAAATCAATCACAACTCCTTAGTCAAAGTAATACAATCAGCAACATGATAGCATCAAGCACAGCTTAGAAAAATGACAGTTTGTGGTAGTTATTAATCTATCACCTTTTAGTGTGTGAATTAAACAAAAATCAAGGCTAGAACTCAGAACAATAGCCTTTATGACCCCCTGTGCCTCTGTGGTATGAATTCAGGTACCAGCCCAGACAGGAGGTTAGAGCCACATGTGTGGTGAGGTGAGGTGGGGTGCTGCAGGCACCCATACATCTGTGCCTCTCACTGTTTCTCTGCCGGGGGCCCCTATTCAAAAGATTTTTATGAGGGGGTGAAAGAAGATCAGAAGTGGAGGAGAAGGTGGTGTTATGATGGAGGAAGTGAATGGAATGAGGCCTTTTGAGGATGAAGGAGGAGGCCACAGCTGGGCAACACGGGTTGCCACTAGGAGCTGGAAAAACCCAGGAACTGTACTTCTTACCTTTAGAACATCAAGAGAATAAACTGATCTTATGTTGAGCCCATGAATTTGTGGTCACTTGTTGCAGCAGCCCAAAAAAATGAATACACTTGGCTGAGCCACTCAGTGATGGTAGAAGTGGGATAAGAAACCAGGTTGGGCTGACTTGACAGCTTCAGTCATATCACTCGCAGTCATCAGTCCTGATGACCTCTCCCAACAATAGTTCTCTTTTTTTTTTTTGAACAATAGTTCTTGAGTTCCTGTTTTCTCACACAGGCCTTATCCAGACTTTAACCACCCTACTTGTGAGCATTTATAGCAGAACACAATTAGTCATATAGGAAAGAGGGACTGGGGATCAGAGGCAGAAGGGTAATGAAAACAGGATTCCTTATTTATGGGGGTCCTAACCTGTGGCAGACACTTCATAAACCTTGTGCTAAGTTCTCCCAACTTAGAGGAAAGAACTACTTGTTTCATAGTTGAGGAAAGAAAGACCAAGAACAGCTGTAACTAGCCTAATGTCACACAGCTAGGAAAGGGCAGAGCTGGGATTCAAACCTGGGTCAGTTGGATGCCAACACTTTTGGACACGCTCTTCATGATCCTTGTTCCAGGAATCTTTACACAGCTCAGCAGCAGGAGAAGAAAATGTTGGAACAAACTGAAGAGAACTGAAGGTGGTGGCCCCTGTGTTCTCACTCCTTTCCCAGAAGCCTCTGTCTCAGCGGTAGCTTCATGTATAAGGCAAAGGTTTCTGCTGTATCCTCTTCACCCTTAGGTGGGTCCTGCTCCTGGGTTCATTGAGCCCTGTGTTTGCATTTCTTTCAGATTTTTTTTTTTTTTGTACCAGGGATCGAACTTGAGACCTTTTGCTTGCAAGGCAGGCATGGTGCTGCTGAGCTAAATCCTCCACCCTTCTTTCAGCTTTTTTGTTTCCTCTCTGCACCCTTTGGCTGCTCTTAAACTACTGAGGGTAACATTTGCCTCCTTCCCTCTTTCTCCTCTTCCTCCTCCTCCTTTTTTTTACCTCCATCACTTGTCTTCATTTTACCATTCTCATTATTACTCTTTCCTTTTCATACTTTCATTTCAGCAACCTACAAAGACAGGATGAAAACAGGGAGGAAGGTGGGCCGAGGTAGGCAGTGATCCCTAGTGAGGTCTGAGCAGACTTCTTTGGTCCATGGTAGATGAATGGACAAGCTCCTGGGGACTGCCAGGCCTTGGTAGCTCACCAGCAAGCCAGGAATCTATGGGGCCAAAATGGTTCCTGGAGGCAGGGTGCCAGGAGACACTGCCAGTGTGGAGCTGAGCTCATGACTTCACAAAACGGGTTATCAACAGCATTGGGCTAAAAATATCATACTTTTTTTGAAATAACTTGTTTTGGCAGTTATAAGTACTTTATGAAGTCAACTTAGAATGTAGTCTCACAGCTCCCAGACTACTGAATAATATTTCAGATGTGTACATTATTTTCTATGTGTGCACTTTCCAGCTAATTCTTTGCTACCCAGTGTACTGGAGGGGAGATAAGAGTGCACATCAACCAGTGACTAATCAGCTTGCAGTAGGGTTACAGCCCAGGTTTCCAAACTGAAGATCTCACTTTGGAGTAGGTGCTACTAGAGGAAATGGTCAAGGAAGTTTTCTGGAACTGACATGAACCCTCATGTGTAGGTAATGGAGAGCTGCAGTCCATTGTTAAAATTTCCTTCTTCCCTTTCTTGCATCTCTGCCTGCCTTCCTCCCATCCTTCCTTCTTTCTATCTTCCTTCCTTTTTACCCTTCATTGCCCTTCTCCTTCTTTTCCTCCCTCCCCTAACTCTTTCTCATTTCATTCCCTCCATCCTTCAGACAATAATCAGCAACCAATTTTTTGCCAGCCACTTTACAGGTTGCAGGGAGTGGTGACAAATAAAATCAACCAGATCTACGGCCCTCCCTCCCCTGCCACCCCCACCCCCACAGACTTTATGATTCACTGAGATGTTAATTAACAAGCCAAAAAAACCTAATTATAAAATGTGATCATGCTCTAAGGGATAAACAGAAGGGAAGGAGAGAAGCTAGGTGGGACAACTCAGAGTGACAGGATGAATTCTCTGAGGGGTGGCATTTTAGCTGAGATTGGAGAGATGAGGAGCTTTACTGAGGTGGGTGGGTATTGTATGTCCAACCAACCACACACAGGAAGGCCTGGGAAAGAAACTGGTTTGAGCAATGGGTTTGATGCTTTTTTTCTTCTTTTTGATACTGGGGATTGAACCCAGGGCCTTTGTACTGAGCTACATCCTTTTTTGAGACAGGTTCTTCTTGAGTTGCTAGGTTGCCCTGGCTAGGCTGGAACTTGAGATCCTCCTACCTCAGTTTCAGCTGAGACCTCAGTCTCAGGCTTGTGCTGCCACCTCCAGACCTTTCCACTAGGGCTGGAAGAGGGCTGCTTGCTGGCAGTTTTAAAAGTGTGGCACTGTTTCTTTCATTCTTTTCCCTCCCCTCTCCTTACCCTGTTCTTTCTGCTGGAAACACCAATTGCTGTCTAAGTTGCTTCCACCGTGGTGCTGTTTCCTCCATGCCTCCCATCCTGTCATGTCCACCCCTGCTTCCCACCTTCACCATCACCACACCATCTTCGGCTGTGAGCCCCTCCCCATTTTTTCTGCACCTGCCCCCCACGTGGTGCCAATGAGAAAGCAGATCCTGATTCTGCCCAATCCTCTGCTCCATCAATGGATTTATCACCAGGGTCTGTGCAGCTTCACTAACAGGACCATGCTGATCGGTCCATCACCAGACCTGGCCACCAACAGCCTTGGTCATCAACTCCACAGACTCCTGTACTGCTCTTCCTGTTATTGTCTCTCTACCTCTTCTTTCTTGTAACTTGTTCCAGTTTCCTTCTTTCTCCTCCTTCCTTATCTCTACTTTGCATCCCTGCTCTGCTCAGCCCTATGGGAAGGCCCAACCCAAGGCAGAATCTGATACTCTGCAACATGAAATGGCTGAAGAAAAATGGCCTTTGGAGTCAGACCTGGATTTCAGTTCCAGTTCAAACCACTATTAGCTGAATGGACTTGGGAAAGCTCTTTGACTTCTGGACTACAGTGGTCAGTCCATGATCTTTATGAGGATTATATCATAGGAAAGTGCCTGATACTTAGTAGGTGCTTTGTAAAAAAGGAAATTTCTCTCTCCTTCCACCCCAATGGATGCTGGTGACTCATAAATAAGAAATTAACCATCACACCATCACCTGCACCTGTAGGGAGCTTGCTCTGCCTTTCAGCACATATATGGCTGGAGAGTCGATTTGAAGACCAGGTGAGCTCTCCTCAAATCCTTTTAAAATTTCCAGTGAATGGTGATCAATACTGTTAAAATTAAATAGCTATTATATCAACATATTCTTGTAAAAACACAAATAGATAAAAGGGAAACTTTCCTGAACAATTATCACCCTCTTCCTTTCCAATCCGAGTTTCTTCATTGGGAATAACTATTAAAAGAGTTCAGAGTGTAATCTTCTGAGTTTCTAGAAATACATTTACTTTTGTGTGTGTGGTTTTGTTTTATTTCCTATTTAAAAAATAACACAATGTGAATATTATATTGAATTTTGATATTTCACTGAATATATTCTTTCTTTATCAGTACAGTGGACCCTTGAGTTATAATTGGCCTGGCATATGAACAACATGGCTTATGACCAGAATTTTAGTTTTAACTTATGACCGAAGTCCTTAGTTACAACCTGAATACTAGCTGGTTGTGCTTTCAGATGGTCTCACAGATTTAACCCTTAAAGAATTCTGGAAGGAACATTACAACATCCTTTCCTGTGTGGGGTTAATTGAGAAGTCCTGGGCCAATGTCTCTCTAAGGACACTGAGATCTGCCTGGAAGATCTGCCTAAATTATACAGGAGAGAGGTTGTGTAGAGGAGCCTGACCAACTTGAGTTGCAACCAGCCCTAATGAATGAATTGAGTTCTGAAGTCAAAGGTCCATCTGTACCTCTAAAACTGTATTTTTTGTTTGGGAGGTGATACTTTATTTTTAAACTCTATTATGGAAAAATTTAAATACATGCAAAAGCAGACAGAATAGTACAATGAGCCTTTATGTACCCACCACCCACCTTCAATAATTATCAACTCATCCAATCCGGAACATCGAATCCCACTTACACTCTCCCCTTTTATTATTTTAAAGAGAACTTTAGACATATTGTTCCATGCACAAGTATTTCATTATGTAACTCTGAAAGTTAAGGGCTATTAAAAAACATAAACACAATACCCTGTCACACTAAAAAAAAAATGAACAATTCCCGAATGTCAGCCTTTATCTAATTTAAAAATTAGATATTTGAGACGAGATTCTAGTAAGAGCCACACCTTGTAATAGATTTCTATAACTTTTAAGCCTCTTTTTATATTATTATTAGAGCATATTAATTATACAGTCTGGCTAGTTTCATTTTGGCATATTTGTAGATGCACTGATTATTTTCACCCTTCTCCTGTTACTCTTCCTGTCCTTCCATCCTCCGTGCCCTACTATTCCCTCATAGTCTTCCTTCTATTTTGGTGTCATCTTTTTTTTTTTTTTTGATTCCACATAAGAAAGAAAACATGCACTATTTGACTTTTTGAGTCTGACTTATTTTGCCTAATGTGATGGTCTTCAGTTCTATCCATTTTCCCACAAAAATGACACTTGGTTCCTCTTTATGACTGACTTTATCCATTTACTGGTTCATGGGCACCTCTGATGATTCCATTGCTTAACTATTATGAATTATGCTCCATAAACACGGGTATGCAGGTATCTCAATAGTATGCTGACTTTAAATCTTTCAGGAATATACTGAGGAGAGAGATACCTGGATCAAATGGTGGCTCTATTTTTAATTTTTGTAGGAAATTACATACTTACTTCCATAGTGGCTCTACTAGTTTACATTTCTTACCAACAGTATATAAGTGCTCCTGTTTCCCTGCATCCTTGCCAGGATTTAGCAATTTACTTATTTTTGTATTCTTGATGGTAGCCACTCTGATGGGTGAGATGGTATCTTGATATAGATTTGACTTGCATTTCCCTGATGACTAAAGATATTGCACATTTTAATGTACTTATTGGACTTTGTTTGAGAAATGTCTGTTCAATTTATTTGCTCACTTTTTGATTTTTTGGTGTTAAGTTTTATATATTCTAACTATTAATCCCCTGTTGGGAAAGTAGCTAGCAAAGGTTTACTCCTGTTCTGTAGGCTGTTTCTCCACTTTTAAAATTGTCTCCTTTGCTGTTCAGAAGCATATTGGTCAATTCTTGATACTATTTCCTGTGGGATTGGCATCCTATTCAGGAAGTCCTGGCCTACGTGTATGTCTTAAATCTCTTTTAACCTATGGCCTCCCCCGCCCCGTGTCTCTGCCTCTATCTCTTTTTACAATTTATTTGTTGAAAAGATCTACCTTTTTATTTGCTACATATATTTTTTCAGTAAGGATCTATAAGGACCTATTTTACCATTCTCCTACTGATGTGCATTTAGATTTTTCAAAATTCTTCATGTCACATTTATGCTAAAGTGAACATCTTACTGTAAGATCTTTGTGAGCATGTGCCAGCATTCCCTAAAGTAGCTACAAAGAAGTGCTTATACAAAGTTAAGGAATGTGCAAATTGTATTTGGCTGAATCATATAAAATTTTATAGGTCAAAGAGTATTGAATATTGGCAACTTCATATAATTCAGCCTAAAAACTTGCCTTTGAACATACTTTATTAATTCATCCTCATCTCAGTTGCTTACAAGTGAGCTCATCTCCCTACCCTACCACCACTACAAATAAAATGATCAGTGTTTTAAATGTTCTGCAAATGTGATAGATGAAGAACGGCTTTCATTGTTGTCAGTGACTCTCAGAGCCTGGCAGTAAATGCAGGCTGAGGAGCCCTCTGATGGGAGCCAGATTCTCTGTGTAGGACTCACAGGAGATGGGCAGGGTTACTACTGGAGCTGCGCCCAGGAAGAGTGAGTTCTCCATCATTTCTCTGAGCTGCAGGCAGAGAAGGATGACTGGCTACATTTGTAGGTGGATTCTTACTCTTACTCTGTGCCCTTAAATCTAGGGCAATCCTGGTTGAATATAGAGCTTCTCAGCTGAAGCCAGTTGGCTCCATAGCATTTAGCTACACAGATAAGCAACAACATGGGTGGAATTGGAAAACATGAAGTGCAAATGAAACAAACAAAGCTTAGAAAGAAAAGTACTGCGTGTTTTCATTTGTATGTGGGATCTCATAGAAGACGAGAGCTGCATGGAGGTTACCAGAGATAGGGCATGGGGAGGATGATGGACAAGAGCAATTAGTTTTCTTTTTTCTTCTGTTTTTGTTTTTTGAGATCTATTGGACATCATGATTGATATATTTAATGGTACATGATGTATTTCAATATGGCAAGGCAAATAAATTTCACATAGCCCCACCACAAAATAGGGATGGATATGTTAATTAACTTGATTTAATTATTCTATTTTTATTGTTTTCTCATTGAGTTTATTGGTACATTTTAGGTATACAGTACAGTTACATTCGTTATTGGGATCTTGTACCTTTACATGACAGGTCTTGGTTCTCATTTTTTCCCCTTGTCCCTGCCCTCCCTTCACCTCCTCCTCCCCTCCCCATTTACAAACACTTTGTTTCCATTTTTTCATTTTCTCATATTTTTTCTTTTCCCTTATTACCTCTCTCCTACACGTCCCACTTTCCCTACACCTTTAGCTCTTTTCTTCCTACTTCAGAATTAAAAGAATCATATCACAGTGGTATATGCACACCTATGTTTATAGTGGCACAGTTTGTAACAATTGATTTGATTAGTTTATATTGTATTCCCAAAGCCTAACATTATTTTGTATCCCATAAATATACAGAGTTCCCCCCCCAAATGTATATATCAGGAAAAGAAAATTTCGTATAAATATTTTAATACTAATTCATTGAGATGTCATGAGAATAATACAAGTTACCTTTGGCCTCTACAATTATAAGAGGTGCTCAAAGTGGTGGCCATTAGCTTCCAGATGTTTACTCATATGGCCCGCTGTTGAAGTGTGTACACCTTTTTGGAGGACTCCCTATATCTATAATTTATAAATATGCAATAAAAATAAAAAGTGATGACAAAAACAGAGATGTAGTGAGGAGTGAGAGCCATGAGGGTTGCAGGTGTGAGCAGGGAGGATCCTGCAAGGTGGCGGAAGAGACTGGAAGAGAGACCAGAAACCTAGTGGCCAGGCCATTCACCTTATCAGTTCCTTTTGGAAAACAGGGCCAGGAGGGCCTGCCATCCCCACCCCTAGTGTTGTCACAGGGCACCAAGTCCGCAGGGGAATTTTAAAGTCCCTATGTGCTCTGCAGAGGCAAAGCTTGGCACTCAGAACCCACAGTCTTTGCAAACTAGAGAAATGCCCCCTGACTCCTGGTAATTACTCAGTAATTATTCACATAAGAAGGATTTCATTGTTATGTTTCATAGATTCCTCTCAGTTGATGGCCTTTTAATAGTGGCATTGAGTTTGTGTACAGAAAGGTTATTCATTTTAAGATTTCTGGGCTTAATTGTTATTTGTTTTGCTTGGTTCCAGTGCACTATAAATTAGTGACAACGAAAGTGCGTATTTGTCTTGGCACGGTGGCGCATTGTCTGTAGTGAGCACTGTTTGGCCTGGCACTGGCCTGGATTTCCCCATCTGTTTCTGATGTTTACATTGTTAAAGATCCGACAGACACATAGGATATGGCCACATGCAGAGAGGGAACTTTTTTCCACTCCAGTGCATCAAACAAGGTCTGAGCCTGTAATAAGCACAGCCCTAAATTACACTTGAGCCTCCCAGCATCAGGGCCCAGCCCCAGAGACCGAGATTGATTGTTCGGGCCCTGGGGTGTTCACTCCCAGGAATGCTTCTAGCTGGCCTAACAGCTCTATCTTGACAAACTCATTTTGCTTTGTGTGTGAGAAAGGAGAGCTGCACAAACAGCATTTCAAGTGGCACTCCTGAGTGCGTGCCTGAGAACCAAGGGTAGAAATGGGAAGATACCAGTCTCCTGAAGGAATCCCAGGGCAGGGTCCTTGGGGCCAGCCATCCCAGAGGAGATGGAGGACCTGTGGGGGAACTGTGCTTTTTGTCAGCTCTGCTTCTACAAATCCCATCTCTATGTGGCGGTAGGGGAAGAGAGGTCTCTGGATGGACTGGTCTCAGCCCCCCAGACCCCCACAAAGTGGCCTCCCACCTGCTAAGGGGAGGACTTGCACTGCTTTAAGAGGAGATCTTTGTTTTTTTTTTTTTTTTAGGTAGGTTCTAACTATGTAGTCGAGACTGACCTGGAACTCACTATGTGGCCCAGACTGGTCTTGAACTCACAGTGATCCTGCCTCAGCCTCCCTAGTGCTGGGGTTACAGGTGTGCACTACCATGCTGCCCAGCCTTTAAGAGGAGATCTTGAATTTTTCTCCTTGTCTACGATACCTCTTTAAATGTTCTCTTTAAGCCCCCTAAATGAATGTGTGTGCCTGTGCACATGTGTGTAAGGGCATGGGGAAGAGAGAGATGTTACTTACATTGTTGGTGGATGTAGCCCGTAGCCTTTTGATCAGCTTAGGGCAAGATGACATTTGCTGTCACATTTGTTATTTTCCAACTGTGAGTCCTCCTCTGGCCCTCTCCTCTGTCTCTGTGTTGCTTTTGGGTCAAGCACAGCTTCCTTCTGCTGCTAAAGTCATATCTCCTGCCAGGCTCTTGAAGTGAAGGAGGTCTGCTGGTTTTAGTTCTTCCCAGGTATCCAAGAGGGCACAGAGGAGTGGGATTTTCAGAACTTGAAGAGGAGAAAATGTCATCTTGTATTCAGTTCCACTGGAGTTGAGGCCAAGATTAGCTTTTCACTCGTCTTATAAGTTTATCCTTTTATTTTATTTATATGTTTATTTATTCTTGGTATTGGGGATCAAACTTGGGACCGACTGTGAGCTTGTGAAGCAGATGGTGGAACCACTGAGCTAAATACCCATCCCTACACATTTATCCTTTTAAATCCAAGTGTCTTATTTAGGTAGTCCAAACTCGCTGGAGGGACAACAGGGTGGCAAATTACATGGAATAATTAAACGTTGCCGGTTTGTTCAATCCCTATTTGCTACTTACAGAAAGATGTTTGAATTCCCTAATCCAGGCCTTCTATCCTGTGGGTGAACTATGGTACTCTTTGCCAAGCCACCACTTACTCCTCCGTCTTCTCATTTCTATGCTGCAGCCAAGACACAGCCAGGAACACAGGTGGAAGGCAATATACTGAGATAGTCATTGGCGTTGTTCTTCCTGTATTTTTCCCTAAGACTTGATCCCCATGTGCACCTCTGAAGGATGTAACCAGACTCCACTCCATCCCAGGAAGGGTTTGTGTTTCCCGGGAAGATGAGAGTTGCCTGAAGAGGAAAAAGCATCCTTTTTAGCTGTTTTCCAAAAGTTTCACTTTTTTGGGAGAATTCTGCTGGATCACAGAGGAAGAAGAGAAGGAGGAGAGGGGGAGATCTGGAGGGGAAAGGAAGATGAAGACAGGAAGGAAGTGGGGAAAGAAGGGGAAGAGAGGAGGAGGGGGGAAGGAGGAAAGGCGCCAGGGTCTAACCTGTTTACAGTTATACTCCCTACACTTTCTTCTGGAAGTGCTCAGTTATCCCCTTGCCAGTCTTCAAAGCTCAGCTCAGTGTGACCTTAGGAACTTATCCCTGACTCCTCTTTTCTGGTGCTCCTGTAAACATCTGTCACACCCTCTGACTCTTGCTGCCACGACACTGATCACACTGGGTTCCCATCACCTATTAACATGGCTTCCTTCTCCAGGGCTGGCGTATTTCCCACCTTCAGTCTGAAGCACCTGCAAGGAGCTGGGTGCATGGATAGTTGGGCTGTGCTTGCTGAGCGCTGACTGATCTCTAAGGGCTTCTACAGGGTACTCTTCTCTCTGTGGATCCTCTTTGGGGTCAGCCCTGGTGCTCTGCCCCTCTGCTTGGTGACCTTGGGTAAGATCACTTTACTCACCTATCCAGAGAGTGGGTGATGCTGGATAATTTCCCACATCCTTTCTAGTGCTCATATCCCCAGAGGAGAATGTGAATGTTGGGGCCTTGACCAATTAAAAATGCACACAATCCTGTTTTTTTGTTTTTCACTCAACCATCTTCCTCAGGGTAGCCATGGCTTCTGTTAGGGTGGTATGGCCAAGGAATAGTTTGCATAAACCTATCAGCCGGAGACCCAGAACTTTCTCATTTAAATTGGGCATCCTCCAGCAATTTTAATCTAACAGCATTATTATTCATCCAGTTCTACAAGACAGAAACTCACGGACCTTTTTTTGCTACCTTGCTTGTCTTTACCACTGTCCCTATCCACTTCCTGCCTGGTCCTAGAAAGCCTCCGATATGGCTTTTATCTAGCTGTCCCCCAAAGCCTCAAGTGATTTTAAGTGGGGCTTTTGGGAGCGATTGGATCACAGATGTGTGATATTGGATTAGTCTACTGACTGGTTTAGCATCGTAATTCTGGGTATGGATGAAAAGGGACCCGCCCTGGGTTTGAATGGCACCAACCAATGGGTTTATAGTCTGGATGAAATGACAAGGGAGAGAAGAAGGAAGTCTCACTGCTTCTTGCATGCCATGACATGAACTGTTTCTCCTCTGCCATGTTGCCCTGCCTTGGAGCCAGCCAACTAGGACTGAAACCTCTACAGACTGTGAGTTAAAACAAACCTTTCCTCCTTTAACTTGTGAATATAGGGTATTTTGTCCCAGCAACAAGAAAATAACTAAGACAGCCTCTAATCATTTCAGGATCCAATTTCAGGATCTAACCATTTCAGGACCCAGTCCTTTCACCAACACTCTGCCCTCCATGTTTCTTCTAGTTCCATCATTTTGCATCTGGATGATACAAATGCCCAACTATTCTCTACGCATTTAATCTGTCTCCTCCTCCTCATTTAGACTCCATATTGCAGTCAGAAAGATCTTGACATTCAGATCTCTTTGACTGTTCCTCTTAAAGCCTTTCGATGGCTTTTTAATCTTGGGAAAAAGATGAAAGTCCAGATGTAGTCTACAAGCCCTTGCCGGCCTCTTCAACATCTTATGCCACTTTTGTCCTCAGCCTTGCCTTGTAGTTCTTTGCACCTTTGCACATGCTTATCACCTGTCACAGTCCCTGTTTTATAGTCATGGGTATAACTATTTAATATTTGTTTCCTTCAGACTATTAGACCCGGGAAGGCAGGACTATATCTATTTTTGCTCACCATTGTATCCCTTTGCCTAGTATGATGCTTGGCACCCAAATATTTGTTGAAAAAGGGAAGGAAGAACAGATGTAGACACAGCTTGGTCAACATGTGAATACTCATTTTAATGGAACATATCCAGTTTTTGATGCTAGTTGGTAACTACCTATATTTAATGAGAAGACGTTTTGCTTGGGTAACCTTGTACTCTTCATTTTATTAATCAAAATCTTCATATTCTAAAGAGAACAAATATTTACTCTATTGTAAAAGGTTCCATATGGCCTTAAGAATTAGTTCTAATAAAATGATGAATGGCTCTTCACTCCATTAACAGGTGATCATTAATTTTAATTCATATCTCTGACACCTGCTCCTGGTCTTTGTCCTTTCAAGTGTCATTAAAATAATTGTAAATATGCAGCCCATTGTTGAGAGTTGCAGGTGTTTGCCCTTTGCTGTATACATGCTCCAGGCAGGGCAGTGTCTTTCTTTGGGTGTGGGATCCATTCCAGCGGGTGCTCAAGCAGCACAGGGGAAGTGAGGAAAATGTGAAGGAGCAGAAATGGTGTTGGTTTGAGTGGGAGGTGACCCTTCAAAGAGATGGCTTGAAAATGGACTTCCCTCTGACATGACTGTGACCAGCCCAAAGGGTACCACTACTGCTATGGCCTCTTTGATTTTTCAGGCCATTTTATGTGAGGCATCCACTCAAAAGATGCTGATGCTGGGATTTTTAAGGAGCTGGAAATTTTTCATTCACATCCCCCAAATCTCACTCTTATCTCTCAAAGAATGTAATAAAATATGCCTGAGTTTCCTATAAGAAACAGAATGTTCCTTCTCACACTTAGAAGGGTTAGACATTAAAATGCCTTTGGGAGAAGAGATGTGGAGTTCCCACCACAGTGTCAATGACTGAGATGAACTTATTTCCCAAGGGAATCTTTAGCTTGGGAAGGATCTTGGGAACCCCTGGGAAGGAAAAGGAGATAGAAAGAGAGGCTTAATGATACGCTGCTACCTGTCTGGGCATTTCTGGACCACGTAGGTTTCAAGCTTTTCTCTGCCCGGTCACAAAAACCGGAGATCCCCGAAGCAGGTGGGATGGGGATAGAATTAGCGCTGGGCAGAAAGTGGGGTACCAAGGCTCCCCTGAGCTCAATTCTAGGCTGAATCATGGGAAATCCATGCATGGTGACTTTCTCAATGTCTGCAAGTATCCCTGGTCCCTGGGATGCAAAAGAGAGCTGGTCTCCATCAGAACCCACAGAAAAGCCCCGCCTTCACTGAAACTCTCATATCTCTTTCTGGGAGAAAAAGGGCCGAACTGAGGGTGAAATAAAAGTTTTACTACACTGGGGAAAACTATGCAAGTGAAGTGTTTTCCATATACGTCGGTCTGAATTGTTATGGGGAAATTTTATTGTAATAGGACCCATGATCTCAGAAACCAGGTTTTTATCCGGAGGCTAGTTTGCTTTTATAGCCACATCAAATTGGTGGAACATAGGAGCTTATGATGACTTTGTTTCGCCGATCTGTCGTGTTTGTGAAACTAATTTATGATCTTGACACAGGTTCAGTAGTGATGTTTTATCAGGGAAAGAAATGGGCATTTTCCTCCCTCCATCCCTGTTTTTTCCTGATTTTCTTCATCTCTTTTTCTCCTTCCTTCCCTCCCTATCCCCTAGGGCTCTCCACAACCAAAGGAAGAGTTTAAGTTTTCTGGGAATCTGTTTTTACCTCTGAACTGGGGAGAAATGTTAGTCCTAGAAAGGAGGAGAAAACTCTGAAATTCCCCTCTGTCATCTTTCTCCCATTGTGTCTATGCTTTTAGGGGGTGGTGGTGGGTGAGAGAGCAGCTCCCTGGTGACATGTGCAGAAGGAAGTGTTAATGATGTAATAATAACCAGAATGTACACATTTGCTGTAGAAGAGTTGGTTTGAATGCTAAGAAGCTATAATCATCTTTTCTGTGTTGTCCTGGGGTTTCTTCCCAAATCAAAGACAGGGAAGCTGTAACTGCCCAGGATTCACACTGGTATTCCCAAGCAAGTGGTTTAGTTTTTGACATTCTTCCAAGGTGTGACTTTCTCCATCAAGAACCTTGCAAATCTTTGATCCAAACGTTTAAAACATTACCATTAGATATCTCCAGGCATGCTGTGTTCAATGGGAAAGGACAATTATTTCTGACCTTAAAATGTTTAGACTGAATCTCAACCCGTATTTGAATCTTCTTAAGGCTAACCCCTTGCAATAGATGAACACACCTTTTACAGCGTGTGGGAGGAAATACAATCCTATATGTAGAAAGGTGGGTGGCTAGGTGGAGAAATAACTATATTTTTCCTTGCAAAAATGTATTACAGTATACTTAGCTGTATGTTCTGGAAAAAGAAAAATAATTTCTCTAAGAAAGGACAAGTGAGAAGAAAATGCCACCTTCAGAGCTAACTACCATTGCTATTCTTTTAGACTTTTCTCCTTTGGAAATACCTGTATGTATATATACTCATATTGCACTTACTGTTGTCTTGTTAGCTGCTTTTTTTCACTTAACAATTTTCTGTGGGCATGTTCCCATGACAATATGTAAAAACCTACACCCTATCTTTTAAAATGACTGCACAGAATTCAGTTGCATAGAGGCACATTAATTTACCTAAGTCTCTACTGATTATATGTTGAAGTTATTTACTATTTTTCACTGTTAAAAACAACTCTGGGATAAACAGGCTTTTTACAGCTTTTTAAGATTTGCTCAGTTATGTCCATAGAATGAATCTTAGAATTCCCAAGTCAAAAGTGTATAACTGGAATACATGATTGTATACCTGTTGCAAAAATTCAATCAAAATGTGTCTCTAAACCAAGCACATCTCTTCTTCATAGATAATGTGATATATTTGCTTGTGTTTTGTGAAGCTATTGCTTCCCTGAAGGTTAGTGAAACACTGAAGAATAACAGTCCATTAAACAATAAGAAATGATTTCTATTAAGACTCCCGATTCCTCTTCTGTTTCCCTATTTCTTACCCTTTTGTATCATTCAGCTACTCCCCTGAATTTATTTTGCTTCCTTTATTATGCACAGGCTATTTCCTTTTTCATTTGATGCCTTGTTGCCAACCATTGATTCGTTCAACAAGTAATCACCAACCCTAAAGCGCTATTAGGTATGGCATTCAAAGGGGATCCAAAAAGTCTGGGTCCTCATGGGGTAAGGGGGAGGGACTTGTGCTAAGATCTTGGGATCTACTTATTTATTCTTGTACCTCCACTATACCATTTTATTTATAATACCTGAAGTACAGGTATTGGGCAGGGGAAGGCCCTTAGAAATATTTTAAAGGGGATCAGTTAAACAGAGATGCAGGATAAACAAATATTAAGAGAAAGAGAAAGAGAAAAACTGGAAGCAGTTGCTAGAAGGACTAAAAACTCTTTTCTGATTGGAAAATATTTTGGTACTCAGGGAATTTTTTCCTCCATTTCCTGGGAGGGAGCAATAACAGTCTCCATATAGGAAAGTTGGGGTATCCAGAAAGTCAGTCAAAGCAATCTGCCAACTTCTTGCGTCTTAAAAGAATTGGGCAATGTTCCTGGGACTGAAATGCTAAATTCCTGGAGTGGAGCAAAGAGTTTAGTAAGCATAATAACCAAATGGAATTGCGACACCGTTAGTGTAGGCCACTGAGCTGAAATGGATCATGAGAGGAAGAAAAAGCCCACATCAATTCACTCAGGCCATGGCTAATGTGGCTCCTGCGAATATAACCCAAGTATGAAATGCTCATATTTCTTAAGCAGATTTTTTTGTTTTGATTCGTAACAAGTTCTATTTCCTTTTAAAATTAAAATACATATCGACTGTTTATTGTTGTCGTTGATGAATAAGTTGTGATGTAGATTTTCCCCATTTTTGAGTTTTTAACCTACAACTGTACTTCCTGGCCTAAAGAGAAATTGATTTCAAAAAGTCAAAGGATACAATCTTGTTGAATGGTTTTCATTTTACAATGATAGCATAGTAGTAAATGAGGACATTAGAATAAACATCATGAAGCCCTGTCTGTGAGCATCAATAGTGTTTTTTTAATAGCGATTAGAGTTATTGAGCTTTCCATTTTATAATACTGTTTGTGATTATGCTGGACTGAGTACAAAAGACGAGGCTTTGTAGCACAGATTATTTTCTTGATGCACTAGGAAGCCATATTGGGGCTGGGGGTTCAGCTTAGTGGTGGTGTGCTTGTCTTGCTTGTGTGAGGCTCTGGGTTCCATCCCTAGCACGGTGGGGGTGGCGATACTGGACTCATGATCTAAGATTTTGATCTAGCTTGGATTCCCATGAGCTGTTTTGTCTTAGTATGCCCTTTCTCTGGTGTGAACCGCAGCTGTATTGTCTTTAAGACAGGGACTTGATTTGTCCATATTTTGGATCATTGGATGGATGGGAAGAGATAAGAAAGCCACCTTGTAAAAAGCATGATCAACCTTTAAGGTTCATACTTATAAAATGCCAAGCAAATGTCTAAGGACACAAAATGTTAGTCCAGTTCCCTCTGAGTGGTACTTTATCAATACAGTAGCTTCTTTATCTCACTAATGCTTGAAGCTGATTAAAGTAGTCTCAACTCACGCTACCATTTTTAGTGATGGTCATTTTATGTGCAGATCTAGGCTTGTGCGTGTGTGTGTGCATATGCATTTGTATATTTTCATTCTCCCTCAATAGACTGGTTTTTGGTACCCAGGCACGGAGAACTGGACTATAGATCAGTGGTCTCTATACCTACATCTCCACAGAATTCACAGAAACTTCTGAAAAGGCCAATTCCAAGTCCTCACTTCAGATCTGCTGAATCAGGGTTCACAGAGGCCAGGGCCCCCAAATCTGTGAGCTGTATATTGTACAAACGATGTGGAACAGTGATAATTTGCTGTGTGTACACATATATCTTCAGTGTACAAAAATCAAAACAGGGTAGTTAACCTATTTAAGTTTTTTGGATTCACATGTAATAATTACATATATTTATGTGATATTCCAGGTCTGCGTTTTAAGCCAGTTCCCCAAGCTTTGGGGGCACAGTGGGTGCAGGGCTGTGGGTGGTTGCAGGTATCAGGACTGAAGGCTGTGTCTCTTATTCTGTCTCTCCGGCCTCACCTTCCTCATCTATAAAATGTCTGTGCTTTTAAGATGCAATAAAAATGTGAGAGTATCTTCAGATACTCTATAAACAGTGAAGCATTTAAAGCCAGTCTGAAGGTTTCAGCTGCCCCAAAAACACCTTCATCACGTTTATTTGTTTTCTATCCTGGGGTTCTAGAAGTATCTGTCTGATATGAATTCTGCAATGAGGGAAGTTTGGAATCCTCAAAAAATCCATAACCTCCACATAATCTTTTAGCTCTGACAGTCTTTGGATATATAGCCACAGTTAAAATCCTCTCAGAAGGTAGTTTAAAACTTCTTTTGTTTCATGCTCTGGTTATTAAAAGTCAGCACAAATTTCAGCCAAGTTGAGAGACCAGCTTTGAGGATAATTTGGATTTTCAAAGAACACTCCTCTGGCTCCTTGAAAAAGTTGTGTTAAAGCAATTCAGTGTTTTTTTTCTTTTTTTTTTTGAAGGAAAGAAAAAGCACAGGCTGACTACTGAATAACAGGAATACTGTTAATAAAACAAAACAATCCTTACCCTGGGATCAAGGCAAGAGAGAGGCAGTGTGATCATGTGCAGGAGATAAGGGAAGAGGGGAAAACAGGGAGGCATTAAGAATGGCTTTGGCTCAATTAAAGAATGTGCAATTTGGGGATATTGTTCTGAATTCAGAATAATAGCTGGCAACAGAAACATGAATGGCCCCATGAGAACACTGGATTATGCATCCTTGTTCAGACAAGGGGCCAAATAAAGGAACAAAACCAACAAGTGGACATAATTGTTTGCCATTCAGGGGAGGCACAGTCAGCTCGGCATATGGTGTGTGGAGATTCCAGGGTGCATGGGAGATCTCGTTTGGAATGATTATTCTTGTTCCAGAGACCTGGGAACCAGATGAGAACGACGAGGTGAATTGTACTCTGCATTTTTGATGCAAAACAGTATTTCTCAGCCTCAGCGCCTGAGTTATTCGCCAAACTTGGCTCGGAAAAGCTTTTGTTGTTTCCAAAAGCTCAATTCTTTCTTGCAAGGGGCAAAAGCACGCCATTCCTAAAGATATTGTGAAAACCCGTTGCAGACCTCGGAGGGAATCCTCCTAAAGGGGATTCTTTTGAGTAACCTGGGGAATAAGTACATGGAGTCCCCATGTTGCCACTGGGGAGCAGCTCCAGTTGGGGGTGTGATATTGGTGCTTTGGTTGTTCCGTTCTTAGAGCTTTCAGAAAGTGAGGAAGTGAGGGAGGGCTGTGGATACCTGGGGCCCTGAGAGGGGTAACTGCTTATCCCTGGGACTTTTTTAGTTTGATGCAAGAATTCATAAAGCGCTTTGCCCATGGATGCCAGAAATCCATCTGGTGAAATAGGACATTGACATAAAAAGTCTAACTCTGCAAGGGAGCATGTGTGAAGGGCATGGGTTCATAGCTTCTGGGCCATGTTATAAGGGGTAGAAAAAGAAATTCTTAGGTCAAATACATCTGGGAAACAGTTGAAGTAAAATGGAGTTTTAAAAAGAATTGCAGGGCTCTCCATAACGTTTGCTAGGAAAGGACTATCATGTGCAGCATTTTCCAGGAGTTATTTGCTCATGGAATCATTTATTTGCATCTCTCAGGACTAATGTTCTGTGGAATACACATCGGAAAGAAAAGAAATGGGGTCAAAGATACTGAGGGATCTTAGAGTCTATCTCATCCTCTTAGAAATCAAGTTATAGACCCTGAGAGAAAAAGATTTCTTCAGGATCACACAGATGGTTTTCTGCTCACTCTATGAGAATCTAATGTATCATGTAAGAAGTAACAGGTCTTAGGAAATCAAGTAACTCTCTTCCTATATTACACTGCACTTCCTCACTGCCCCCTTTGTGTCTCTGAGCAAAGGAGTTGGATACTTTTCTGTGGTAACCCTGAGATCAGAAAAGAGGTGATCAGGTCCAATCTTATTTATTTATTTTTATGATTATTTTAAAAATGGACATATAAGGGCTGGGGATTTAGCTCAGTGGTTTGGTGGCCTGCTTTGCAAGTACAAGGACTTGAGTTCAATCCCCAGTACCAAAA
>NW_022900928.1:119578814-119589701 GCF_012274545.1 Fukomys damarensis
AAAAAAAAAAAAAAAAAAAGGACATATAAAATGGGCATATTTATATAGTGCCATGTGATAGGTCAGATTTTAGAGACGCTTGAATGCCAGGCATTTTTGAGTTCAATTCTCTTATGGCTTTACTTTGGTACTTTCTTTTTTCTTTTGGTATCAGGTATCGAACTCGGGTCCTTGAGCTTGCAAGGCAGGCAGTGGAACCACTGAGCTAAATCCCTGGCCCTCTACCTTGGTACTTACTGCATTGGACCACCACTGTTTCCTGATAACAGATGACATTACTTTGCTCACAGTTCTCACTTGTTTTCCTATCCTTGCTGGGCAGATGTGGTATATTTTCTTGCCATATTGATGTTGAGCTTTGCCATGTCTTATGGGCTGAATTGTATTCTCTTAAATTTGTATGTGGCATCTCCACCCTAGCACCTCAGCACAGTAGAGATGGAGTCTTTAAAGAGGTAATTAAATTAAGAAGAGGTCATTAGGCAAGTTTTGATCCAACAGGACTAGTGTTCTTACAAGAAAAGGATCTATACATGAATATAGAGAAAAGACCCTGTGAAGACACAGGAGAACACAACTCTAGGTAAGAGAGGTTTTAGAAACTGAACCTGCCAACCTTGGTTCTGGACTTGTAGCTTCCAGAACTCTGAGGAAATGAACATTTTTTTTTAAAGGCCTCCGAGTCTATTGTAATTTGTGTAGCGGCCATTGTAAACTAATACATTATGTGATTTGCTTTGGCCCCAGGCATGTGAGAGGAAGTACCTGAGTGCTGGCTCTGGGCCCAGCCCTGAGTATAAGGCAATGCTAATTTGCACTCGTTCTCTTGGGGCTTCTGCCACGTGCTGTAAGGAAAGCATGCTCTGGACGGCTGCTGACCCCTGAAAGAGAGCCATGATGTACAAAATAAACCCAAACTTGACTTGTAACACAGAGCACAGTCATCTCAGCCAACCCACAGACCTAAAAGGAAGAAAACTAAATGCTATTGTAACCCCTGAGACTGTGGGGTTGTTTTTCATACAGCATTTTGGAGCAGCATTTTTGACTCATCCTTCTACTGGATTTGTAAGCTTCTTAAGAGCCAAAGATTTGTTTGTATACTGTTCGTCATGGTTTATATCTAGTTGTCCCCTAATGGCCTCATGAATCAGAGGTAGGACTCTGGAAGGTGAGTGGATTATGGTGGTGTTACAGCTGACTTGCTGTTAGGAGGGGAGGTAATCAGCAGAGGTCACTGTGGGCATGACCTGGAGGGGTGTATCTCCCTTCCTGGCTCCTCCCTTGAGCCTCTCTGCTTCCTGGCTGCCGTGATGTGAGCTGTTTTGCTTGCACCATGTCCTTCTGCTGTGCTGTTTCTTCCTTGGAGCCCGCTGACCATGAATGGAATGTGAGCCAAAATAAACCTCTCCTCCTTTAAGTTGTGGATGTCAGGTATTGTGTCTCACTGATGAGGAAAGTAACTAAGACACCATTATATTCCCAACTCCTATCATAGGGCCTGGCATATAGTATGTGCTCACTAAGTGCTTTTGGAATTTATAAACAGAAGAGTAAGGAGCCCTTGAAGGTTTTGAGAGTTAGAGGATGTGAATTTGGAGAAATTATTTTAGCAGTGATTTGTAGGACAGATTAGAGGGAGGGTGACTATTAGGAGATGAGTGTTTAGGGAGGAAGTTAGGAAGACATAGATCAAGGTGTTGGGTAGATCCAGGTTCTATGGACTCAGAGAATTATGTAATTTTGGAAGCTTTTTTTAGAGCTGAGGTCAATGAATACAAAATTGTGAGGCTAGAATTAAACACTAGTTTTTGGAGGAGGTCTATGGAGGTGAGATTCCACAGTAAATCTATGTTAGAAAGGGTGACATAACAGTAGCCACACCATCTGTCTGAGCATAAATTATTTGTATAGCACTGTGGTGTATATTCTATACTTAATACTTTATTTGTCTTAGTTAATAAAATGTTGGCTCCTATATTAGATAAATCAAGGACTTAACACATGTCATCATCTGCTATGGGTTGAGTCTTCCCAAAATTTGCATGTTGAAGTCCTAACCCCTCTAATTCAGAATGTGACCATTCTACAAAATGGTGTTGCTGCAGAAGAAAGTAGTCAAAAGGAGGTAGTCTCAAATTCAGTGTGACTGCTGTTCTTATAAAATGGGCAAATTTGGACACAGACACAAACACACAGGGAGAATCCCAGGTGATGATAATGGTAAAAAACTGGTTGATAATTCTATAAGCCAAAGAATGCTAAAGATTTCCAGAAAACTAGATGAGGCTAGGGGTGAGGCATGGAACCGATACTTCTTCAGAGCCCTCACAAGGAACCAACCCTGACAACCCTGGTCTTGGATACCCAACTTCCAGGACTGTGAGGTAATACATTTCTGTTAAGCCATTCACTGTGTGGTACTATGTGACAGCCATCCTAGCAAACTAACGAAACATCTGAAATAGTGTTCACAACTGGTTGGTGGTCCTCATCTGGGAAGTCATCTCGGAAGTCTTCCCGGGCCTTTCCCATCTTCAGCCCATGATTTCCAAGATGATCATGCTGGTTACAAGAATGTGATGGAGGTGGAAGAGCACACAGGATCACAAGTGAATGGGCCAACTCTGAAGGTGGTGTATGCCACCTCCACCCATATTCCATTGGCTGGACCTCAGTCATATGGGCAATGAAAGCCAAAGATGCTGGGAAGTCAGGGCATTCTGGATCTTAAGTGTCCCTTAGGGCCCATGTGATGAAGGTTTATTCTTTGAGAGATGTGGTAGAAACTTTAAGAGGTGGGGCCTAGTTGGAGGTCTTTCGTTTGAGGGGAGCGCACACTTAAGGGGGGTAGTGGGACCCCAGCCTCTTCCTTTTCCTATTTTCCCATCCTGGCCATGACATGAGCAGCTTTGCTCTATCACATGCCCCTCACCATGATATACTGCCTCTCCATAAACCCCAAAGCAAGTCAGCCAATCATGGACTGAAGCCCCAAAAACTGTGAGCCCAAATAAATCTTTCTTTTTTATAAGGTGATTCTATCAGGTGCTCTGTTACAATAATGGGAAGATGACTCACACAGAAGGATAGCTTGAGTGTGTGCCCAGGAAGAAGAGGAAAGGCATCTGGAGACCAGACGGCCAGACTCAGTGTGCCCTCATAACGATTCTGCAGAATAGACAACATGAGAAAATGAAACAATTTGTTTCAGATCATACAGCTAGAAACTGGCATATATTTTTATCTTTATAAAGGAAAACATTTTAAAAAACTTGTTATTTTTAAAGCCCCATCTCCCAAAGCCAAGCCCCAGAGGAGATGGGAGGGCCAGTGCTGCGTGGTAGATCCCCATGGCCTCATGGGTGATGCTGCCCGCCTGCCAAGGTGGTTTGACTGACTTGGCCTGGTGAGGATTCACAGTGTGCTCTGATGAACAAAGGCACAGGCAAATGTACTCTCCTTAATTTAAAAGTCTCCTTCCTTGCCCTGCAGATGTCCTGGTTGGGAAACTGCACTGATGAGAACCTAATGACTTCCATTTCTGACCCGTGTTTATTTGGTGATGATTGAGCTCCAGGCAAGTTTAGGAGGTCAGGAAAGCATCAGATCATTTTGGCTGAAGTGAGTTGTATGTTGGCTAAAGGAACAACTTAGACAAATACTCAGAAAGAGTGCTTATTATTTGTGTAATGTTAGTGGTCTGGGTTAATTTCCTGTGCTAAATCAAATCATGACTTCAACTGTAGCTCCAACTTTGATATGACAGTGGTCTTTTGATTTGTATTTTTCTCCTCATTCTGAAAAATGTTGATTCTGACTCAGCTCAATTTAAGCCTTGTGCAATTCAAGGTTTTATTTTCTCATTTGGAAATTTTGTGAGTTTAGCTGGATTATTGTCAAGCCACCTGAAGGGGAAGTGTGTGTTGTACCTGCAGGAAGAACCCTCGGTTTTGCTGTCCCTGACATTTGGCAACATTCGCCTTTGTTTTTGCTGCACAATTCTCCCAGGTGTCTCTTATCTTCCAGAAACACCCCCCCTTTGTTCAAGTGCTGTCGCTTTGTTAGAAAATAGGTTTTAATTCTCTTCAGGTGAAACACACTTCCTTCATTAAATTTTCATTCATTCCACCAACATTTATTGAATGCTTTCTAGTGCCAGGTCCCCAAGGTACCAAAGTGAGTAAGACAGTTTCTACCCTCGGAAACCCTGGTGCCTGGTGGCTTTGGTCTCATTGTCTCAGGAACTTGTACTGTGTATCGCAGGAGTCTGATTATTTTAACCTCTGTTTCAGAGGCAGCTTAAGGCATTGAAAAAAATGGAACACAATCTTGATAGTCTTAAAATTCTAAAACATGTCTCCCTAGACATATTGATAGATATAAATAATTTTCCTTATTATTATAAAAGGTAGTTGAACAGGAAGCAAAGATGGTACCTCTGGGAAGTAACACATTACTCAAACATGATAAGGAGTGAATCATTGATTATAGCTTATTAGACAGCAGCTCTCTATTAAATAAATTATTGAAATACATTAGGGAAACAACGGAGAGGAAATAGTCTAAATTATACCTTTTCCTTACTTTATTTCCTTTCTTTTTTTCTTGGCCAGGGATTTAGTTTAGTGGTTCTGCTGCCTGCCTTGCAAGTGCAAGGACCCAAGATGGATCCCCAGCACCCCCCAAAAAAACCAACAAAAATGTAATATCTTTTTCTTCTTACTTCCTTTCTTTTCTCCTTCCATTCCTCTTCCCTCCCCTGTGTTTTTCCATTCCTTTCTTCCTCCCTCCCTCTGTCCCTCTGTCCCCCAACCGCCTATCTTCACACTTATGGAAATCTATAATTTGTGGGAAATGCCCATGAAGAAGGGTGTGGGATACAGAGGTGAACAGGGTGCACTCCTGTTATAACAATACAGGAGACAGAAGGTAGAAATTCAGATCTCTGGATTTCCATTAAGCATAATTTGGTGAGTGTATATCCTACTCCTCAGCCAGTCTTTCAGGAACATAGGAAAAGTGAAAAATTACTTCATCCTCTTGATTTAAACTTTGCATACTTGTGTTCAAAAGAACTCCACCAGACAATATGTTGCTCAGGAATTGGCTTTTTATGGATTTGATAAACTCCATCACTCAACTCACTGGGAGAATTTCTGACATCTTTTGTTGTATATTGCAGGAATCAGCAAACTATGGCCATCTGTTTTTGTATGGTCATGGCATAAGAACGGATTTTGAATTTTTAAGTGATTGAAAAACAAATCAAAAGAAGAATAGTATTTTGTGACATGAGAAAATTATATAAAATTCAAATTTCTGTGTCCATAAATAAAGTTTTATTGGAACACAGCCATGCTCATTAGTTGACATATTGTTCATGGCTGCTTTTATAACAATAGCAGGGTTGAATAGTTGTAATAGAGGCCAGGTGGCCCAGAAATAAAGCTGAAAATATTTACTAGCTAGCGCTCCGAGAAGGTTTACTAACTCCTGACATATTGTTTTATTTGCTAGGGGAGAAAGTTTAAAAAGGGCACATCAACACCTGGCTCCAGAACCTCTTCCAGGGAGGGAATTGTTTTTGTTTAGAAAAATCTTCTGTCTGGTCACTTGGGTATGAAATGAGAGGCCCCATGGCAGTAGGAGTAGCACCAAGCTCTCTTCATAAAAATGGAGGGTGGTCCCTCTGTACTTCTTGGTTGAGGTGGAAAGATGGCTTTTGCAGAAAGACATCCAGGTTTGAGTCCTGGCTCCATGTGACTTCAGACCAGTCATTTAACCTTTCTGAGCTTCAGAATCTTTATTTGACACACGGGAACAAAAATCAAATTTACCTCTCAGGTTTGTGTGATGATAAGTAGAATTAATGTATGTGAAACATTTGAGAGACATAAAGTCTGGCACACGGTAAGCTTTCACTTTCTCCTGGCTATGGATTATGATATTGTTATCATTATTATCTCCATAGGATAAGGAAAATTAAATGGAGTAATATATTCTAAGTGCCTAGAGTCCTGGCTGGCAAAATCCATTTCATAGTCCAACGGAAGACTCTAGGAAGACTCAAGTCTTCTCTGACTCAGGTCTGCGGTCCAGTCTGATCCACAACATCAGTTATGTGCTGTTTGATGTGTATCTGAAGCTAGAGCTATAACAGGAACTCACGGAAGGACAAGGCTGTGTGGCCCTGGGGTGTAAAGGTTGAGGGTGGTTAAGAATGGGATTTCCATACAAGCAGTGTTGTTGCACAGTGAGTAGAGGGGTCTTGTCTCCTCAGGAGTTGAAGCAGGAAGAAATGGGTCAGTAGTGCAGTGTGAGGTACAATATTTGAAAAGGACGTAGCGATAATAGGGGCTGTTATATTGATTTTCTAAGAAAGTAAGTCATTCATGGGAAAGGGAGTCTTTTATCTCACACAACAGAGGCCAGGAGACATTAAGGAGTTTTTTATTAAAAAAAAAAGAGTTGTTTAGAGCTTTTATCCTCAGGAAAGATTTTCCATACACTTGGCTGGTCTATCAGCTGCTTTTGAACCATGTGTTACATTCAATGAGTGGACACCTTTTTGTGTATAAGCGGTGGATCCTGGAGTCGGACCAGTCAGAGTCAAGCCTTGGCTCTATCATTTATTAATAGTGACCATGAGGAAGTTACTTCACCTATCTTTGTATTAATTGCTTCATCTACCTATGGATCAGGAATAATGATAATACCTACTTGTGGTAGCCAGGCCAGTGAGCAAGAATACCCATCTCCTGCAATTCACCTCCACGGGCAATTATTTTCTTTATTTTACCAGGGTTTTCTGCAGGATCTATAGAGTACAGAACAAGGGGTGATGCATCACTTCCGGTTAGATCACAGAAGATATTGCAGTTTTGGTTTGGTTTTCTGTCTTTAAGTCATTCTCTTCCTCCCTCCTTTCCTCCCTCCCTCCTTCCTTCCTCTTCTCTCGTCTCTCAGATCACTTGGTCTGTGGCAAGCCAGATGCCATGTGGTGAGGACATTCGGGTATCTTTAAAGAGGCTGAGGCCTGTCTAGTCCAGAAGTATATGGCCATGGACAATAGTCTGGCTACATCCTGGTGAGAAACCCTAAGCCAGAAACATCACCTAAGCCTCTCCCAAATTCCCGACCCATGGAAACTATGAGATAATAAATGTTTGTTGTTGTTGCTGTTGTTGTTTTTTGTTGTTTTGTTTTGAGACAGGGTCTCACTATGTAGGTGAGACTGACCTGGAACTCACTATGTAGCCCAGGCTGGTCTTGAACTCATCGTGATCCTGCTGCCTCAGCCTCCCGAGTGCTGGGATTACAGGCTTGTGCCATCATGCCCATCTAAATGTTTGTTGTTTTAAGTGGGGAATTTTGGAGTCATTTTTTGCTATATCTGGGTTATTGATATAGTACCAGTATGGTATTATTTGTATCTATAAAGCTCTATGTAGAGCAATACCTGCCACAGACTAAACACAGTACTAGTGTTGGTCAGCTACATAAATTCACACTTAAATTCATCCATAACCAGGAAATGCAGGCAGGAGAAAGTAACCCTCTGGCTGGTCAAAATCTATACAGTCAATTCTTGATTGTTTCACAATCAAAGGCTTTTGCTTTCTTTAAGGCAATCTTGCCTGTTTTCCTAAGTCTGAAACAAGGAAGAGACCCTGATTTATATTTTCTACAGAGGAGAAGAGAGATTGAAATGGTAAGTGCCAAAGAAATTAAACTCATTTTGGTTTTTCAATTCATTACTTCTGAAAAAAAATTCAAGCCCAGCTTCATTACTAGTGCTCTGTTTTAGTGCTGATGATAATTGCAAAGGCAGTATTTTAAATTAGAATGTATAAGACCACATGTAATTAACCTGTACAGAAGGGCTGAGACTTCATATTAGACTATTAAATCAATCCCTGCAGAAGCACTAATGCTGAGCAATTGATTTGAAAATACTGTATGGGCAGAGTAAAGAAGCTGGATGCTAATTACCATCAATGAGAATTTAGCACACTCCTCAGATGCAGAGTGGCAGGCTTTTTCTTCAGGCCCTTAACCCACTCGAAGCAGAGAATTCAAATTAGTTCAGATTAAATACTTAAAACAACCTGAAGTTTAAGGCAAGAGGATTTTTTTTTTTTTGGCAACTCTGAGTGTGATGATCACAACGAGACTCTCCAATGGTCTGGATGCTGTGGTTGTCATAAACTTAATTTGTGCGTATGCTTAGGGACCCTGGTGTAAGATCTTTATCAGAGTCCAGTTGTAGTATCTCTTCCTGTATCAGGTGTAAGTTTCTCCCTCTATACGTTTCATGATGTGTACCACTTTTTCACACAATTCTCTTTCAACACTCATCTCTATTCTTATTTCTACCATGCATCATTAATTTTCTTTCTTTCTTCTTCCTTGACTCTGCTCAATCATTCAAGTAACCAGAAAATACGTACTAGCTACTCATCACAAGAAATAACCACTATACCAGTACTAAGGCAGAGAATTCAAGCAATCTATCAGAATCCAGTTCCTACTTCCCCTAGAGTAACACTCATCACCGGGTGCACGGCTACATGACATTTCCTAGATTCTCTTGCAGTAGGCTTGACCAAATCCTCTCCATTAGCAACGTGAGGGGATGTGATGTGTGCCACCACCAGGTAAGGCTTTTAAATGAATGCATGTACATCCTCTGATTTCTCTCCCCACTCTCTCCCTTTGTGGGCTGGATGCAGGTGATGACATGGCGTTAGAGCCATAATACAGAGTGAGTCTGGGTAATTGCTGTGGTTTGGATATGGTCTGAGTGTGTTCCCCAAAGGTTCTTATGCGGGAGACGAGGTGTTCACTTCACCTAGTGTTGAGGTGGTAGAACTATTATGAGGTGAGGTCTACTGGGAGGTATTTTAAGTCACTGGGAGCATAATGCTGGTCTCACCAGCATTATCACCACTTTCTTTAGAAAGTGGGTTGTTATAAAGTGAGGCCATCTGACATGCCTGGCCCCATCTACATGTAGTTGGTTCTCTTTTCATTTTTCTGCCATATTAGGATCTAGCCAAGGAAGCCCTCATCACAGCCTGAACAGATGGTGCCTCCTGATCTTGGTCTGTGAGCCTCTAAAACTGTAAGCTCAAGTACCCAGGTTCAAGTATTTTCCTATAGCAACAGAAAATGGACTAATATAGTGTACAAATCACCATATGAAGCAAGAGTTTATCTAGTTTCATTTTCCTCATCATATGAATAAGAAATGTTTTGTGTTTGAGGCATTATACATTTTAAGGCCTATATTTTGTATCCTTTTATCTTAACCCTACTAATGTTAGTTTACACATATCATCTCAATGAAGCCTATAATAACTCTGTTAAGTTACTGTTATTCAAATTCTGTACGAGAAGCAGCACATTTTGCAGAATGATTCAGTAACTTGTCCAAGGATGACCAGGTAATAAACCTCAGATCTAGGATTATTTTAACTGGTATGAGGGAAATAATAATGAAGTTTGATCCTTAGGAACCTATAGATTATTGAAGACTGTCTTCTTTGTGACCAAGAGCAATTAGACAATCATGGGATACTAAGTATTTGTACCTGCCATCCAGTCTAATTTTAGAGCCCATGCCATGCTTTTGCTAAATATTTTGAATACCACTCCTGCAAAAGGCAAAGTATGAGTGGTGAATCTCTTTTGTGTCTATGACAATGCTGAGTGAAGAGGGTACCAACCTTAAAAAGCCATTCCAATTCTCAATGTGCCATAGTGGTATTGAAGCAACACTTCTGGGTGGTTTTAGTTAACAATATCTATGGGAAAGGGTGGGATTGCCTTGTAGCCCAGGCTATTTATCGTCAGCACTGGGGGAAATAATTTCTGATGGTGCTGTGACAGATTTTACAACTTGCCATAGACAATTTGATGCTTCAAACTGAGAGGCAGAGCAATTCCTGCCCCCCTTAAATCTTAAAAGTGGCCTCAGTGACCCACTTGAGACCATTAGAATGCAGTGGGAGCAACACGTGTGACTTTTAAGGTTAGGGAGGAAGAGGCCATGTGGCTTCTGCTTTTGTTTCTTGGAACACTTACTCTCAGAATCTTGCTGCCAGGCTGTGAGAAGTCCAGACTCCACAGAGAAGCTGTGTATAGTGCTTGCTGCAGCCACTGGCCCCATCTGAGCTTCAAAGCAAAAGCCTGTGTCAACTGCCAGCCACTGAGTGTGCCATCTTGGACACCCAGCCCTGTTGGGCCTTCAGGTGATTATAGTTTAGTTGTTCACTGCCAGGGAGATCTGTAGCAATCCCATCCCCAATTCATGATCCACAAAATCACGTACAAAGGAATTTAATTGTTGTTTTAAAACAACAAGTTTTGGAATAATTTGTTATGCAGAACAATCCTGGCTCTCTGTGTAGCCTCATGCCAGTATATTAAAACCTAAGACTTGATTTGGGATTTTATAGGGGCTAGAAAAAACCAGCCTTATGCTGCTTTATCGGAGGTTAGTGAGGACTAACTAATTTTGGAAAATGGTGCACTCCACCTGAGAAATTAGGGTAAAAATTGCAGGTAACAATAAACTGTTACTTTGCACAAAGTGTTTTGTATTAAGATCTGGCTGGAGGGAATACAAAATTTTAACAAAATTTCTTTGAGATGCTTCACTTTCTCCCCAATATTTTTATCTGGATATTTCTCTCAGCCCCCCACTCTTATTTCACAAATATTTGGCTGAGAAGATCTAGATGTATATATTAATGTGTCAAATTTAGAGGTCTCTGTTAGTTGCTGGAATTGTAAAATGTCTTCTAATTATTTGCAGTTGGTTAGCTCCACTTAAGGGATGTTGCATACCGATGCCACATTAAAGCAAAAAAAAAGGGGAAA
>NW_022900928.1:119589797-119685689 GCF_012274545.1 Fukomys damarensis
AAAAAAAATCTTTAAGTTCTTTAATAAAGTCTGACATTACTGTTTTGAAAACTCTTTGGCCAAGACTCCACTGAATTGTGCTACATGGAGTTTGTGCCATTTTTATTTTATTGTTGATAAACCTTCCCTCAAACTCAGTTGGAGAAAGGCAAAAGAGAATCTAATGCAAAGTTTTCCATTAGCCGAAAGTTGCCAGAATGTTTGAGGTCTGAAGTTATTTAGTTTTCTTCCTTCATTTGTCTGAAACTGATAACCAAAAGTGGATTCAGGGATTCAAAAAGATTATCACCTAAAAGAATTTATGTTAATTAAGCTTTATACAAACAAGGATGCTACAGGAAATTAATGAAACTTACTGTGTTTTAATATTCTATGAGTCCAAACTTGAAGCGATTTAATATTTGGAAGGATTTTCATATTGGACATATGGTTATTACTGTACTCTTACTGGCTACCAAATGAGACAGCATGCCTGTGTCTGGCTGGTTTAACATGTCCTGTGCTGGGGAAAGCACCACTGCTCATTGTAGATCTAGTATTTGGATCTAGGGACATGAGTTGTAATTTACAGGTTGCCTCAGACTGATTCACTGAGCCTAGTCCTTCAATTTCCGGATTTGTTATGGTTTAGATGTAGAATGTCCCCCAAAGGCCGCATCTATTCAAAAGTGGGGCATTCAGAAGGTGATTGGATTATGGGGTGTGGTACTCATCCATGGTGGATTAACCCATGGATGTATTCAGAACTGAACGTGGGGTTAGGAGGTAGAGGCTGGTTAGAGGCAGGTCACTGGGGCCGTGGCCTGGAAGGCTGTGTTTCCTTTCTCAGCTCTGCCCTTCACCCTCTGCTTCCTGGATGCCATAGCTGAGCAGCCGTCCTCTGCCCAGGCCCCTCTGCCATGCTGTTTCTGCTTGGGAGCCAGCCTATCATGGTCTGTAAACATGAGCCAAAATAAATCTCTCCTCCTTTAATTTGTGGGTATCAGGTATTGTGTTCTGACAATGAAAGTGACTAAGACAAGATTGCACTGTGCTTTTGCAGAGAGAAGTCCTCCTGCATATTAATCCATGTGGGGGATGAAGGCAAGGCGTGTGGGAATACAGTCATGAGGTAAGATGTAAACACAGAGTTCTGGATGCCTTATTTATTGTTCTTAAACAGCTCCCCTGGACTGTATCCTAGGTAAATGGTAAATTTGACCAAGTTTGTCTTCTAACCCTTTCAGGAGTCCATTGGTACCTTTTCTTATTAAGTAAGAACAAACACTTAGATATGTATTATTCAAATTATACTGCATAGCCTTGACCTTAGAAGATAGAAGTCTCTGTGGAAGATATGATCTGCTACCAGCTTGGGCTTTCCCATTAGAGAGGTGCTCTTGGTCATCTGCCTGTCCAGGTAGAGGTCTCCCAAGTTGGCAGAAGCCCTGAATCTAGGCTTTCCCTAGTTCATGGACCCCTATGTATAACTCCCTGAAATTCTGCCTTTATTATTTGGTTTCAACAACTGCCTTAGGAAACTATGTTACCTGGGATTTCTTATTGTGGTTCTGGGTACAAGTCTGGATACAATTCTTCGAGTGGCCTATTTTTGCCTTAGCCACAGGCTGTACCTTAAGCAGAAATCACACATGTCCATAGTAACCATGGGTACATAGTGATGTTTGCTCCATGGGCATGCTCAGTCATTTGCCCGTGTGGCATGAAGTCAGAAGGATTGAGTCCCAAAGACTTGGCATTACTACAGCACACCGTGTTACCCACAGGTCAACAGCTGCTTTAGGGAAGAATCTTTATTGGTTAATGAGTAAATGACTGAATGAAGATGGACACCATCATCACAGTGTTAGGAACACCTACCTGTAAGAGCAGTCATATGGAAAGGCAGGAAGATAGAGAGAGAGTCAAGGGTCACGCTCACTGATTTATAACAGTTGACTCTTGTGGGAACTAATGGGGGTCACATGAGAGCTACCTTAATGTCTTCTTAGGGCAGAGCCCCCAGTGACCTATTATTCTCCTCTCCACGTTGCCACACCAGGGACTAAGCTTCCAACACATGAGACATATTCAAACCATAGAAATGGGTCTTGTCCTATGTGAGAAGATTCCTAGGAATCTAGGCCCAGTGGCCTGGGGAAAGGTATTTATTTTGAGGAAAAGGGCTTTGTTGAGTTGCTGCTTTCACCTTTATAGGAAGGTTTAACTTTGGGAGAGTCACCTGAGAGCTCCTGAGGTTCAGTTCATCCTCCTACTACCTGAGTTCTCCCAATCCTTGCTTGAAGGCTATTAATGACTCCATGGGAGGAAGGAGCCGAGAAACCTTGGGACCAACTGCTCTGTTCTGGACACTGGATTACTCGACTGGAGTGTGAGGAGGTTGGTCTGGGCCATTCTGCTGCCTTAGAGCTTGAGTAAGCCTCCAAGCATAAGAAGGACACGAGGGAAGCAGAGAACCTTAACTCCATCAAGTAGGGCTCTCATCTCACAGAAACCACTCGTTCTTTTTCCTTGGGTCCTGTGCATAAAATTAGGATAATCCAGGTAACCACCAAGGACAGGCTGTAGCTGGGTACTCATATATTATCACCCACTCATTGATCCAGTGAGGGTGGGGCAGATCCACTCTCTAGAAACTCTCCAAGCTCATTTAAAATAGTAAGCATATTCCTAAAATCTTTCATTTATCTATTAGAAGGTCAATTAATTTCAGAGTTGTTCTATGTCAAGGTTATTTACATGGGATTTGCTAGAGGGAGGAGTATTGCTTATCCAACAGAAAGTGAATCCACTTTTGAAGTTTTTTCTTTTCTTTTTTCCCCCCTCTTCTTCAAAGCATCTGATAACTCATTCCATCTTTTTGGAATCTGCCTTTGGGCTCCAGTGCCTCATGTTCCCTTTACAGTGGCCTCTAAGTCATGGCTATTCATGTCTGTGGTTAAGCACATTTTCTCTTGTTATTCTATCCACTGGGGGACTCACAGGACATCTTATTGTAGGTAATGTCAGACGAGATTTAGAGAGATTCACCAATTGTAAATCAGTGCCTTGAAGCTTAGGAATATTTTTCCTTGTCTGTTCTTTTGGATTATGTGCTTGAGCCCTGTGAGTACAGTTTAAGGAGATCTCAAACTAGTAATTTATTTAAAGTAATCCCCAACACAAGTTTAACCATTTAAAAAAATCTTTGTTAGTAAAAAGAAAAAGTCTAGTCCCCCACCCCCCCAAATAAAACACCATCCAGTTCTCCTTCTACTCCAATTTGGGAGAGAACTAAGTGTTACAACTCAAGGGAGAAGTCATGTAAGTCATGTCTATTTATATTTGAAAGTTCCTGGGATCTACAAATCATTGTTAAACTCCATAGGATTTTTTAAAACCACTTATTCTGTTCTATGCACTGGGCTAGGCACTGGGGATGTAATGCTGTTTGACATATAACCTCTCATTTTTGGGAAACCAAGGAAAGGTTTGGGAGAGGGACAGGTAGATAATTAATCATAGGATAAAATGATAAGGAATATATATATATTTTTTTTTTTCATGGATCCTTATACATGTTGTTAAATTGCTTCCCAGTAGAGTGCAGCAATTTACATATTTGACTTGTATAAAAGTTTAGCACATTGGCAAAATATTGCCAACATTGAATATTATTTATTTTCAAACTTCTTTTTCCTGGTTTAATAAAAATAAAATGATTCTATTTACAAACATATAATATGCCTAGCACTGTGCTTTGCATATGGTGGTTGTTTGTACTTGTGTTTCTCTGCAGCCTTGACTTACCTTGATCCTTGGACTACAGCCTAGACCTTCTGTCTGTCTGTACATCCTCTGACCTGACTTTGATTACTATCAATCTCTAGGAAGTACCTGGTCTTGGGTGATCTTGGCCATTAATGATGATATCAAGCACCTGAATTGAGTTTGCATGCAGCATAGTGGTTAAAACATTGCCCATATTCATCTCTGTCCTCTTCAACTTGTCACCTGTGTGACCTTCAATAAATTACCTAATTTCTCTAAATCTAGGAATAATCGTGATAATATATGATAAGCAGGTAAAACTGTGCTTGATACAACATGACTAATCAGTCTTAATAATAAGTCATATTGACCTTTGAGATAGGTGTGATATTATCCTTATTTTATTTTTTTTTGGTACTGGGGATTGAACTTGGGACCTTCCCCTTGCAAGGCAGGTGGCAGAACCACTGAGCTAAATCCCCTTCCCATTATCTTTATTTTAAAGAAGGGACATTGAGACTCCAAGAAGCTAAGTACTTTTCCCAATATGGGAAACCCAACATAGTTTGGTTTCTTTTACGTTATGGGTGAGTGGGCTTGTGCTAGTTAATCAGCTTTCCATCACTAGGAGAAAATACCTGAAAGAGCCAAACAATTTAAAAGAGGAAGGATTTATTTTGGCTTATGGCTTCATTGTTTTTTGGGCTAATGGTGAGGCAGAACATCAAATAGGTGTAGAATGGAGCAAACTATTTACCTCGTGGCAATTGAGAAAAGTGAGGAAGGTGCCAAGGTTCCAATGGCTCCTTTAAGTGCACGAGTTTAATAATTTAACTTCTTCCCACTAAGCCCCACCTATCAAAGCTCCACAGGCTGAAGACTAAGACCTTAGCACATGGGACTATGGGAAACATTTAAGGTTCAAAGTGTAACCTGGCTCATTGCTTTGTGGGAGTGTTCAGGAAAGCTATTTGTGTACCAGGACAGCCATTACTAACAACCACACATGGGGTGACTGCAAACCTCAAATATCCAGCCTCCTAAACTCAAACTGAATGAATCCCCAACCATTCCATATCAGAATTCCAAAATTGTCGGCAGCCACTCGTGTACTACCAGTCTGTGGGGAAGTATGGCAGAGGAAAAGCTAGGGCGGAAAGAGAGATTAATTTAACCACTTGTGGTTTAAAGGTTCTACTTTGAAAAATTTACGAAAACCTATGATCACATGAATTTATTGCCGTGGGCCCTGAAACCGAAGCCTCATTAGTGTTGTGGTAAATCGGCCACTGGTCTGAACTTGTGACTAGCATTTAACCAGCAATAGGATGGCTAGTTACATTTGATTGCTTGTCCCTTTCCTCTGAATTAAAACTTTGTCATTCGCATAGTTTCAGCCTCAGAGTTACTGCCAGGGTGGAATTACTCTAATTAAGAGGAAAAGAAAAATATGCTGCTAGTCATTAATTTTTCTTGATTAGAGGGTGACCCAGTTTGAGGTTAAGTGAAGAGGACTGAGGTGGTAATTTAGCACTCTGAGGGGGTGGTGTGGTTTGTGGGGATTTTTTTGTGAGCTGGAGAAGCAACAGCTGGATTCCAGAATTGCCATCTGATTTGAATTTGTAACTACTCGTAAAAAAGGTAAGAGATCTTCAGGAGTGGCAGGCTGTGTTTAGAACTAACCAAAGCAAAGATAGGGTGGTGGGCATGGCACTAGAATTTGAATGCTAACAGTGCTGCATCTGTGCCCTGATAAGTGGATAAAGACTTTTTCTGCTTCAAATGTGAAAATATTGTATTTTCTTGGTTTGAGGCATAATTTATACAAAAAGTGTATATGTGGAGCCAGAAGACCAGAGTGAGTTTTGAACCTATAGCTAGTTGTATGACTTTAAAATTAATCTTTTTGAGCTCTCAACATGTTTCTACAAGGTGAATAGTCAATATTATCATTCATATTACAAACCTAGTTTGCAGAATCAAGCAGAGATGAAACATATGAATAATAAAGTTGTATGTTATTATGGCATCATCGAGTTCTCAGATCACTTATGAGTTGGACTTAGGCAGTGTCTTTGGTCAGGGAAAAGAAGGGAGGACAGAAGGGCTGGATTTCAGTTTGTACATGTCTGTAATCTCACCACTCTGGGAGCCTAAGGCAAGGGGATCATAGTTTAAGTTGAAGCTGGGTAACTTAGTGACTTAGGATGACTTTCCCTCAAAATAAGGATTAGAAGGGCTAAGAATGTAGCTCAGGGGAAAGACCCTGGGTTCAATCTCCAGTGCTGCAAAAACAAAACAAAATTAAAATCAAACAAACAAAAAGACTATACTGACCATTCATTTTCTTTTTATTTTTTAGAGCTTTGTGGATATAACTGGCAAATAAAAATCGTATTTATTCCAGATGTACATTGCCATAATCAAGCTAATTGGCATAGCCATATACTTAAGATCTACTCTCTTAGAGAATTTAAAATATTCAGTGTAGTATTCTTAAGTGCAGTCATCATGTTGTAGATTAGGTATCCATAATTTATTCATCTCATGACTGCAGGTCTGTATCTCCTGACATCTTCCCTACTTTGCAACCCCTTGTAATCACCATTCTACTCCATTTCTACGGGTTTGACTTGGTAAAGATTCTGCATATAAGTGAGGTCATGTTGTATTTGTCTTTCTGTGTCTGGCTTATTTCAGTCAGCATAATATCTTCCACATGCCCATATCATTGCAAACGGTAGGATTCCCTCTTTTAAAAGGCTAAATAGTATTCCATTATATCTATGCATCTCTCTTTATTCGTTCACTCATGAATGAACAGTGAGATTATTTCCACGTCCTGGCTATTGTTAATAGTCCTACAATGAACAGGGAAGTACCAATATCTCCTCCACATACTGATGTCTTTCCCTCTGGATATGTACTCAGGGCTGGATGGCAGATCATTCCACTTTTAACTTTTTTGAAGAACTTCCATACTCTTTCCCATAGTGGTTATACATACTGATCCCACAACCGGCGCACCAGAGCTCCTTTTCCTTACACCTCTGCCAACACTTATTTTTCATTTTTATTATGTTAATATGCTAACATATTTTATTATGTTATAAATTATCCATTATGTTCACATTCCTTGTGTGGAGTTGGTACATGCACATAACACATCTGAATTCCTTTTTCATCCTATTTCCTTTCCCTTCCCTCACCTTCCCTCCATCTCTTGATCCCCTTCCCATTTGAGAAAGATCCGTCTCCCTAACTCCTATGATCTATCTTTCATTGTGCTCTTTATTTGTAATTTGTGTTTCTCATATGAGAGACACCACGCAGTATTTTACATTTTGACTTCTTCATAGTAACTGTTGTAACAGGTGTGAGGTGATGTCTCACGGTGGTGTTGACTTGGGTTCCCCTTATGATCCACAAGGGCCAGCATTTTCTCACACACCTGGGGGGTGGATCTGCCTTGCAGCGGTGGCTTTGGCATCTGTAGTGGTGAACGCTCTCTGAGCAGCTGTAAGGCCTGGTCTGGAAGGCTGCTATATGTGACCTGCTCTGGGGTCTGGGGAAGGGGCTCAGCTGTAACAGCAATAGCTGTGGTATCTTCTAGGATTGACAAACGGAAACACCATATGCATACAAAATAAAGGGTGAAATGGTAGCAGTGTCTGAGACCCTGCTGTGTCTTGAAGCAGCTCCAGCCCTGCAAAGCAGCAAGGAGAGCAAAGATAGATTGATTGGGGACAGGGACCTCTTTGGCCTCTTAAATTAGACAATATTATAAACAGTTTCTGAACAGGGGCTGCAGTTGTTTTCCAGCACTCCCCCCTGAGCCATCCTCTCATCTTCACATGGACCCTCTCTACTTGCACAAAGAAAAATGCACAACATGAAGATGTGATAGAAGGGAAGAGAATGGTGGCCCCATTCTGACTCACTGCCTAGCCCAAGTCCATCATCCATATTATGTCTCAGTAGAAAAGTGGGAGGAGGCCACAGAATCATGAAGGAAACCTATTTTAAATCAGCTCTTTCTGAAATTATTAATCTAATAATTAGTGCCACTGTTTGAGTCCTTTTCCAAGGAGTAGGTACAGCAATGAATAAAATGGACAAATACCCCTCCCTCCTGGAGTTCAAAATTAGAAGTAGGGAAGAGAAAATAAATAAAACTCATAATCAGATCATGTTTTAGATAGCAGTGATATTTATGGAAAAATTCGTTAGGAAAGTTAGGTAGGGAATATGGTGCGTGTGTGTATGGGGAGGTTGGAGGATTGCTCTTTTAAATGGAGCAGATGAGGAAAGGCTTACTGAGTGTGTTAGCTTTTTCATTACTGTGATGAACATCTGAGATAAATCAATTCAAAGGAGGAAAGGTTTATTTTGCATCATGGTTTCAGAGCTTTAATCCAAACTTGGCCCTGCTGCCTTTGCACCTGCGGTGAAGTAGTGGGTGGTGGTGTGGACCATGTGGCAGAGGAGGTCTGTTCACTGCATGTTGGCTGTGAAGAAGGGAGGGTGAGAGGGTGGGAGGGAGGGAGGGAGGGAGAGAGAGAGAGAGCATGGGATCCTCTATCAGAGAGAGAGGAGCATGGGGTCTTCTTTAAGAGCACACCCCTAGCTTCCTCCAACTAGGCCTTACCTCCTAAAGGTCCCACCACCTCCCTGATAGCTTCATAGGCAAGTGACCAAGCCTTCAACATGTAAGCTTTGGAGGATGTAAGGATCCATTTGTGTAAAGACTTAGAGGAGGCAGGAAAGGGTCCTGCTGCTGTGAGGGAGGAGTATGCAGAAGGAACAGCCAGGGCAAGGCTGGAAACCTTCCTGGCATATTCTAGGAACAGGAGCAGAGCGAGATGGGGAGTTGAAGCCAGGAAATGGGGATGGAGGAAACGGTATAGGACTGGTGGGATCACTGTGAGCACTTGGGCTTTTATGAGTGAGGTGGTGCTGTAGGGCAAAGGCTTTTTCAGACTCATTCTGGCTTCTCTGCCAGGCTGTACTGAAGCACAAGGGCACTGTAGCCCCTGCCTCCTATACATAGTTGGCAGCACAGGCTAAGTGAGTCTGTATGGAGAGTTCCCAGGTAGGAATGATTTCCTTAAAGCAGGTTTAGGGATCAGGAAGACAAAGAGATGTGTCACTGAAGAGAGAGGGAGAGAAACAAAGAGACAGACAGCCTCAAGGGACAAATGGAGGCTGGCTCGCTCCTTCCCCATGATGTTCTTATCACGCATTTCCCAAGGGTAGGGCTTGGCTCTCCATGCTACTCACAAGTCCTTATGCTGTATGCAGTATTTCTTGGCATCGGAAGACCTTGGTTAAGTCAATGCTGACAGAATGAATGAATGCAATCTGTGTCTGCTATAGTCACTCAAAGATCCATGAGGTAAAAAATTGCACCCCAGCTTTTGGATAGCGGTGCAACCTCTAGGAAGTAGGGCTTAGTGTGAGTCTTTAGGTTACTGGGAGTATGCCCAGGAAGGAGATTGTGGAACTGCATCCCCTCCTCTTTCTGTTCCTTGGCCATAAGTTTAATGGTTTTTCTCCACCATGTGTTCCTGCCATGATGTACTGCTTTGCCACAGACCTAAAAGCAGTAGTGCCAGCGCATGATGGATTGAAACCTCCAAAACAGTGAGCTCAAGTAACCCCTTCTCTTTATAAGTTGATTATGTCAGGTACACTTTAAACTGTCAGAAAGCTAGCACAATGTGAACATTATTGTGGTGTATCAACTTGACTGGAGTATCAACTGCCTAGTGGATTAATAAAGCTCAGTTCTAGGTGTCCGTGGATGACACACAGGCCAGAAGACTGCGGGGGAGGATCCACCCTCATTGTGGGTGGCACCAACCAATGGGCTTATAGCCTGGATGGAATAACAAAGAAAAGAAGGGAGTGTGCCTGTTTTGAAGAGCTCCGTTCTTCTCAAGTGGGTGCATCCTTTGCTGACCTTACTTTTGGACATTGGTCTCCAGGTCTCCAGTTTATTCAACCTTCTGGTGCAGACTTGTACTGGTGACTCTCCACTTAGCTCCCAGGCCTTCAGCCTTGCATGGGTTGCATCTTTGATTCCTCTTGTTCTTTTTTTTTTTTCCTCTTCATTGAGTTTATTGTTACATTTTGGGTATATAGTACAGTTACATTATTGGGATCTTGTACCTTTACATGACAGGTCTTGGTTCTCATTTTTTCCCCTTGTCCCTACTCTCCCTTCACCCCTTCTCCCTCCCCCTTTACAAACACTTCATTTCCATTTCTTCATTTTGGCCCCTCTTGTTCTATAGCTTCTATCTTCTTGGACTAAGCAGCTACTGATCCTTTGGATCTCTAGCATACAGATGGCCATTATGGACTCCGCTCCTTCTGGTCCTGTCAGCTTACCTAATAAATCCTGTTGCATATGTGTATTTTCTATCACTTCAATTCCTCTAGAGAACCCTAGCTAATACACACAACATTGCAGCTTCTTCAGTGACTCTTCAGTGCATTGGACACCCCGTCCCCTCCTTGAATCCTTGAGGCACCACTAACTCAACAAGGTCAGCTGGAAGAGGACAGAGGTATCTGGGATCACACCTGTGCCCAGGAGCGCATGGGAATGGTTATTATACACATTTTCACTTTTCCCCTGACTATGTGATGCTGTCAGCTTCTAGGTTTTATTTCAAGGGCAAAGCTGGGGGAATTATGAGATATGGAGGCTTCTTGAGGCTGCTAGAAAAGACTGCCCGACCCCTTGGGACCAGATACTTTCCTCTTTGATCTACTAGGGCTCCTTTGGTCCTGGAGACTGGGCACATCTTGGAAAGATGTAACTTTATAATTTTTTTTATGGTCTATGGCTGAGTTTAAAGAAGAGGTGGCAGCTTGTTAAATTTTTATTTATGATGTGATTTTCAGAGTTTAGTGTTCACAAATACCGACCAGGTTGAATTTTCGAATGTGGAGGCTAGTTTAATATGTTATACTCTCAGCTTGAAACGTTGCCCCTGAAGGGAATGTTGGAATTTGGCTGCACTGAATGGCATCATGGGAGCAGAGTGTCCGTAATAAGCACTTACCTCTGTTGTGTTGTGACTCACAGTCGAAAAGCCAAATGCTGTGAATTCAACTTGAAATTCACACATAGATTTCAATTTGGATAAATAAAGTTTTGTTTTCTTAGGTTTATCCTTAATTAGTGACTTGATTCAAGTTTAATTAACATTGCTTAGTGATGGCTTTGGCCTCTTTCAGCATTCTTTCACCTATTAGCCTTGAAATGTGAAGGAACTATCTCAAAGGGAATGAAGAAAAATCTTTCTTCTTAAAGACCATTTCTTCAGTGGGAAGCACTGTGATTCACAGTCATTTGCAGTTGGTATCAACTGGTGAAACAAAAGCCAGGGGCCAGAGTGGAGGCTGGGAGGGTGGGAGCGGCCCCAGTCTCCCCAGGTTCCTTTCCCAGTGCCTGCTGGTGCAAATGGACTGACTCATTAAACCAAGGCCTTCACCCAGGGTGCAGAAATGCATGTCTTCCTGGTCTATTTTTGGAATTGGAGCTGCCCTTTGCAAAGGAGACCTTGCCTTTATTTCTTTCTTTCTTTATTTTTAAGGCAAGGCTGCAGATCTAGGAGGCATGGAAAGGACAGACCATTTCAGGGAGATTTTATGTGATAGGAGAAAAACACAATGTCATGCATTCAACTTTTTTTTTAGGACGTTTTCAGAAATGTGTAGAGAAACCAATTATAGAATAATCGATAGTTCCTAGAGCCAGTATTCCTTAAAATAGAGAGTATTCAAAAACAGAAAACCAAACAAAACATTCATTAGCCTGATTATCAATCTTATAAGATGGGAATCATGGAGTAGTAAGTGTGTCAGAAGAAAAGCAACTCCCAAGTGCGAGGTAACAGGCAATCCCAGTGGTCCAATGCCTTTTAAGGACCATTATAAGAGGCCTTGCTTCAGGATGTAACAGACAGCAGTGTAGTCTTTCCATATCTGTGGGTTCTGAATTCATGGATTTAACCAACGACAGGTGGAAAATATTTGGGAAAAAATTGCATTTGTACTGAACATGTATAGACTTTTTCCCTTGTCATTATTTCCCAAACAATACAGTATAACAGCTACTTATATAAAAATTACATTGCGTTAGGTATTCGAAGTAATCCAGAGACAATTCAATGTATATGGGGGATAGGCCTAGGACCTATGCAAACACCATGCAATTTTATATAATTTGTATGAACATCTATGCAGTTTGTTATCTGTGGGGCATCTTGGAATCAATCCCACACAGGAATGACTTATAAACCTGAGCCTAGGCCCAAATAGTTGCTTCATCAGTGACTCTTATGTGTTTATGTTCTATGATTTAGTGGTGAATAGCTCAGATCTGGGCTGGATTCCTGACTTCACCACTGATGGGGTCATATGATACTGGACAAGTCACTTAATCTTGCTAAATCTGTGAAATGAAGATATCAATCATAAGTAGCTCTTAAGTGACTGTGGAGGATTAAATGAACTAATGTGTGTTAAGTGCTCCAGGCTCTACTTCATGATTCCTTTTTGGTTTCAGCCACATGGGGCACAATGGATCGCTTCTCATTGTTAAAAAGAGGGATTATTTTCAAGAGAGAGAGGATAAGTCAGCCCCTCCTTTGAGACTCATCCTTAACCGGGCAATGTTCATATCTGTTTTCCCTTTGTCAGAGCCTGGCATTTTATGACTCCCTTCCACCAAGTGGGGGAGCTTGTGTTTGGGTTTGCACTTTGTGTGGCATCTTGGAATTTCGGCTCCTCCTCTGTGCTACAGGTGCATGGCCAAAGGCAAGGGCTCATGATTTCCTAAGGGACGGGAGACCAGCTGGGAAAAGTGAGACCAGAAGCACACAAGGGATCACCTTGCTCTTGGGCAGCTCTCCAAGGCAAGGAAAGCTGCCCCTTCAGAACACTTTGCTGCTTGTCTTATCTTCCTCAATTCTGATGGGGGTTTGGATTTGACCTCATCAATGATATTTTACTGATAAGGAGCCCTGTTTGGGGGTCTTATAACTTCTCTTGGTGGGAGATGTCTTAGCTTTACTGATGGTTTAGTATCACCCCCCCAATGATCCTGGAGGATCCATCTGGCTTGGCAGGCAAGAAGTGGAGGTAATAAGGAGAATCTAAGTATGAGGAGTACTTAAAAAAAGAGTCAAATATGTAAAGGTTTACTTTTTTTGGGGGGGCTACCAGGGATTGAACTCGGGTCCTTGGGTTTGCAAGTCAGGCCACCGAACCATTGAGTTAAATCCCCGGCCCTAAAGGTTTACTTTTTAAAAGCAGGAAATAGATGATTTTAGACATTATTGTGTGTTGTTTGATTTTTTTCCTGTACTTTTGCTCTTTATTTTTATTAGTAAGTAAAGCAAGCAATATCTGAAGGTCTTTTCCACCTTTTTCAGCTCTCACTTCCCCATATTTTTAGTTTTTTTTCAAAAGCAAGAAATGACTTGCCTTGGTAGTTCAGCGTTTGAATTCTTGCCTGTCACCAAAAGCAAGTGATGGATCCAAGGTGGGATTCAGATTGCATGTGTGTGTTATATATTTGAGGATTCTGTATGTGTTTTCTTCTCCACAAAACTGGTGAAAATGAGAGTTCCAAACATGAGTTCTATTATTATAGACACCATGAAGGGCAAACTGTATGAAAGATCAAATGTGGGTTTTCATTGCTCTTTCTTTCCACCTCTGCTCTGGAAGACCCCAATTTCTAAGATGCACTCTGGGGGACAGTGAATCACAGCTGTCTGCATCCTATTCCACAAAATAACAAACTAAAAGAAAAGGGCAAATAAAGGGTTAGGACAACACGAGCTGCCGTGATCAGCTCCTGTCACTCTGCCATCCATACCCCATTCCTCTATTCCCTGAGGGTTTTCTTGAGGCCTGGGCAGTGGGGAGTGTGGGATACAGGGTACTGGAAGCCTTTATGTTAAAAAGCTTAACTTTGTCCTTTGATAGTGGGAAATGATTTCAAAAGAAATCACATTTTTGTTTTTTTTGGTCAGGTTCAGACTGGAGACACTGCAGCCTTAACAGAACTTTAGAATTTAAAAGTTGAATGGATCTTGTCCAATTTCATTTTTCAAAGGAGGAATAGGAGGCTCAGGGAGATTAAATGTCTTCCTGCATGACACACAGCACCAATTTATGTTAAATTTGGCTTTGAGTGAGTGGAAATAGAGTGAGAATCCAAAGAATGAACTACAAAGGAATACAAGTAAGCAGATTCAGGTCCAGGACTGATTTTTCTCCATAAGGAGGAATTGCCATTGTTTCACGAACACAACATCTTGTATGTAGGAAAAAACACTTAAGACCAAATTTGAGTACACATTGCTGTTGTAGTTTATAATTATAATATCCCCCCAAAGTTTCGTGTGTTTTGAAGGTGATTTGATCATGAGGATACTATGGAATCATTAGCGGGTTGAGTTCAGCAGCTAAATGTGATTTTATGAGGTGGGGCCTGGTTGGAGGTGGGTCATGGGGATGTAACTTGGAAGGGTGTATTCCTGTCCCTGGTTCTTCTCTTTTCTTTCTGCTTCCTGGCCACCATGAAGCAAGTAGCAGCTTTCTTCTGCTGGATCCTTCCACTGTGCCATTTTTGCCTCAAGCCCGAAGACTATGGGCAGAACACACATAAACCTTTCCTCGTTTAATTTGTGTATATTGAATATTTTGTCCTAGTGATAAGAAAGTAACAGATTTTGGTACCAAAAGTGGAGTTGTTTCTGTGACTGTATCTAACCATGTGGTTTAGAAGTTCTTACTAGTTTGTGGGAGGAGTTTGGAAAGGTGTGGAGATGTTTTCTAGAAAAGCCCTAGAATGCTCTAAGCAGAGCCTTATGGGTGATTCTGATCTAAGTTCAAAAGACCAGAGTGCTGATAGGAAAGAAGACAGTATAGGAGAAGCTCAGGAGGTTTCATTTGGAAACAAGGACTCCACTGGCATTTGTACTAGAGGCCATGAGAATTAAACTCTAGCAGAAAATTTGTCTTTATTTTGTCTGTCCTGAGACTTTGCAGGAGGCTGATATTAGGGGTGATAGACTAATTGGTCTGATGGAGGAAATTTCAAGGCAACCCAGTGTTTAGGCTGAGGCTTGAGTACTGCGGGCTACTTTTAGTACAGTGAAAATAATGGAAAAAAGATAGCTAAATGTTTTGAAAAACTTGCAGCTTGCCCAGAAAGAAAGCATCTACAAAGTTGGGGCCATGGAAAATATGGTTCCTGGAAAGATTAGCATTAAGAAGAAGCCAAGTACTTTGTATCTGGACAATAGCAAATATGACATGAAGGTATCAAGAATCAGCAAGATCCCATCCTTCACAGGCTCAAGGATGTACAGCTATACAGCTTTCATTTGAAAAGAGAGTCCCTGGAATGCCTGCTTGAGAAGAGTTGCCTAGGGAACTGGTTACGTGGGGTTCATTTCACTGTGACCAGTCCTTCATGGGATGAGCAACAGATTTCCTCTGCCAGGCCCTTCCCCCATGGCATTTCTGCCTTGGAGCCAGCAGACTATGAACTGAAACTCCTGGAAAATGAGCCAAAATACATCTTTCCTGTAAGATGAGGGTGTTGGGTATTTTGTCCCAGTGATGGGAAAATGACTAATACAGTTGCTAAACAACCATTACCTACTTAGTGGAGAAGATCAGTGTGGTATGACAGAAAAAGTTCTTGGGCTTGACATGGGATGGGGAGGGACCAGAAGACCTGGTCTGGTCCCAAATGGGCAATGTGGCATTTGGGTTTTCTTCTCGTCTCCTAAAGCCTCATTTGTGCCATAAGCATTAGATCAGATAGTTTCTAAATTATACTGTAGCACTAAAATTGTGGTATTTGTTGGGACATAGTTTCTACAGTATGTGACAGAAATAAAAAAATAGCAGATACAAACAAAGCAGATCTATATTTCTCTCATGTAAAAAAGGTGGAGCTGATCTGGTGGCTCTGCCCTCTGAGGTGGCTGGGAGCCCTAGCTTTTTCTGTGTTTTTGTTGCACTAACCTAAGAGGGTTCCATTATCTTCACAGCCCACCATGCCTGGTTACTCTGATTGTGTTTTAAGTAGCAAGATGAAGGCAAGAGAAAGAGGAGAGGAAAGGTCCTTTCCTTTTAGGAGCATAGCTCAAAAGTTGTACTTACCACTTCTGCTCAAACCCTGGTGACCGTAACTTAGTGAAATAGTGCACAAGGGGGCTGAGAAATGTAATCTTTTTTTGGGGGATAGCTCTGTTTCTAATTATGGGTTCTAACTCCATAGGTGAAGAGGTAATATTTATTGTCACTGTCAGTTATTGTCATACAAATCATACTTAAGACAATTTAGAACACAGGACAGCCTATTTCCCCTCCCACTGCTAAGTGAGGCATGGAGGGCTGAGGTAGGCATGGTATCTCTGAGAGCCATGACAAAAACCCACCTTGAAGGAATAATGGTGAGTCTTGGAGACCTTGGTGCTGCATCTGTACTATTCAAGTGGTAAAACTCCCTTTGGGGGAAATCTGCCTCATTCCCAATGTTTTCTTTTCTCCAAACTCTTATTTTTCAGCATGGAAGATAATAATAGCCATATTTCTCCCTCCACCCCTCATGGCAACAGACAAACAAGTGTGATGCCTGACCTGTGCAGGGCTATCACATCGTCTGTCCTGCACTTTGGAGCTATGACTGAGTCATGTTGATTGGAGGCCATGTGCTTGACCTTGGGTGTAATAAACTAAAATATTGTGTGGTGCTATATTCCATCATGAAACTGTGAAATCTGAGAAAACCAATTCTCAGACAGAGAAGTCTTTTCAGGTATTCTTCAGGTATTCAGGGAGAGAGTCCCTCACTCCCCATTGAAGGACATGGAAAGCCATAGACAGAGAGCTGCCCTGATGTCTCTGCTCCCTGGGAGTCAGTTTCTTATAAGTTGAGATGCATTTATTAGTATTAAATTTATTAAAACACTCTTTAAAATGTGCCACATATATTTAGAGAAAGCTTATTTTTAAAAGATTCCTTATCTGACAAGTTGAATTTTTTAAAACAAATCTTAAAATCTCATGTACTATCTTAACAGCTAATGGCTTGCAAATTTCAATTTTCTGCTTGTCACTGAAAGTGGCAACTCAGAGGAGACTATAGAAATTGATTCACCTAGCTAAACTTATCCAAAGTGGGGAAGCTAAATAGGTCAGTCAATAGGAAACCAAAACCACAATGTCTTTTCCCAAATAAAACAGCAAGAAATCCATGTAGGAAGGGATGCAATGCAAAACAATGGTCCAGAAGGGATATTAAAAACAGATCATCTTTATTTTTAAATGTCTTCTTTCAATTGAAATGGATATGTGAATTTGAAGAAGATCTTAAGTTGGTATTAGAGGGCAGCACTCACTATACATTTATAAGTTGACTTCAAAGGAAAAAATAGGCCAGTCATCAACTTGTTTAAATAAAATTTAAGAGTGGAGATTCTGATGAGAAAGAATCATCCATGCTGTGAATTTCCCTGTATGAAATGTGAAATCTAATAAAAGAAAAATATTGCAGTGAGACTTCAGTTAACTGGAACTTATCAGAACTATTATTATTATTGTTGTTGTTGTTATCTCATTTAAATCAGTGATGCAATAAAACAAATCATGTTTTAGGAGTTCTAGCTGTGGGTCTTTTAAATTTATTCTAAACTCTGATACTTATCTAGAACCACAGATTTGGCTGAATAATTGGGTTATAGAACTAGTAAGATTTAAAGGGCATCATGTACAATGGTTTTGCAACATTGGTTGCACAACACAATCATCTGGATTAAGAATCCTGATGTCCAGGCTACAGCTGATACTAGTTAAAGCAGAATCTCTGGAGATTGTATTTGGACACATGAATAGAATTTTCCAGAGGATTCCTACTGTACAGTCAAATTACAAAGTCAGGGGTCTTTACTTCTCTACCCAAGAAGTAAAGTGACTGACCCAGACTGCCAGCTAGGAACAGAATCAAGACTTCATCTAGCACTTTGCAGACCCAGTCTGGTCCCTTCCCATTATGATACTCAGGCTCCCAGGTGTCACCCCATGCTGAATGCTAAGCTAGCACTGTCTAACTCTGGCGTGCTGCCTACCGTTTGGAGATCTTATTAATGCATCTTGCAATGAATAGGTGTTGGGTGAGGCAGAGAATTTGCATTTCTAACATAGTCTCAGATGCTGCTGCTGCTGCTGTTGGTCCAAGTACCACACTATGAGAATTCTACTCTAAAGCTCTCCCTGGACTTTGCCTCTACTCACAACACACCTGCTCAGCACCCAGGTGGAAGATTTGGGTGCTTCACACCATCCATCAGTGACGCTGTTGCTGTCTGTCAAGGTATCTCCATGTTTGTCCAAAAGCTATTCTACTTACTCAGAAGCTAAGAATCATCACAGATGAACTGTTCTTTGTATCAAGGGATTCTCCAGCCACATGATTTGCTTACTGGCAACATTCGCTTCATCATTCCTGAGTTGGATGTTTCTTTAAGCTTATCCTTGAGAGAGTGAAAGATGTGCTTCATAACGGGCAATACCAAGGAGGTTAAAGTTCAACAAGGACCATTCTTTACGTAGGGTGCATGTCTGAGCTCCGCTTATCAGCCTCCACATGTGGCCAGAGATGGAAAAACTGGCTGGTGGTAGAATAAAACCCGGGCACCTGAGGAAATCCAGGCCTAATCCCCTCCCATAAAACAAAGTGGAAGATAAGTGAAAATGGTTGAAGTCTGAAAGCAGATGGCTGAGTTCCTCCACACTGGGCTGTAAAGGGGGACCTTCATGACAGAGTATTTATGGGTTCGGGGAAACCTGACAGGGTGTTGCTGTAAATGCCAAGAAATGCACAGAGTAGTGATTTTGTTATGGGAACACATCTCATGATGACTGCAGCCAGGATGGGAAGGAGTTGTGTGTGTGTGTGTGTGCGTGTGTGTGTGGGAGGTGCATTGGCTCTGTTCACACTGCTGTGAGCAATCCTACTTGGTGGATGGTATCAGGCTGTGATGCAGATCTTTCACCAGTCAGTCCATTATTCCTGATCACTTAAGGTCTCTTGTCATTTCTGGTCTGACCCATAGAATACTTCTGATAGATGAAACATTTCCTTATTATACAAAAGAGTAACTGGACCTTTGGAAGCTATTCTCTCTGAAAAAGAAATGAATACTATATGGACTGTTTGGAACTAATTTTTAAAATCTAAAGAGCTCTTTCTAATTGCAGTCCTGCACAGACATGTTGTTTGGGGGAAGGGATAGCCTTTTTTCTCCAACTCTGGGGAACATGAGCTCTGTGTTTCAAAGTGGGTAAATGGAGCAGAAGGGTTTTGCAATTGTAGTTTAAGCCGAGTGTACCCTTTGGATTTTCCTGGAGCTTGTCAGAATGCTATTTCTGGGTAGCTGCATTGTGACGGAGAAAGACAACAGGGGGTGTAGGGAGAGGAATCAGAATGAGAAACATGCAAAGGGAAAACAGATGTCTGGAAGTCACAAGCAGAGCTCTCATTTTCAGTGTTCAGGAAAAACAGCTTTGGACATGAACAGTCAACAAAAACAAGAACGAATTAGTGGCCCTAGTGCCACACTGTGGGATGTCCCTTCTTATTCCCCACCATGTTCTTGCTCCACAGAATGTGATGATCCAGCTGGCACTGTGGAGCCTACCTAACTCTAGTCTGTCTTTTTCCAATTCTGCTGTCAAAATTTACAGCTCTGGTGTCCTGTCCTTTCAGTGTCTGTTCCTTGCCAGTTCAATGAAGCCATTGGTGTCTATCCATGTAGGCCAGGGGTTCTCAGTATGTGGTCCCTGGATGAGCAGTACCACTTGGGAATGTCTAGAAATGAAAATTCTCAGGCCCCACCCCAGATTCCTGCTAAAGCTTGAGAATTACCCGCACAGACTTGCTCTGGAGTGGAAGAAATTGTCCATAGACAGAATTGAAATTTCCTAGTGGGAATTTGGGACACTGTAACAGGTTGATGAAGGAGGTAAAATTTGGGCAGCTGGATCCCTTTTTACCTCGCAGATGACTCCTTGTTTTGTCCACAAGATAGACCCACCCTAGGTCGTTGTTAGTGGACATGGTTTTGGGTACTGATGTTGCTGTCAGTAATAGGGAGGAAGGGTCTCCCAAGAAGCAGGTTGAGTAGCTCACCCCATTGCTGATGTCCTCTTTCTGTCACTCCTCCTTATTCTCCAGTATGGTTTGAATGTGTCAGCTCACACAGCTGTGTTCTTTGGAATTATTCTCCTTTACACTCACTCACCTGTGCCAAATGCACAGATGGACACACAGCATATATGCACAAACCATGTCCAAAACACATATACACACATACACTTTCTCTTAAATATACTCTCTTGCACACACGCACCCACTCTTATACTGTTACACACACACACACACACACACACCCTTTTATACACACTCAAATACAGAGTATCAAAGACACACAGGGCGTCTTTTATGCTTTTACTTTCTTCTCTCCTGGGAAAGAGGCAGACAGCAGAGTCTCTTTGATGCAAACTCTGTTAAATATTGCCCGCAGAGCTGCTTTCCATATGTTTTGGTTGTAGAATTTTCAATTGCAGATTAAATAGTTCATGGCTCTACTTAAATTAACTCCTCCTTGCCCTCTATATTTGAGTCAGTTATATTGTGTTAGTGATTTTCTTCTGCTGGCTGCCAGGATGCTGATGCATGATTTAACATGACATATTTATTAGAGTCTTTGGCTTCGACCCCTGTTGCCCACAGTGAACTCTCCTTCCTTGGAACTTGGGTTTCGATTTTGACTTTTTGTCACAAGGGCTACATTTCTTTTAGGTTGCCCATACATTTTGAGCCTTCTTATGAGTATAACTAGTGGAGGTGACAACACCATCTCAATTCCCTTGGCAAAAGAAAAAAGATTTAATCTTGACCTTTCTAGAAAGGTTCTTTATGGTAACCAAGGGCCAGTCATTAAGAGATAAGAAGACTCTTTTTACATTTGTGTTTGGCTTCCAAGATGGAGTTGAGGGGAAAAAAACACAAAATTGCCTTTCTTTCTGGATGATGCTGGGGAAAGATTAGGTTATTAAGAACTTTAGCTGGCCTTTTCATATATTATAATGCCCTTTTGCAATTTGTCCTAACTTTTCAATAAAGAACTTTTTGAATATTTTCAAAGGCTGGTTGGTGTAGAGGTTTTTGGGAGAGTGAAGGGGCAGAGTGAAGAGGAGTGGAGGAGGGGCTTCCTCATCCTCCTTTGGTGAGTTCAGTGGGAAGGGGGTGTCTTAATTGGTGAATGGCCTACCAGCTAGAAAAAAGCATTCGATCCCCTGGATTAGTGGTCCACTGATTCCCTGGGGAGCTGGAGAAAGACTAGAGATGGAGAGGAGAGCGTCTAGAGGAAATATTCAGGAGAGGCATTCACTATGTGACCTTCTGTGTCATAGGTGTCTTGGTGTTTAAGGGGACAGGTTTGTGGGAATCCACAGAGTCAGAACCACACCTTAATAAGAGTAGTACCAAAAAGATGAAACTAAGCTCTAAAGGTGTCTTTGGGGGACACAAGTTTGTAAGAGTGGCTCTATGCTCTGACATTTCAGGGCTCTGCTCCACCACCATCTGCTCCTCTGAACGATCACTGCTGACCTATTTTCTGAAATGTCCACTCTGGATAGCTTTACTCACCCCTCTAAATCTGTCTTTCACCTTCACCTATGCTGCTCTGTCCACCAGGAGGCTGAAACATCTAAAACAAAGATCACTAGAAGCTAAGACATGGAAGGTAAATGTATTAACTTGCAAGACAAATAAATACGCACCAAAGCATAAATCCAATAAATTCTTATCAGAGGAGAAAAAGAAAACAAAAAACAACAAACAAACAAACCAAAAACATCTAGGAAGAGGGTTTCAGGATGGTTATGCTAATTGAGGGTAAAAAACTAGTAGACTTGATAAATCCGAGCCCATTTGGTTAAAATAAGTCCTATTGTTCATTGGTGAAGAAAGAACCTATAGTAACAGTCTGGTAATGGCCTGGGCCACCTGAGTCACTCAAAGCTGACAGAGGGTTATTCATTTCAGCTTACCTGTGCCAGTTGCAGTGCAATGTATGCCCAGTTTGATATCTTGTTGCTCATGTGCTGCTGTAAGGACACTTTTCCTCTACAGTGAATGGCTTGTCTATTAACAGTGGTTTGGTTTGACCAATGGAGGCAGTGCAGAAGATAAGGGGACAGTCAGAGGAGTGGGAATGCATGTTCCCTAAAACATATTCTCCTAGATCTGTTTGTGCTGGGTTGCTGTGGGCCAGCTGGAACCTTCTGCCTAAGGCATTCTTCTCCTCTCAGCTCCCCTCTCAAGGTTCTGATGAGCTCCACTCCCTGGTCCTTCAGCATATGGGTGGTAACAGCTCCTGCTGTTACAAACTCTCAGGTACTGAACCATCCTTTAGTGATTTCCCTTAACCCTGTCCTAGCTTTAAAGATAATCTTTTTTTTATCCAATCTTCAAGTTACTTCGTTTGATTGGACAGTCCTTTGCACGCCAAAGTCTTGACAGATACGACACATGTTGGCCATTTTTTCCTGCCTCCTTATTAATCCTCTTGATGTTCTCCAAACTTTAGATTGCACATAGTCTGTTATGATTCTATTCTCTATGTTACAACTTTTCAGCCTGAGCTTCCTTTACTGGGGGTTACCATCTCTTTGCATTGCTATCAAAACTTTTGAGCTGTTTTTATATCTGAGCCATATCATTTATGCCTCAAAAACTTACAAATGGGCTCATTTGTTCAACTACTCATAGTTCCATGTCCTATGGCAAGGGGTAGAGGAAGTCACATACATAGTATAAAATGTGGGTGGTAGGCTGGTCCCCTTAGATGGAGAAGTGGCCAAAGCAGATGCTGAAATTGACTTACAACTTTTAAAAAATTGTGCTCAAATATACAAAACATAAATTACTATTTTATTGATTTACTTTCAAATTTACCAAAGCACAATTGAAAAAAAATTATATTTTCATGGTACACAACATGATGTTTTGATATATGTACACAATGTGAAATGATTAAATCAAGATTGGTTGATTTGTTTGTGGTGAGAATATTCGCAATCTACTCTCTTAACAATTTGCAAGTTATCTTAGTTACTTTCTCATCACTGGGACAAGATATCTGAGACAGATTAAAGGGGCAGAGGTTTATTTTGGCTTGTGGTTTCAGTCCATGTTCTGCGGGCTCCAAGGCAGAAACAAGGTGGCCAAGGAGCATAGTAGAGGAACAGGTGTTTAACCCATGGCAGCCAGGAAACAGAGAGAGAAGAGAGGAGCCAGGGACAAGAAGACACATTTCTAACAGCACATTCAGTTACTGAACTCATCAACAGATGAATCAATCCACTGGCATGTGTAGCACTTTCATGAGTCGGTCACCTTCCAAACACCTTCCAAACACATGAGTCTTTTGGGATCATTTTAGATCTAAACTAAAGCATAAGTATATATTATCTTTTGGGACCATATCCAAAAACTCACTGCCTGGACCCATCTCAGAGCATTCTCCCCATGTTTTCTTCTACTTAATTTACAGTTTCAGGTCTTAAATTTCAAGGTTTAATCCATCTCATGTCTCGTGTGAGACATGGGTCTAATTTAATTCTACATATGGAGATACAATCTTTCTGACACCAGTTATTGATGAGACTGTTCTTTCCTTACTGTGTATTATTGGAAACTTTGTCAAAGATCAGTTGACTGTAAATGTGTGGATTTATATCTGGATTTTTCTATTTTGTTGTATAGGTTTATATGTCCATTTTTATGCCTGTACCTTGTTATTTTGAATACTATTGATTTGTAGTGAAATTTTAAATCAGGAAGTGTGATGCCTCTGGTTTTGTTTTTTTTTTTTTTGCTCAATATTGCTGTGGATACTCGGGCCCATATGAATATTTAAAGTTCCATACGAATTTCAGGATTTTTCAGTTACAATCCTTTTTAAGTATACAGTGACATTAAATGTATTTGTGATATTGAACACCCATTATCACCATCCATTTCCGAACTTTTTCATCATCCCAAACAGAAGCTTGGCACTTTTTGTTAATTCAGTGCCATAGCTCCTCAATTTTACCTCCTTTCAGTCCCTGGTAACCTCTATTCTACTTTCTATTTTTATGCACTTGCCTCTTCCATGTTCCTCATGGAACTGGACTGATGAAAAGCTGCCCTTTTGTAGCTTCTATATTTTACCCAACTTACCATCCTCAAGGCCCCTCCATGTTGTAACATATATCAGTATCTCATTTCTTTTTATAGGCTGAAAAATATTCCATTGTACGTCTATGCTGCATTGTGTTCATCATTCATTTATTGATAGATACCTGGGTTACTTCCCCCTTTTGGCTATTGTGAATAGTGCTGCTATAAGCATCGGTGTATAAATGTACAACTTTGCATCTGTCTTCTCTCTCTGAAGTACTTGTAAGACTCCCTGGGGGACAGGATCATGTCTTGATTGTCCTTATACCCTCCATTGCCTTGCTTGCTTTGTTTCCCTTGGGAGTTCAAGGAGTCTGGATGAAGGGGAGGGCTTCCAGAGACTCTCCTCTCCCCCAAGGACCAGCAGCCCATCTAGTTCAGTGACAAAGGAGGAGGAATGGCTTTGGAAACTGTCTATTCACATTACCTTTTCAATTTGTGAAATACCTCAATCATCTTTCTCAGGGTTGGATCCAATTTCTTCCCTCTCTGAAGCAATTCTTTTTTCACTCAGTCCTGCATCAGTGAGCAGGTGAGCCGATGGGGTGAGACCTGGCTGGGGAGTTTCTCTATCCTATTGTGTCCAGGTTCCCTTGCACCAGACTTGAGTGTGGGGACAGAGGTCATGTTTGCTCTGTGCCAACCTTGAGCCCTGCCAAAGAATTTCTTTATAGAAAGAGGTAAAGTAGCTGACATTAACTCAGTACCTAGTTGGTTTCAGACATTTTCCTAGCAGTCATCTTACTATATATCTTCTTTAATTTGCCTGAAATCCTCCACAATGCATTATTTTCTCCACTTTATACATGAGGCTCAGATTAATTAAATACTTTTCCCAAATCTGTTGGCATGGCAGGGACTCAACTCTATTTTGCTATGTCTACTCAGCCACATTTGTAAACACCTAAGATGCGAGTGGCAACATTCCACTGGGGGTGATCTTCTATTCTCATCTGCAAAGGGACTTAGAGGTCACCAGCTGCCTCCCCTTCCCCAGAGTTCTCTGGATAGTTTGAAATAACATGAGTGAGGGACCTGTGAAAGCATTTCCCCTTTCATATACAGCAGTGCTTAACACATAGTAGGTTCTCAGTAAATTCACAATAAATTGAATTACAACTGGAATGACAGCAAATAGTTTTGATGAGGTAATTTCTTTTTGAGTGGTAGTTGGGTGGAGGAGAAATGGATATAAGATAATTTATCATGCCTGTCATCCCAACATTGTTTCTTACTTTTCATTTCTTTGCTTGGACCTTATATGAGTAGACATTTGATGGCCCCCGTAAGTTAGAATCCAATCAAAGTCCTCCAAAACTCAGCCCTTTGATATTTTCTCTTAGCAAACTATAATTTTGAGAATTGCTTTCTTGATTGGCTATTGTAGAAAGGTAAGAAGAGGCTGGTGCTCAGGTAGGGTGGCAGAAATGTTTTTGAAATTCCAATGGAGGTGTGCTTTGAATGCCTTGTACTTATTCATGAGAACTCTTTCACACACTTTCCTTGCGAATGAAAATATTTTTGTGATGGTATTCATGCAATTTGAAAAAAAAAATTGCAGCCTTTCCTCTGTGCCTGGCATCTCAGAGTATTTTCTTTCCTCCCCCAATATTAATAAAAAAGAAATCAAACTTTTGCAGGCTTCACTTAGTTCCTGACTTTCAATCAGATATATTTGTGACCTGAATATTTCCTTCTCTTCTTTCAGTATTCATGAAGGATCGTTTGTGGCTGGGCCGGTGGATTTTAGCATTTGTCTAGTTCAGGAATGACAGATTTATTCCTTGGCAGTTACATGTGACTTACAACCCACATATTTCTTGCCCCTCCCCTACTTTCTCCATCCTTTTTTCTGTCTTTGAATTTAGAGGACATCATTTTTTCCCACTGGTTTGTTGTTAGTACAAAGCTAAGGAGTTTAGGCTTAAAATATTGATCCAGCTTCTCCCGCAGAGACTTTGGTCTCTGAGTTTTGCAGTTTGATATGGCTGATTGAAAGTGGTCTGGGTTGAATTTGCTTAATAGGATGTTACACTCCCTTCCTGAGTCAATTTTTATCCACTTTATCATGTTACTTATTGATTACAGCTCTTGTCACATGCACATTAGTTTTCTGGGAAACTTAAAGAGATGTTTTGTTTCTTGCTTAGGGTAGGGTAGGAATGTCATGAAGTCTAGTTCACCAGGGACCCCAGATTCTTGATATTTAAAACTGACTCCATCCTTTCCTACATATTTGGCTCAGAACTGTGAGAAGGACTTGGGTTGTTTTGAATAACATTACAGATACGAAACTTGTTTTTTTCCCCCATTTATTTTATTTTTCTGGGAATGTGTAAAGGCAATCTCATTCTTGAATAAAGAAAACAAAAGGAAAGTGGTGGGGCAGATATTTTGGCCTCCAGAGAAGAAATAGAATAAAACAAGTCAAGCTAACTGGTCAGCTACCTTGGCCTGGGAGTTTTCATGTGTATGAACAAAGTGATTGGAAGAAAGAGAATTAAGGTTTCTGCTGCTGTGCCAGGGGCCTGGCCAACTTTTCAAGCATCTTTGCTCTCTTTAATTAGTAACCAGATATAGGGAAATCAATTATGAAAACAGTGGTCTCATTTGTAAATAGGGAAGGGAGGAGAGGGTGAAGGGAGGGCAGGGGTAAGAGGGAAAAATGAGAACCAAGTCCTGTCATGTAAAGGTACACGATCCCAATGATGAATGTAACTGTACTGTAAACCTAAAAAGCACCAATAAACTGGAGAAAAAAAAAAACGGTGGTCTCTAATAAGCTTGATTTTGAAGATATGGAACCCTTCAGAAAGTCCTGTATTACTTTCTGTCCCCTGTTACTGCAGTTACTGCTACCAGGGTAACAAAGAACCCCTAGAAGCATGCTCAAAGTAGAAACATTTGTTTTTCTGTTGAATCCCAGCTTTGTATGTGCTAATCCTCATCTCCAAGGCCAAGTCTACACAGAATTGTGACACTGAGAACATGTAATTTGACACATTCATTTTGAACTGATAAAACATGGTTTATATATAATTTGTTTTTTCTTTTAGCAAAGCAACAACAACCTAAAGAGAGCGGGTTTTGTGTCTAGGATAGACATTAACTGTGTGGAAGACATTAACCGTGTGGGCTGTCCATTTTCTTTCCTGTTTTGTTAAAACCCAAGTTCATTGCCAGGCTTCAAGATAGCCAACATTGATCCCTGTCCCCTGTCTTCATGCCCTCCTATAGTCCCTTCCTACATTTTGTCAGGGTTGTAATGTGTGGCCAACAGCATATAACAGAAGGGATGGTATGATTATGAGGCTAAGTCATGAAAGATACTGTGGCTCTTGCTTTGTTGGCTTTGGTTCTGTGCTTGGGGGAGAAGCCAGCTGCTCAATGTGAACACACTCAGGCAGCTGGATGGAGAGATCTATGTAGTCAAAGGAATGGGGGGCAGTGTTATGGTCAGCTTCTTTATTTCTCCCATTTTTCACTGATCCAATTTCAGTCCATGAGGAGTGGAATGCCTTGTACTCTGGGTTGGGACAATCAGCATTTTATTCAACTCTCAAAGTGCTGACCAAGTAATGAAGAAAACAAATGAGACGGTAAGTTGAATGGTTAGTGAAAGAGCACATGGTAGGTTTTTGTCTTTGCTAATTCTCAGGCTTTGGTCTTCAAATCACTTAGCAGCTGTTGACCTTATCTGTTCATATCAGACTGTGACAACGGCAGACATGGACTCTGGGTCCAGTTTGCCACTGGTGAACTGTATGACCTTTGGGAGGTGATGTCCTTCTGGGCACAGTGTCCTCATCTGTGGAATGAAGAAGCTGGAATAGAGGGCCTTCAAGATTCCCGAAAGTGCCATTGTTCTTGGCATATCTCTGCTGGCTTGCCTTATAGAGGGTAGCAAGGGACAAGGAAAAGAGCCCTGTATTTTTAGCCACAGACCCTTGTTTTAAAGCTGGATTCTTTTGTATCCTAGCTATGTAACATTGGGGAAGTCATTCAGTTTTGTTGGGCTTTAGCTTTAATATATGGAAAATGGAAAATGGAAAACTAATACCTACTCCATAGAGTTTCTGGGAAGATGAATGGACAGGCATGTGGCCATATATAGGAGCATATCAGTCACTTGATGAATATTTGTACAACATTTTATAGTGCCATGAATGTGGTATTCAATAATAAGGTGAAAGGGATTTGTTCATTAAAAGTAGATTCAAATACAAGTTTCTACTTTGCTAATGGGTTGGCAGAATGAAATACATACCATTGGAAAAAATAGTCTAAGCCTGGATAGGTAGAAAGTAGAAAGGATTTTCACTAAACTAAGGTACCTCCAAACCAGAATATGCTACACTAATTTTCGAAGCTTTGACTGAACTGAAACAATTAAATACTGTTTTTGTTTATTGCTGTTGGGTGTTGTTTTGGATTCCTGAAATGTTTTGAATGTGTGTGCACATGCATACACCATTATGAAAATTGGTTTCCATGATTGTAGAGCTTGAGAAGACCCACAATCAACCATATGCAAGCTGGAGACCCAGGAGAGATGGTGGTATGGTTCGGCCTGAATCCAAAGGCCTAAGAGCCAGGAAAGCTGATGGGGTGTGTCTCAGTTCAAGGGCAGGAGGAGACCAATGTCTGAGCATAGTAGTCAGGCAGAAGGGGTGAATTCTCCCTTCCTCTGCCTTTTGTTCTATTCAGACCCTCAGCAGACTGTCAGATGCTCACTAACAGTGGGAAGGGCCATCTGCTGTCCTCAGTCCATTGATTCAAATGCCAGTCTCTTCCAGAAACGCCCTTATAGGCACACCCAGAGACAATGTATAACCAACTATCTGGGCACCTAGTGAGTCACTAAAGTGGACACATAAAATTAACCACCATACTATGTGAAGACACAAGGAGAGTATGGCCAACTACATGCCAAGGAGAAAGGCCTCAGAAGACACCAACCCTGTTGACACCTTGATCTTACACATAGTGTTCAAAACTGTGAGAAAATAAATTTCTGTTGTCTGAATCCCCTGGTTCGTGGCACTACATATCAATAACCCCAGAAAACTAGTGTACAGCTTCGTCTATTCAAGGTGAAAGCAAGAAAAGTCCCTGCAGCCAGTGCATAGGCAAGTGACCTGAGTTCCACCAATAAGAGTCCACAAAGATGGAGTTTGGCTTAGTCATAAATAATATGAGGTCACAGGTGTTGTGTGGATTCCGTCTGTCTGGGGAAAGTGGCAGTGAAGTCTCCATTCTGTACTCTGAATGTTGAAGATGCCAGTGGCTGAAGTCAGATTTGCAGAGCAGAGGTGGGTAGAGAAGAAGGGTGGATGCTACTGCAGGAGCAGTGAGCCTATTGTAGAGTACACTCACTCAGGGCTTGGTAGCAGCAGTGCGGTGGGCTGGGCTCCTTTTTCGGGTAGTGAGTTTTCATTTATGAACCGAAAGGGTGCATATCTACACCATGGTGTTTCAGCAAGGGAAATTGCTAGAAGGACACACAAGCATGTATTGATGTAGTGACCTCTGGGATGTCTAGGAAGGGATGATGAACTTTATTTATTTTTATTTTTATTTTTATTGAGTTTATTGGTACAATCTAGGTCTACAATGGGATGATGAACTTTAAAAAGCACACTCTTTGGCCATTTGTGTCTCTCTTTGGAGAAATGTCTACTCAGATCATATGCTTCTTTTTAGAATGGCTTGCATATTTTCTTACTGTTGAGGTTTTTAAGTTCATTCTGTGTTCTCGATGTTAACCTTTTGATGGATGAAGAAGATATTTCCTTTCATTTTTCAGGTTGTCTCTTCACTCTGTTGATTGTAGGTTTTTTTTTTTTTTTTAAACCAAGGTAGTCCTATGTCATGGTCCGTGGAATTAAATTTTAGCCTAGAGCTGTTTCTCCAGCCTGCCCAAAATTCTAGGAGGTGTCTAGTATCTCTTGATGAGCCCTTTTCCTGCTCAATCCCACAGCGGCAGCTTCTACTGCTTGCAGTTAATGCTTACGGACAGACATATACTCTAATGACTTGCACCCATCTCCATGACTTGCTGCGGTCTACACTTGACTCAACTTGCAGTTACTGAGAGTGATGGTGTTTTTAGGACCTTTAATTAGCTCAGGTGATTCATCAAATTGGGCATTCTTACAGTCAGTCCCTCTTTGACCACAGGCTCTAATTGCAGTAACTTTGTTTCTATCACTTTATAATCAAGTCTCCATTCTGTACTCCAGGTCCATAATTGGTTCTATGTCTTCATCCCCGTATCTCTTCACTTATAACTTGGGTGGGATTTATGAAGACGCAGATAGGAAATTAATATAACTCAACCCAAAACTGGGTCTCGTGTGGTCTGACATTGGCAGAGAATTGCACTCCTAAGAACACAGTCCAGCAACCAAAAGCAATTACGTTAAATCATACTTTACTGGTATCTCTGGAAATGCAGTCAAGGGAAGTAAATATATTTTTAAATGTATAGTAAGACCCATTAAGCCTTTCCCCATCTCAGATATTATATCTTTCACCCCTAACTCCCCCTAAATTTTCTCTCCTCCATTCTGATTCTCAACCTAGAATTTCCCCATCTCCTTGACTTTATGAATTCCTTCTCTCTCTCACTTTTCCTTCTGCATTAATTACTTTTATTTTCAACATTTGAAAAAGAATTTGCTAATAATAAGAGCTGCCTACTAATGAGAAAGACTGGGTTCTCAGGCAATGGTCACCAGTATAATTCACACAGGGCTGATGCTCAGAGCTTGTGAATATTGGGAGGAATTCTAACTCTGGTGATGTTGAGTGAGATGACTATAAGCTCTTACAATGTCTAAGATCCTACATTTAGATTTGTGTTCTTGCTTTAAATTGTGCCATGATATCAGTGTTGAACCATGTTAGTTTTTTCCCCTTGTTAGAGACTTCTGTGCCAGTGATGGGGAGCCTCAGTTAGCTTGCTCTAACTTTTGTCTTGATTTTGGTTTTCTTGAGATGTCTAAATGATCTTTTCAACATTTCCATTCTTTCTTACAACAATCAGCAAGCACAATTGTGTGTACTCTCAAATGACTCAGACTCCCTATTCATGATGATCTAGCACCATCAGACTTTTGCTCAGTGACCCTGAGGCAGGCTTTTCCAAGGACCACTGTGAACTGGCAGACATTGGAGTTGTGGGTGGCAGCTTTCAGGTGTGTGGACTTTCCAGGTGAGGGGATGGGACGTGATGGTGGCTTGCCAGACTCTCCATGTTCCACGGAAGTGGTGCGCTAGGAGACAGAGAGCAGGCACTTTAGGGTCAGGTGAATCAGGTTTGAATTAGCTGCCTATCCACAAGGAACATTAGTCAGGAATGCTTGGTTTGAAAGTAACAGAAATCAACTCGATTTGAAAAAAAAGTGTTGGAGGAGGCATTGGGGGCAGGAACTGGTTGGCTCCCTGAACTGGGAAGTGCAGCTATAGCTGTATCCAAGAGCTGTCTCTTTCTTTTTCTCTACCCTTAACCTCTCCACCTTTTATGTTATTTCCCTTTCAAATTTAGTGGAAGGAAATTTTCTTTCTGCATATTTTGAACCAAAAGCTTAGAGCTGAACTCTATTAACCCAGATGGGATAAGGATCACACATTCACCTTTAAATCTGTCTCCGTGATGGGATGGATGGTACAGACTGGCCAGGAAGAGTGGTTTCCTATAGGGAAAAGGAATTTTGTCACCACAGAAGAGGATGCTGTACCAACAGAAACAGCTCACATCAACTACAATGTGATCTTAGCAATGTCAAGATGTCTCTGAGCCCAGATTCTTCATAAGTTGTTGGGAAGACTTATAAATAATAAATGCAAAACACCTGTCAGAGAGCAGGCCTTTAATAATTAGCAGCAGTTCTTACTGTTAGGTGCAGAGAACCAGCTGGTGGGAGGGAGAATTTTACCCAGTGGGAAGAAGTGTGTGTGTGTGTGTGTGTGTGTATGTGCATGCACGTGCACCTCTGCATCTGTGCACATGTTTGTATGTGCATCATGCATTCCTGTGTTAATTCTCAGGGGTGCAGAGGTTAAAAAGACATCTCAACCTTGCTCTCTTTTTCTGTCTCCCTTTGCTCCCTAATCCTTTGTATTTTCGTCTTTCCTCCTCTTCCTATTTCTCCTTTCCTTTCCTTCATATTTCACTAGCTATACACATAAACATATATACATAAATTGTTAAAGTATTTCTTATTATTTTGACATGAGTTCAATTCATTTATGTATGCTTTTACATCTTGAAATAAAAAATGATTTGAGCTACACACACAAATACATGTCACAGAATCATATGAATAGCTACAGAAATTGGAATGGAAGGAACAAATAAGAGAAAGTCAAATTAGAAGACAAATGTATGCTACCATATCTTAGATGATTGCTAGAGGTGGATTCTATTTTCTGAAACTAAAGTTTCACATTCTCTGTTCTTAATTTAAGGTACAACTCAGCTGAACATTCTGTTTTCTCCAGAACAAGCCAAGCGATGATGTGAATGTTACATGACTGTTTATGTGTGGCCCTTGATCTTGTCCGTAGGGCAGGGGTTCTTGACAATAAAAAGGTTTTACCCTGGTTTATTTGGCCCACAGTGTGTGTTAAAGACATATCAGGGTGGAGAGGCCACCAGATAGGAGAAGGGAAACAGCAGGTCTCTCCCGTGAGGTCCACAGACTTGAGAGAGGATAGAGGTGAGCTTTGTGTGTGGGGAAGTGCACAGTGGAGATACCTATTGGAGCAGAAGCGTAAACAGTGATGCAATAGAAAATCTGCCTTGTGAAAGCCCGACTTCCTGGAGAACTAGACATGTGGGTTTGTTGGATGGTATTTTCTGGCCCATACTTTTTGGGAATGTTATTGTTCTGGGAAAGGTGGATGCGAGTCAGGGCAGAATGGGGTAGCTAGCTGGACAACTATGTATTATAGCAACTTATTGTGTCTTTAATGTCATCTACACACATGACTACCTGTCTTTGTTTGAAGGGGCTCCAGCAATATTGGAAAGATGGGAAAGGAAGGAGACATTAAAGGAGAAAGGAGGAATTTTCTCTCATTGCAAGAAGGAAGTAGAAAAGGACTTTCCTAGTAGACAAAGCTATTGAACTTGAGATGTGGCATTGTCTGATGGGGAGAGTTTGTGCACAGACTGGGAGGGATGGCTTAGGTATTATAGAGTCGTAAAGTTATATGATTGCATTCTAACATGGTGCCAGAGCTAAGAGAGCACATGAGGATGTAGGCTTTTTATCTACTCTAAGATCATCATGGAGGAATGAAAGAGGGCTGGATCCATCTCAAAACTCATCCCACCCGTTGAGCTCTGGCTGATTGTGGGGAACTTCTGTGGGCTTTGTCCTCCCCCTCTGTAAACAGGGCTCTAATCTCTGCCTCATATCCTTCCTGGGCCCTTTGTGGGGATTCTCTCATTTGGAAAGAATTCACTGAGCTCCGACCACACATCCAGCCTTGGGTTGGACACTTGGGGGGGAATAGGTAAAAAGGTTAATTCTCAGCCTTTGTAAAGAACTAACAGATGTGAAGGGACTTTAAAGAGCTGTTAGCGGTGTTTGTAGGTGCATTAGGCAGACTAAGGTAGGTACCTGCTCAGGTAGGCCTGGGGCTCAATTGTACTCTGCTTCTCATGGACCAGGGCATGGCACCTCCCCTTGGAGGTCTCACCTATAGAACAAGTAAGGAGGAGTCATTGCTCTAGGGGCTTTTCTCTGGGTCTGGCCAACATGAATCTCCTGATCACTCACATTCTTTGCTTGTGAGGCCCAAAGTAGGGATAAAAGTGCATTTCTGGAAGGGCTAGGCTTTTAGCTGTGGCAGAGCAAGATCATGTCCTTATACCCTCAAACCAATAGGTCTTTAAAGTGCTGTGACCTGCTTAATTCAAGTTGTTTGGAAACATGGTTTTGACCATCACTTTATGTGTAGGGAAGTGCAGGGTCTGGGGTCTGATAGGTGAGGGGTGGGAGCCAGGCCTGTTGACTTTGCAGAGTAACTGGCTGGTTGTGTCTCCTCTGATGTCTGGGGAGGGTGTCCTAGTGCATGCCTCTACCCTCTACACAGACGCTGCTTTTACTCTTTTCCTCCTTAAGGGTCTAATCAAGCAGGAGGAGACTGGTAGAGTCTTTCCATGGCCAAATGTTTTTGTTTATTCTTGGCTGTGTTCCTGGCACTGTCACTCAGCAGCTGCAGCAGGCTTGGGTTTCAGGAGCATTCTTCTTCCTCCACGGGTCTTCTCCAAAAGCTGTCTAAGCGGATCATTGGGGACATTGCCTGAGCTGGGAGTTACACTCCCGCTGGCCCACAAGCCAGAGGCAAATCCCACACTTAACCGCTGTAGCCTCTGTAGTCTGACTTCCCTGGGCTTCTGCACTTTAAGACAGTGTAAAGAAAAGCAGGGGCCCACAGGTCTAGCCACATCCCCTATAAAACAGCCATAGTCTCTACTTTTTGTGGGAAAACAGCAGAGGGAGGCTGGACTAATTGGTTTCCTCCCAGGAATCTGATTAGGGGAAGGGTGAGGAGTGCGGGAAGGAGAAGGGGACAGCCAGGAAGAACCATCACCAAGCAGAGCCTCTGACAGTAGAATAGCTGTCTGGAAGTGCAGAGAGGACCCCGGTTCACCCAGGCTCCAACGGAGGCTGAGCGGTCAGCTTGCAGAAGACTTGCCTTGACTCTTCAGCTGCTTTGCAAAGCTGAGATACAAGAGAGGCAGCTTTTCCGTCGTCTCTATTCTTATACCAAACTTTGATTTTGATTTTTGTTAGAGGTATTGGAGACTGAAACCAGGACTTTAACATGCCTTGATTTTGACTTTTTAAAAATGCCTTCTATTTTAAGCATTTTGTTTTTAGTGCAGCAAAATACACGTGACATAAGGTTTGCCATTTTGAGCATTTTGCAATGTACTCCTCAGTGGCATCAAGTACATAAACATTGTATTCATCATCACCATCCATCTCTAGAACTTGGTCATCTTCCCAAACTTCCATATCCATGAAATAAGAATTCCCCATTTTCCCCTCTCTCAGACCCTAGCAATCACCATTTTACTTCCTGAGTTGATGAATTTGAGCACTCTAGATACCACATAAAAGTGGAATTATGTAGCATTGTCCTTTTGTGACTTATTCCACTGAACATAATGCTCCAAGGTGGATCCGTGATGGAGCAGGTGTCAGAATGCCTTTTCAGAAAAGGCCACATAGTATTCCACTATGTGAACATATCACATTTTTGTCTATCCATTCACCTGCTGGTGGACATTCAGTGTCCCCACTTTTCGCTGTTGTGAATATTGTCAAGATGAACACACAGTCAAACTACCTGACTTTACATTTAATTCTTCTGGGTATATACTTAAGAATTGTAATTTCTGGATCATCTGACAATCCAAAGTTTAATTTTTTAAGGAGCCGCCAGACAGTTTTCCATAGCAGCCCCATCATTTTACATTTCCCCAGCAATGTGTAAAGGTTCAGTGCCTCTGCTCTTAGCCAGCCCTTTTGAATCCTATAGCATTAAGAGGAGGCCAGACAAGCCACGTGTCACTGTGCTTGCCTGAGCCTGGACCATGCAAAGAGAGAAGGAAGGTGACTCAGCTCTGTCTGGTGTCAAATGACAGGAAGAGGAATATAAATATCCCTAAAGGGTACCAATCCTAATCAGTAGCTGGACCAAAGTAAGCACTTAACAGGAAGGGCCTAGTCATCAGTACAAAGGCAAAAGAACAGGGATGTGGACCTTGTTCCTTTTTTAAAAAATCAGGATCGAAGAAATGTCCCTGGCTCTTTAGGGTATCTTTTGCTAAGTTCATGTACAGGCACCAGTGTCTGTGTCTTTCTCTCTCTAAATGGGCCCTGACAGAGTCCAACACATCCTCAAGACCTAGTATTTATGGGGCGCCTACTCTGTACCAGGCATGATGTAGGTACTTTATATTTATGTCTTCATTGGCTCTCTTTGACATCCAGAAGGCATATGTTCTGACAATCACCAAATTAAAAAATACATCTATGAGTAGTATGGTTTGAACATGTCCTGACAAATTCTTATACTGGAAGGTGAATCTCTCAAGCAACAGTGCCAGGAAGTGGGGTCCAGTGGTCATGAGGGCTCTGTCATTGTGGATAGTTTTATTTTGCTGTCACAAGAATGGGTCAGTAACCTCAAGGGTGGGTTATAATAAAAGTGAGCTTGGCTCCCTTTGTTCTCCCATTCTTGCCCCTTTGCCTTCTACATGGGAGGATGCCTCCCTCTTGATAGTGGACTTCCCAGCCTCCAGGACTATGAGTGGTACATTTTGATGGCTTTTAAATTACTCATTCTTTGGTGTTCTGAACAGCAACACAAAACAAATAAGGACAATAACCTATGCCCTGTCCTCCATAGAATGTGACCAAAAAATCAGGTGAGCACTGACAAGTTCGATGAGAGTTTCTGAAAATGTGACAGTAGGGGACAGTGACTTGAAAGATTTGGTGGCTGAGAGCTGGGCTCTGATCCTAGGCATTTGCTTTGTAGCTTAATGAATTTTCACTGATGATCTTGCTTCTGCAGTGACCCAAGCTTATGGCAATTAGCCTAGTCCAGGTTTTCTGCCTGTCAACTTAAGAATGTAAGCAGCAAGATTATTCGTAATCTTCTCTGAGTCATAAAGGCAGTGGGGAGCTGCTTTTCCAGGTTTAGATGGTAGGAGAATTTCTTTCTGATTTCTGAACATATGTGTCCCCGTCTAGTGCACATATTTAGTGGATGTGGCTCATATTATCTTTTCTTATCCAGTTCTTATCTTCACACTTTCCTTTGCCTAGGTCTCCAAGGGCGCCTAAAACCTGGCTTCCTAAGCATCCTACCCTCTTCCTGATTACAGCCATTAAGCACAACTTCCCAGGCCTTCCACCCTGGGGTCACCTTGAACACATCTTGTCTTGGTTTGCCCCTCTCAGAATGGGCTGGCAATTCCATCTCTGGAATCTGACCTTCTTGAGCCATTGACACAGCCAGGCCTTCCATGGAGCTTGGCTCTGATTGCTTCTCATGCTGGTTTCTACAGCAGTCTTCTTCCTAGCAGGCATTTCTACCTGCAGCCTCACCCCTCCTGGTACATTCTATAGCCAACAGCTAGGCTAATTTTCTCGGAATGCTATTTTGGTTTTGTCACTCGTCCATTCAGAAATCGGTAGGAGCTCCCATTTATTTCCCACCTTTAATCTAAACTCCTCAGCATGTGTTTCAAGACCTTTGCAAACTCACATCTAACTACCCTCATCTTCTGCAATCTCCTGGCTTTGCCTCTTAATTCTGGCCTGACACTGTCAGCACAAGTTGGTGGCTTTGGGGCAGAGCTCTGCCCTTGCCCCTTTGGGTCATATCTATCCTGATGAAGACATAATAGAAATGTGTGAGCACAGAACTTGCCAGCTTTGGTTTGACAACTTATCCCTCACTCTTGTCATGCCGGTCATAATAAGTATGATAATATTTGTTAAATGAATGAAGGCAAAAGACACATCTCTTTGAGTACCATTACTTGAGTTCATCAGCACACATGTAAAAGGCTTTAAGTGTTTAGGACACAAAATGAATAAGCTTCTGATCAGGAGCTCACAGTTTAGCTTAGGCCTGTAAACACATACCCCCTTTCCATGCTTATAGTATGGATTGATTGTAAGACACAATGTTAAGTTTTAAAAAAAAGAGTTTTGGGGGATAAAGGAAGCTATCACATTCATTGTCCAAAGTGAATGCTGAACCTTAATTTCAGAAACTTTAAAATGCGAAAATGTGCCACAGAATGGAAAACATCTTGAAGTGTTGTCATATGGGGCTTTATGTGCAAAGGATCCTTCCTACTGTACCTGCGGGGTGGGTCTCAGTTTCCCAGGTATCCTGGGAAGAAAGTAGATTATCAGTTGGCTTTCAAGACTCCTCCTGTCTCTGGCCCCTCAAAGGTGCCTGGCCTGAAAGAAGGACTCAGTCTGTTTCAGTCAAGCTTTCCCTTCTGAGAAATGTAATTAGCCAAAGTCAAATCTTTGAAGCATATGATTTGTCCCTCAGTTGTAGGAATGGTTAGCCTGACTGTGAAGTACACTTTAAGCACCCACCAAACAGATTTATTTAGTATTTGCTAAACAATTGCTTGTATGTATCTTTCTGTGGTCTTCTAATGTGTCTTAGTTTCCTATGTTAAGACTATGAGCCCCTTCTTCTTGCTTTTGTACCACTGAAGAATGGTGATTCCGTGCTTGGCTTGTGAACTTGTCTGCTAGGTTTGACTTCTAGTTCAGTACTTACTTACCTCGAGTCCTTGGGTAAATTACCCTTTAGCTCTGCACCTTGGTTTCCTCACCTGCAAAATAAGAATGATGACAGTCTCTTCCTCCGAGGGTTGCTAGTCTATTAAATGAGCCAGTAGTGCCTGGCACGTAGTAGGGATATGTAGTGTAAACTTTGCTTCATTATTATTTCTACTCTACCTGGCTCATGCAGGTACCTAGTTAATTAAGGTTTTCACATAAGGAATCTCAGGCTCAGACAGGTTAAGTGCCTTGTGTAAGGCATTAGCTGACTAGATAAGTGTAGTATAGCAGTTACAGGGAGCATCTCTACATCTTCAACCAAAATCTGACTTTAGGTGTTTGTGGGAGCACTGGGCTAATTTTTCTTGATCTTCCTGCCTACCCACTCCTTTGGGGGTTTCATCACTGACACCACTCTCTGGGGGTCCTAACCCTGTAAAGCCCTGACTGGAATATCAGTGAAGTTCCTCGCTGCTGAAGTCTGGCCTTGAGTTTCCTCTCCTCCTGAGCCTTCTTTTGTTTTGAATGCCTGGAGCATCTGCTTGCCAGGTTTCTAGCACTCCTGGGCTCTCCTAGCAATGGGGTCTCACTAACGTGCAGGTCCCACTGTTCCTACATCGAAAGACGATTTACCTAACAGATGGGATCTTTTGAATATTTATGTCTGGACACATCTGTTCTGGACTTGAAAGTTTAATAAAGCTTTTCATTTTCTGAAGCGCTGGTGAAGCCTGTCTGTGGTGAGCTGACAGCCCCCTGGGGTCAGCTCCTCTGCGGTGACTCTGGGGCATGGGGGTTCAGCTTGGGTCAACCTGTTTGGCAAGCAGCCATAGCCCCAACCCCTCCTCCTTCCCTGCGGCAGAGGAGACAACGGCCAAGGGGCCAGAGACTGGTGTGAGGGATGCTAACTTGGTGGACCAGCTGAATATGTTTACAGAGAACAAAGTAGCAATAGCAGTTTACAAAGGAGGATATGTTTTCTTGTGCTCTGTTCTCCCTTGGGAGGGTGGGTATCCTGGTTTGAGTGAAGGATGGAGGAGCGTGGTCTTGAATACATCTATCTAGAGAGTTTGGATAACAGCTCTCGGAGTTGAGATGTTTACAGGAATCTGTCTTAAGCACTTTCAGTTTTGCTGTGGTCTAGATGTAGCGGTATTAGAGGTGGTGGAACCTTTAAGAGGTGGGGCCTAATGGAGGACAATTAAGTCATAGGAGCATCGACCTTGAAAGGAATTGACACTGTTCTTGCTCAGTGAGTTCTCAGCATGTCTTGCAGTCCTGGGGATCAAACTCCGGACCTTGTGCTTGCAGTTCTCAGCATTGTGATGATGGATGGCATCCTATAAGGTCTTCACCAGAACTCAGTTGATGGTGATGTTTGACCTTTAACTTTCAGCCTTCAAAACTGTGAGCTGAAACAGCCTCTTTTTAAAAATAAACTACACAGCCTTGGGTATTTTGTTATAGCAACAGAAAATGGATTGACTCAAGGTACCTCTTAGTTCTTTCTGCCTATTCCCTGCTCCTTTGACCTTAGTGGTGCTTTCTGATGTTTCCAACTATTCCGACTCTGTCCTAGTCTGCAATCTCCCAGGAAAGAATAGTAGTACCTGGAGTAACAATGATGCACCCTGCAAACATGCATTGAGTTGTGTGTGCCAAGCACTGTTTTATTTTTATTTTTTGATAAGATGAAGGCGTTAAAGCCAGGATCTCTGTACTGAGATGTATCCCAGCCTTTATTATTATCATTATCATTATTTAAGTTTGAGGCACAGTCTCATTAAGTCATTAAATTGCCCAGGCTGGGCTCAAACTTGCAATCCTCTTGCCTGGACCTCCCAGAGTTCTGGGATTACAACTCTTTGCCACCATGCCCAACTTGTGCTAAAAATTTTATCTTCATTATCATGTTTAAATTTCCCTACAGCATGGAGTTAAGAACATTCTTATTTCCATTTTCCAGATGAGGAAACTTCCATGAAGAGTTTAATTGATTTGCCCAAGGCCACACAATTATTAACTGAAACAGCTAGGATTTGAATCAAGGCCATTTTACCCCAGAATCTAAATTCTTAATGCTGTATTGCCTGCTGGTTGGAATCTGTCATTCAGCATTTTCAAAACCGTGTTTTTGGAACCTATCATGCAATGATTAAATAACTCCAAATGCTATTTCTCTTGAGGTCAACTTAAAATATACATTGGCTTCATAAAGGCTCTGAGGATTCTTGCAATAAAGAAACTCAATTGTTTTCCAAATTTCCTTAACCACAGAATTTCTTTTTCCTTAATATTTATTAACAAATATCTCATAAATCTAAAGCAGTGCAAGTCACTTTGGGAAATGTTATAGGAATAAGTGTTTCCTTGAAGTGTTACCTCTCCCAGGCATACTTACAGTTAAAAAAATTCAACACTCTAAGTTGCAGAAACTCTGTCTCCTACTCAGTAGGATAGGGTAGAAATTCAGGATTCTGGAATTGATGGAATTTTAGGTATCATTAAATAGACCTTGAATAAAGGAGGAACTATAAAAGTGCTGGATTACTGTCTATATAAAATATATTTAAAAATTCAAACTTACATAATTTATAAAATTAGTTCAAAGAAATCCAGTCTACCTTTTTCCTGAGACCCACTTACATTTTGCTAGTACTGCATGCCATCCTTACAGCAATGGATTCACTCCAGGGTCATACGCAGCCCTCAGCACTCACTTGCTATAGCTCTCCTCAGTTCCTTCAGTTTGGAATTCTTCTGGTTTTCTTTGACTTTCATGACTTTGAAAACTTTGAAGTATACAGGATTGTCATTTTGTAGAATGTCCCTCATTTTTGTTGGTCCAATTATTTCCTTTTCAGTAGACCCAGGTTATTGATTTTGAGCCAGAATATCATAAAATATTGAGTTCTTTTCAGTGAAATCTCTTGGGTGGCATACACATGTCTATCTTGTTACTCATGGTATTAACTTTGATTCTTTGGTTAATATGGTGTCTACAGATTTCTCCACTTTAAGTTACCATATACCTCCTGAACCTTGGTATTTAATAAATGTTTTGTGGGATAGTACCTTTATGGTGTGCAAAATCCCATCCCTCACTCTACCTGCAGTCACTAGTTGTAGAATCTCTTCACATTTCTGGCTTGAATTAACTGTTCCTATGGTAGTTGCCACAATTTGAATTTCGAGTGCCACAACTATATCTACAGTTAGTAGTCACCTTTCTACCGTAAGGAAAAGTGTTTTCATCTCCTTATTCATTTAAAATTTGTATCTGTGTGTGGGTTTATGAGTTCTTAATTATTCAATGGCTATATCTTTTACATCCTAATTTATATTGGTGCTGTATTTAGTTTTTTCAGGTTTGGTTAGTGGGGGGTCCATCCAAACTGGCTCATGTATCATTTTTCAAAATAAAATTTTAAATTTTTAATGGACATATTAATTCTACCGATTGTATAGCATGACATTCTGGGTAGACAATGTATGTATACAGGTATGCAGTGTGTGATGGTTACATCAGGCTAGTCAGCAATCCCATCTCAGATATTTTTCTTTGCACTGGGAACACTCAAAAAACCTGTATTCCTTTGCTGTGTCTGCATCATTCTTCAAGAACTTCCTAAATTTTTGGCAGTTCAACATATTCTAGGCACATATACTTTCCCTGCCCTTGTCCTAGAACCAATCTTCCTCTAAAAAGCCCTGGCTCCTTTTAGTGAAGAATTATATTTGGAAGCTAATATTTGGGTGATAGCTGTGATGTCCTCACTTCCTGATATTACTGCTCTCAGGTCCTGTCAAGGGACAGAACTAGGAGCTTGCACATTCTATGATATGCATACATTTACATTTATATCGATTTCATGCAGTATAGATACAATCTATTTCTATATACTAATGATCTTGAGTTTGATGTTGACACTAATAATTCTAAATCCCATCCAGTACCATGAGATACATTCTAGATTCTCTTTTTATATATTATACTTTCCTTTGTGACTGTGTGAAACTTGGCTTCTATTGCCTTGATCACCCTGTGTACAATAATACTCAACACCCTGAATCCTGCTCCTTAGGGAGAGTGCTCTGGACACCCACATGAGTCTGCCTCCCCCAGGGCTCCTGTCTCATTTGGGCCTGCCTCATGGTGTTTTTAAGAAGGAAGGAAAAGCAGAAGAGAGGTAAGGAGGAAGGAAGAGAATCACTATTGCTTTTTGTTTGTTTGTTTGCGGTACCAGGGATTGAACTCAGGACCTTGTGCTTGAGAGGCGAGTGTGGCACCACTGAGCTAAATCCCTAGCCCCCAATATTTTTTTTCAAGAGGAGAGAGAAGGGAACAGAGAAGGAGAGCTATACAAATTTTGCAACTTGGTTTTTATACATGAAAAGAAAATTTTAAGGTTTGTAACAAACAGGATCATTTCAAATGCTAAAAACTATGCAGAACTAAGAATTCCTTGGTGGAATATTTTATCTCAGTATAAAAACTGAGAGGTGTGATTGAAAACAATTAGTGGATGTGTGAATTAAAAAAATGGCTACAGTAGAAGATACATGGCATTGGTCCCCCCAAGGAACTTCCCTTAGCTTCTAACACACTCATCCCATCATTCTTGCCGTTTTTTGAAGCAGATCTAAAAGTCCTCTTTTGTGAGTCGTGCTGCAGTGGCTGCATGAATGTAATAAGCTGATTTAAAATGTTTATTTTTCACGGACATTTTGACTTTGGGCAGAGCCGCAAGTCACGTGGTGACACGTAGATCCAGTAAATAAGTTCAATAAGGACACACCATAATGTTTTTATGACCTGTGGCCATGACATTCACTATATTTTTTTGGTACTGGGGGTCAAACTTGGAACCTGTGCCTGTGAGGCAGGTAAGGTGCCACTGAGCTAAATCCCTGGCCCGATTCACCATATTTTTGATCACACTTCAGAAAAGGTGCTCAGGAAAGAAGACTTCCAGAACAGTTTCAGAAGTGTCAAGAACGATGGCATAACTGAGTTGAAAGTGAGGGGGGCATTCTGAGGAGGAGTAATGTCAATGTATCTTTTACTATAATACATTTTTAAAAATTGAAACACGTCGCCATATATTCTGATTGCCCCTTATAGTTTCCAGAGCTGCTCAGTGGCAGAATGGTTTTGGTAACAAAAGCGTGAGTCCCTGAGCAACAGTTTCATTTAGTGACTGCAGGACTGTGAGTCAGCGAGACAGGAAGTGGAAATGTTGCATGGGGAGAGAAGGTGGGTTGAATGCCCAGAGTTGTCTGCTGACTTAGTGAAAGTGGTGAAGCTGGAGGCCAGCCTTTGACCAAACTTCCTACGTAGTGGTGGCACCAAAATGCCCCACAGGTGGCTGAGGAGGCCGACAGGGCCCCAGAGGACATTAGGCTCCAAAGGACAGTAGGTGCCCAGAGCCATCTGAGGACACAGCACTGGAGCCGCGCTGCTCTGGGCTGCCCCATGTGCAGGCTCTGTCTGCTTGTCTGCATGACAAATTTGCATCTAGAGATAAAACATAGCGCCAGACGGAGACAGCGTTAGTTCCAGTGCCAAAATCCAATGTTGGCCTTAAAGGAGAAACTAAAAATGTTCTTCTTGGAGCAAGTTTTGGCCCTCGGAGTTCTTTTATTGTTCCCAAATGGACCACATACTGGGGAGCCTTTGTGAAGAACTGACAACAATAACCCCTCAAACCCAAGAAGCCAAGTCCTGACTGCATTTCTTCACAGAAGTGAATTGGAACATCAGATGTTTCTGTATACTGCCTCTTTACTTGTGCAGCCCCCGCCTAACTAATCTACCCAAAACTTTACCCTAAAGAAACTGGAGTTTTAACATCTTTTCAAATGTGAAACAAACTTAAGTCTTCAAATTCTATACAACGCCAGGAAATTTGCCTTCAGCTAACTGTCTGGGAGCTGCCATGGTTCGACAAATACTCAGTAAGTGTCTGCTTCTTTGTGCCAGCAGTTGTGCTTGCTCTGAACTATAGAACAACCAAGCAAGTGTCTGTGGCTCTCTTTCACAGGTGAGAGCACTGAGGCAGAATCATAAGCAATCAAAAAACGACGGCGTCCTATGCGGAGTGGTGGACTTACTGCTGGGGGAGGGATAGGATGGGGCTTGCTCATCTTCCCCGAGTAAAAGTAAATGGTAATTTTCATGACTGTTTCAATTTCCTGAAGAAGTTGCTGTCAGGACCATTTTGGACTGGCAGTCAAATCCTGATGACACCCTGCATTTAGCATTTAGCATTTAGCATTGGCACGAAAGCCTGATGGTTTGCTGGCTGCTTTTTGTTAATGTCCATTTAAATGTTTTTTGTGCGTATGTGTTTTTCTGCATGAAGTGTTTGTGCTTTGGGTGCCTCTTTTGAGGGTGGACCCTCTCTTTAGTTGCTGCTTATTCTAAAGTACAGCTGTTTAAGAAATCATAGTGGTTGTTCACTCATACTCACATTGTCCTTACATCCAGCAATAGCAGAGGGAAGGAGAATTTACAGAGAGAGAAAAACTCCAAAACCTCCCAGCTAGAAAGTGGCAGAGACCATAAACTCAGGCCTCTCCCACCCCAAAGGCGCAATGCCCACCCTTGCTGCACTGTCCATCCGAGAGTACTGCCCCAAAAGCCATTAGGTGGCAGTTACAACAGGGGGCAGTGGGCTACAGCGGGGCCAAAGAAGTAGGTGGCATAACAGTTAAAAGAATTCTAACAGGGAGACTTTTCATATGTCTTTTCCAACGGCCAGAGTTCAGATTTATGATACTGGAATATTCATGAGTTGCTGCAGTGTGCAGGATCACAGTACCAGGGAGAAAAGTTTCCCGTGACAGAAACTAACCTAAGGTGAAGCCTCCTCTGAACTGAGGTTTGGACATGGCAGATGTGATCAAAGAACCACACGACCCCCTTGGGAAGCTGTGGATTCATATCTTAAACTGACAGCTAATGATTTAGAATGTAGCAGGACCCATTTTCATCCATCCATTGTCTATCAATACGCTCATTATATCTATTATCTGTCACATGCATAAACTACTATTAAAGAAATGTACCCAAACCAAATGAAATCAAAAGCCCATGTAATAAAAACTTGATCCCCAGCCCACGAAGCCATTGGGAAGTAGTGGGACCTTTAGGAGGTGGGGGCCTAGTCATTGGGGTGTATCTTGAAGGGGATACTGGGACTCCGGTCCCTTTCTGTCTCTTTGGTTTCTGGCCACTCTGATGTGAACAGGCCTCCTCTGTCATATATTCTCCACTGGGATGTACTGTGTTGCCCAAGCCCAAAGCAATAGGACCAAGAATCCATAGACTGAAACTCCTGAAATCGTGAACTAAAATAAGCCTTTCCTCCTTAAAAATGGATCATCTCAGGTATTTTTCCACTGAGACAGAAACCTGAGTAATACACCTTGCTAAGTAGCTTTGGGTCAAGTTAGGGGGAGATAAGTTCAGATAAAAATAGATAAATCATAGGGCAAAGCCACCTCTGATTAAGTATCAGAATGGGTAGTATGGCGTTCTGCAGGGACTAAGAAGAGGAAGGTCTTTGAGGATGTGTGGTGGTGCCTTGCCACTGTGACTGCCATCGGGGACTCCTGAGGCACCGGCCAGGAGTCTAATTAGTTTCAGTCTTGACACAGGCAGAGCTGAAAAACTGAGCGTAAGGTCTGCTCACTGCTGAGGAATGGCCTGGGTCTCTTTAGCGCCGTATTTGGATACAAGATATCCCTTTTAAATCTTGGATCCAATTGTGATGGTCCCACATGATTAAGAAGATGAAACAAGCAAGAATTCATTTGTGGAAGGACTGTTACCTTTCATTCCCCATTTCTACCATTAAAATGTACAGTGAGTTTGTACATCCAGAGCCAGAGGACCCAGCTACCAAGCCAGCTCTCTAGTAGCAGATTCCACTGGTTTTTATGACCTTCAGGGTTGCAAGGTTAACAGTAGGGAACCCAGACACTAAGGGACCTTGAATGTGAGGTGCAGACATATGTGACATAATTAGGAGGCTTTATGAGCAATGCAGAGAGAAGTCATTAGGGCTGCTGTTTAACAAAGAGAAACTTCCTGCTCCTACCCCATTATTAAAGAGCTGCTTTTCAACTGTATTGCACTTCTTTGATCCCTGAAGGCCCCCGATGTCTTGCTCACATCCTGTCATGATATTTAATGATGCCCCTCATGTGCACCAGGACAGTGGCCCAGCTTAGCATCATTTGGGGAAAGGCATTGTAACACGACAAGTTTTTGATGTGGTTCCTCACAGGGTAAGGTTAGTGAGGCAGCTATGCAGATGCCAGTGAGAACCCTGATGCTGCTTGGCAGTAAAACCGGCTGAAAAGAAGAATCAAGAGGCCAAAACATTGCCAAGTTCTTTGGCAGACTCATCGCTGATTTTGGGACCCTCCGTGCCAGCTGGTACACTTCTGGGGAGAAGAAAGAAAGAATTTGGTCTTGGATGGGCTTTCATAAGGCTGGAGAATGTTTTGGAGCAGTGAGTCTTCTTCCATTCTGTGCTCCCTTGTGATCGCACACATGAACAGCTGCTAAAAGGAAGATTAATAGGCCCTTAGGGATAATCCGGCACATATAAGATATGCGAATCCCACAGAATTCCTGGTAGGTAGTATTCCCATCTGCCCCAATGCCTCTGAGCACAAGCAGCTCACAGCCAAGAGGCAGCACAGCCCACTGAGGTTATTTAATTGTCTCTCATAACTTCTAACTTGGGCTGGAGGTCTGTTCTTGGCAGCTACACAGGACCAGACTTTTCCTTGTCAGAGTTCTTAAAAAACTCGAAGGGACTTGCCAGGTGTCCCTGAGTGCTCTCATTTCCAGGCTTAGCACCCTATTTCTGCTACTGTCCTTCCCCTGACCTAGTTTCTACACCCCTGGTTATCTGGTGGTCCTTCTTCGAATGTGCTGACAGGACAGCTTTGCCCTCCTTATTCTTTGAGGGCTGACTAAATTTGTCTTGGCCACTGGGGTGAGGGTGAGACCCAGGTCTCTGAAATGGGTCAGTAATCTCAGCATACCAAGATAACCATTTGGGTTTCCTGTGAAATTCCAGGAAAGAAATCCGAGTTCATATTCCAAATATTTCTCTCTCGCTGGCAATTTAGATTAAAAGCATGTCATGGTATAACTGCGTGGACTTCTCTCTTTGGGGATTTTACCCAGAGGACACTCTTACTGCCCCACAGTCCATTGGAGCAAACAGATTCAGGCTGCTTCTTAGTGGAGTTTTTTCCTCAGTCTGTCTGCTTCTTTCCATCTGCATTCTTGCTGTCTTGCCCAAGCCCTGTCATTTCTCCCTTGGAGTACAGCCAGAACCTCCTAATGATCTCTCTACATTTATTCTTGCCCTGTTCCAATCTGTTCTCTCCACAGTCTCAGAGTATTTTTTTTCTTTAAACACAAATTGTTAAAAACAATTCAGCAGTTTCTCACTGCATGTATGATAAAATCCATGCATGTCATTGAGGACTTCAAGGCCCTGCAAGATCTGGTCCCTGCTAACTTCACCAGAGTCATTTCGTTTGTCTTTTTCCCAATCCAGTGCTCTATCCATGCTGCTACATTGCAGTTCCTTGGATACACTGGTTCTTTCTGCCACAATGGGCTTTTACCTGTGTTTCTCTTTGCTAAGAATGTCCCCTTCCTCCCACATCTCCTAGCTGGTTGCCTGGGTAGCTCCTTTTCATTTTTAGATCTTAAATATTATAGGCTTGAACACCACATGCATGGAGAAGTCTTCTTATATCTCAGATTACTTGTTACCACTGATCTGGCACTACACTTTATAGAACTGATCAGAATTATAATTCTGTATCCACTGGTTTACATGCGTATTTTGTGTCCCTCTGCTTCTCCCCAGTTTCGTTCCATCAGGACAGGGTTTTGTCCTCACTGGGATCCTAATTTAGTTCTTGATGCTTGATGAAGGTTCTGCATGCATTGCTGAGTGGAGGAAAGAATGCAGGGGCATATTTATCTCTAACTGTCCATCAACTTGAACATAAGATTTATTGTTAAGCAGGTGTAGTGGTGCACAACTGTAATCACAGTGTTTGGGGAAGCTGAGGAAGAAGGTTCGCCAGCTAGAGCCAAGCCCAGGAAACTTAATAATTTAGTAAGGCCTTATCTCAAAATAAACAATAAAAAAGAGCTGGAGATGTAGTTCATTATGAAGGCTCTGGTTTCAATCTCCAGTATCACACACCAAAAGTATTCTTGAATTATAAGTTTTGTGCTTTAGGAGAAACTTTTAAGGATAAAACAAATTTGCTGAAAGAAGCATCCCTTTGGCTTTCCTTATTCTCCTTGTCCTAATAAGATGGAGTTTTTTTAGAGTCTAATTCAGTGTAATTTGGGCCCAACTGTCCTGGTTGAATTGCAGATATTTGTCTTATATTTTTATTATGGTAGGCTGAGAATATTCTTTAAACAGCCCTTTCTTGAGTGTTTTAGTGCCTCATCCGGATGAAAAAAAGGAAAGAAAAAGAATTTGAGATTTTGAGTACCATACCTTACTTTAATGCCCAAAGGATTCTTCACTTTTTATGTAAATTTAATTTCCCTGCAATTCCACCCCCGAATCACACTTTGGAGAGAGCTGATTCTAGTCAAACCAATATTTTCAGGTATAATCTCTGAACTGGAAAATTATATTAGTTTGTAGGGCTGCTGTAACAGTACCACAAACTAGGTGACTAAAATCTATACAAGCCTATTCCCTCATAGCTCTGTAGACTAGAAATTTGAAATCAAGGTATTAGCGGGGTGGATTCCTTCTGGAGGCTTTGATGGGAAATATGCCTCATGCCTCTTGTAGGTTCTGGTGGCTGCTGATAATCCTTGGCTTATAACATCACTCTGATCTCTACCTTTGTCTTCATGTGGCTTCTACTCTGTGTCACTGTTTATGTCACCCTCTTCTTTTTCTTATAAAGACACCAGTCATTGGATTTAGGGCCCATACTAAATCTAGGATGATCTTACATTATTTCTGTGAAGGCACTATTTTCAAATAAGTTTACATTCACTGGTATCAGGAATTAGGGCTTAATTTTGGAGTACACAAGACTCAATGGTGAGATCCAGAAAGGCAAAACAACATGGCCAAGACATATAGTTGCTCTTTTTGATAGTTGATAAAATCAGAATTAAAATCAATCTTTTGGCCCTCAAAAGAATACACTCTTTGGCTTTTAAGCAGTGTCTACACAGATAGATACTTTTTCTATATTAGAACCTATACTAATCAGCTTCCCATTGCTGAGCTGTAATACCCAATATCCACAACTTAGAAGAGGAGAGGTTTGATTTGGCTCATGTTTTCAGGGGATTAGTCCATTTTGGCTACATCAAAGGTAGAAACATCATGGTGGAAAGGCATGGAGGAGCAAAAATGCTTAGTTCATGGCCCAGAAGCAGAGCATGGGAAGGTAGAGGAAAAGGTCAGGAACTATAGATAGTACCCAAGGTCACATCTCCATGACCCACCCAGACACACACAGAAGGTGCATGTCTGATCTATGAGGGGGCTCCCAAGCTAATCAAGGTGACACAGTTAAGCTTAACAATTGCAGAACCCATATTATGACCCAGGAATTGACTCTATTGGCCCAAATCACATTAGGCAATCCAGCCCAAGTGATATTTCTTTCTGTTTGGAAAAACATATAAAGGATATAGAGAGACAGACAGACACCACTAAAAATGTATGCACACTTCAGGAAAAGAAAAATAGTATGACTTTTTTCAACAGATTGTGTTACCCTAATACAAGAGACCCTAGAGGATGTCACATATCACAGAAAACCCACTACACTGATGGCCCTCAGAGAATAAATTGAAAATGCGTGTGCAGAAATCTCAAAGAACCAAGGTTACCCAAGCAGTAGTTTGCCACAATAATATGTGTTTGAAAGCTAATGGCCACCACTTTGAGCACCTCTTGCAATTGTGGAGGCCGAAGATAACCTGTATCAATCTCATGATTTCTCAATAAATTTACTATTAAAATGGTTATACAAGTTTTTCTTTTCCTGAAATGTGTATACATTTTTAGAGGGGTGTGGGGACGGACTCTGCAGAACTGATTTATTATGTCTATCTGGAATAATTATATTGGTTGTTGTACAGTGATAGCCACTCAAGCTCTTATTAAAATTATAATTTCTCCAACTTTGTCATTGACTGAAAGGGCTAGAAGTTACTTGTCCTTTTAGGTAAGAGCCCAATGTGTAGAAGCTGAGGTTGTGAGATAGTCACACAGCCACCATTTGACCATTTTAACCATCATTGGAACAAAAGTAGGTGCACTCACAGGTCCTTAACCTATTACTCATTAAAAACATGATGTGTGTTTTCCTCTAAGGCACTCAGGAACTTGAAAGCTGTTTATACTGAAAAACTCTATTGTATACCCTAGATGTATACAACATATATGGCAAAACAAAACAAAACAAAACCCCTGTTGTATACCCTAGATGTATATAACATATATGGCAAAACAACAACAACAAAAAACCCTGTTGTATACCCTAGATGTATACAACATATATGGCAAAACAAAACAAAAATAACCCTGTTGTATACCCTAGATGTATACAACATATATGGCAAAAAACAAAACAAAAAATAACCCTGTTGCATACCCTAGATGTATACAACATATATGGCAATGAATCTGCTCATTTTTAAACAGAATTTAAACCATTTTGCTGGAAAGTAAAGCAAATAGAATCACAACCATTTCCTTTTTCTCATTTTATTTTATTTGGGGGAGGGGGAGAGGGGTGTGAGGGACTTGATACTCATAAAAGCATTTTACAAGTATGTGAATAATGAAATCCATGCTTTAAAGATGTAATGCATTTTATGAGCTTCCTTCATCTGTCCTTGCTTTCTTTCCTCCTTATAAAAAATTTAGTGATGGTTAAATTAAAAAAGATAACGGAAGTCATAACAAAATACAGATTCACAAGCTCCATAGTAACTTGTAATTGCCACATGTGTTAATGGAGCATCTTTCTTGGCAGTCACTTCTCCTGTGACCTAGATAGGATAGGATGTGAGTATCCTTTCACCGGCTTGCTATACCATCTCTTCCTGTGTCCCTCAGGACAGTGTTTAGAGGGAATTGGACAGATAGTTCCCAAATAATTAGGAATAAATAATTCATTTCTAAACTATAAGGTGAAACCTTATCATTACCTAGATATGTGATGGGAAACCCAATGTGAGATTCCCTTAACAATAAGAACCCAACAACCTCAGCACATTAACCGGGGCTTCAGTTTTTAATCCCTCATAGTTGTAGCATAGTTGCTGCAGTTCCATCATGCACAGGGCTTCCAAACATGAGGATGTACTGCGAGGGAAGAAAATCTTTCCTTCTCAGTCTTTTATTTCTCCCAAGGCAAGAAATCATTCCTAAAAGCCCTCAGACAACCTCTACTCCCACTTCAATGGCAAATTGGGGTCATATTTGTACCCCAGGTCAATCCTTGGAAGTGAAATGGAACTACAGTCATGCATAGTGACAGCAACATGTTCTAAGACACGTGTCTTTGGGAGATTTTGTCATTGTACAAATGTCATAGTGTGTTCTTATATAAACTAAAATAGTTGTGATGTCATTAGGCTATATAATCTAGGGACTGGTAGAGGATATGTGGTCCATCATGTGAGTATGCCAGTTAGTTTAGCTTATCACATAGCCTAGATTACCCAAACACAAGTGAAATTCTTTTCCAAAGGAACAGGGGTTTATTAGGATAATTTTGTTTACAAATATCAGGACATCCCGATAAATATGGTCTAGAGAATATTGAGAATTTCATTATTTCAAATAACAAGAAGGTGGCAGTAGGTAGTTCTGGAACTGCTGGATTCAGAAATTCAGGGATGCAAGGTTCCTATTATCCTCTTCATGATTCTTTTGGCTTTATCTAGTTATAGTTCAGCTCTAGATTGTCCCCCCACCAAAGCCTTATTATTTAGGGGTGGGGTTTTTGAAAAGTGATTTTCCATGGTGACACTATGACTGAATGTGCTGTTAGAAGGTAGAGTCTGATTGGAAAAGAAGTGTCACTGAGGACATGACTCGGAAGGGCATATCTCCCTTCCTGACTCCTCCCTTCTCTGTCTGCTCCCTTGAAGTGAGCACTTTTCATCTGCCATGCACCTCCGGCATACTGCTTCTGCCTTGGAGCCAGCCAGCTATGTAATGCAACTTCTAAAAGCCATGAGCCAAAATAAACCTCTCCTCCTTTAAGTTTTAGGTATTGGATATGAGATGAAGAAAAGTGACTAAGAAAATCTATATGATTGGTTTTACCTGTAGGTACCACAACTCAAAACACTGCCCACATTTAAATGTAGGGAGAGGATAAAGTCCCTGGCTGTGTCCCCCTTTTGAACACCTGAGACTTTTTCCAAGAACCAATAGTAGTCTTCTCGTATTTTGGGGCCAGAGTCTATATGACATGCCTGGGTCTAATTCTGTCACTGCGAAGTGGATCAAATCAATGTGATTGGCTTAAACTATCAAAATTTAACATTGCCCCTGGGATGGGAGGGGAGTGTACTTGACTGAAGACATAGGCAACTAAGGGAGGGTTCCTGCAAGCATCTGGAGAATAATACTCAGGCATCTGTCAACAAGGAAAGAAGGCGCTGGGAGTGACTCTTGGATAACACACCACCCAGAGAGTCTTTATTTCTCTATTTGGAAACTTTAAACCATGTATGTGATATAAATGAAGGGTGTTCATGTTAGATTGGAAAGATGTAAGAATGGCAAACTTCTCAGTGAGAGACAGAATGCTGTAGTCATCTCTAATTCATGGGTGCAGCAATGAGCAATACTGTTTTTCAGAATTTCTTCTCCCTTGGACTGGAAGTAGAAGTATGGGAGTTATTAAGAGCTTCTCTGGTAGGACCCTGCCATCCGGGGCAGGGAGGAGCCCAAGCCTCCTCCTCCAGCCAGTTTCCTGGTTTTCAGTGAAGAAGAAGAAGAAGGAAAAAAAAAGAGGTCTCCCCTTCCCCATTACTGGCAGCACAGGGGCTTGTCTTCTACCATTTCCTCCAAGTCACCCCAAAATGCCTCTGGGATCCCAGATCTTCTTCCTGGTTCAATTTTCCATGTGATTCCATTGAAAAGTAGCCAAAGCAAATAGGAGATTTATGTAATACTTTTTAATCAGGATCTAAGACAGTTGTGCACTATTTTGGTTCTTGGGGCTCAAATTTTGAAAGCGTACAACTCAACTCAAGTCTCTACTGTGTCACGATGTAGGGGTGAACAGAAGTATCCTTTCACCTTCTGAAGATCCAGTAATTGAGTCTGATGACACAGCCTGACAGATTAAGATGAGAATAAGAGTACACATTTATTATGTGCATGTGGCATCGTAAGAAAGTGGGCACCCAATATCCCAATGAGATTCAGAAGCTTACAGACCCTTCTTCACGTGGGAGTAGGGAGGAGGAGCTATGAGCAATTTTAGCGAATGATTTTGAGGGGAGATAAATGGGCCCCAAAGGAAAGCACATTAGATTCTGGATGTGGGGTTAGCTCTAGTCTTCTTCCCTGGTAGATGAGATTATATCCAAGACAATGGCATACCTTTTGCAACTCCTTAATTTGATAAGGGTACTTCAGAGAATTTCCTCCCCAGTCGTTCCAGAGAGCTATGGGGACAAGGGCGGCAGGTGGAATTATTGGGTGTGGGAGTTGCAAAAAAGCCAGAGAGGCCTTGGTTCTGAGACTGCCTTTTAATTCAAAGCAAATGCCACACGCTGAGGTACTGTGTTCTGAGCCACACCACCGCCTCCATTTCTTGGACCCAGCAGTTTGACCTAACTTGGTTCCTGGCTTTGTCACTGCATGCTGAAATGGAGTAAAGCCCTATCACGGAGGAGTGACACAGCTCTGAATAAGTCTCTTAGCAATTATGAGGCCTGAATTCCTTGTCTCTGAATTGCGGATAATTATCCTCAGCTTGACAAAAGCATTGCATACTCTACAATGGGAGATATTTGCACTGTGCAAGAATTCCCTTCCCTTTCCCTCCTCTGAAACTTTGCTTCCTCTCCTTTGTGTTTTATAATTTGCTTGCTTGTTTGGTTAGTTGTTTACTTATTTGTTTATGGCATTGAAAGCTGGGTCCCTTTACCTGATGGCCAGGTTAAAAAACAGCTCCCCCCTCCTTATTATTCACTCAGCACAAAGTAAATGACTCTGGAGGCCTCTCCACCGTGGGACGCTTTTTTGTGGCAGTCCTGAAAGCAGCTCAAACCAAGCTTGATTAGCATAATAATGAAGCTTCCACGGCAGTGTCATCAGCCTCAAAGAAATAGCTGGAGTGGTCACAGAGCCTTTAACAAGTACCACTTTAGGAGAAAAAGGTCAGGTTGGGGAATGATGGATGGCAAATGTGGAATATGGGAGGGAAGTCCTGGGGGTGGGAACTAGCAGTAGACAGGGTTTGTTTGTCGTCCTTTTGCTTTGATCTGAAGAGATGTCCTCTGCAACTACAGAACTTCTATCAGTGACAGCCTTTAGAAATGTGCAAGAGTCTGCATTTCCTGAAAAACTTAGTGTTAAGTGTCTCTTTTGTCTGAGAAAAAAAGAAAGAAAGAAAGAAAGAAGAAAGAAAGAAATCCTGCACTAACACTATGCTATTTCAGGTGTTCTGTAACCCCTGAAAATCGTCTATGTGAATATAATTATCTCTCTTTCACAGACGAATGTCCATCCATTCATCATCTTCTATCTTGCTCCAGAAATGACTGAAAGCAGACTCCAGATGAAGTACTCAGTCTCACTACTAGAAAGAGGCTGTGTTCACATGTGAATACAGATCTACTTTTATTCTCTCCAATGCCCGTGATTCTCTGTAATTGCTTAAATATCTGAACCAAGGGCCCTGTGTCCTGCCTCTTACAGTTAACTGTTTAGAAATAGATTGGGGTGGATTCTCATGGCTGATTCATGTAGTTCTCCCAGCTGAGGGATCTCCACTTTAGTATGAAGTGTACCTCTGCAGGGTCACTTAATTAGCCATTGACCCAATTTGGGCCAAGGTAATGACTTCAATTTGCACATTTAAGCTATTGGCTATTTTGCTGGATTTTTAAAAGCCAGGGATCAGCTGTTCTCTCATTATACAGACATGGAAAACAGCAGGAAAGCCAAAGTACACTCCAGCACTTTCTAGCAATGCAAAAATTGAGGAAGCACTAAGTAGGAGAAACAGTCTGGATAATTCAAGAGAATCTCCTCAAACTCCTCCTTCTCCTTTAACACTCCTGTGTGTGTGTGTGTGTGTGTGTGTGTGTGTGTGTGTGTGTGTGTGTAGAGCAGGAAGAAAGAAAATCTGTACTGCAAACAGTACAGAAAGGAGGATGCATTAGGGCCAACTCTTTGTTTAGGAAAGCAGCCCAATGTAATGCAAAAGGGGCCTCCTCACCCCAAGAGGAGATCAGAAGTGCTCTGCAAAATATGCCAGTGAGAGAACACAGAAAAGGGGGAGGGAGTGATGGCCAGAGAGAAGCTCAGTGATGGGGAGGGGGATTTTGTGCACAGTTGATCAATGAGGAAGACTCTGGAACGAAAAGAGCCCAGGAGCTAGAGTTTCAAAGTGTCTATAATGCGGTAATATTATTATAGATAGTTAAGTTAGATAGAAATTAATAGAAATTAGTAGGGGATTGTGCCCTTGAGGGAGTCAGTGCAGAAGATGAAGACACATCAAAACTGTGACTGGAGGGGCATTGGAAGAGGACAAGGGTCAAGAGACACAATAGCCAGACCTTCAAGCCTTCGGAGAGATAAACAGCAACTTGAGATTATACTGTAATTAGCATCACTTGGTCCAGTAAGTCTGGAGAGCCATCAGATACATAGGTGGGTCATCAGAACATATAGATCCATCCTCCCATACTTTTCCAAAAATTCCTTTGTTCTTTTTATGTTAGAAATTATAGATAAGCCAAAGTTAACTATACCCTTGCTACATGCCTTGCTTCCCTATTGGGTAAATATTAGCTAAGCACCTATCCTTGTAATCCTATTCATTGATTGCAGTTTGACCCGTGTTGTCATTTTGGAGTATAAAATATCCTTGGACAAAGAGCCTCCATGGCAACCCATCTTTGGGACCTCTCCCATCTCTCAGGAGTTTGTTGCCAATAAACCCCTCCTATGTTTAACCTCCTTCTTCCTTGAAATTCATTATTATATATTTGGGAGACATGAACTTGGCACATCTGACACCTAACAGGTTGGGAGGTATTTTTTCCTGTCACAACATGACTTTCCCTGCAATCTCCAGTCTTTAGTAAAAGTCTTTCTCAAGTCCCAGCAGCTTTAAGGTGGGTGGCATTTTTGGAACTTTAAGAGAAAAAGTACATTCAGCTTGGTGCAGGGCAGAAAGAAGAGTGTGGCCACAAAAGGGGAGATGTGACAATTTATGAAATCACCAGGAACAGGAAATCTGAGCTATGGTTAACCATGTAAGACCCCAGGGAATCAGCCCCAAATCTTTTAATACACAGAAATTCCTCCCAAATCAAAAGACAATGAAACCCTAGAGGTTTATGTAAGCAAAATATATTTGCTTCTGTTTTCTTGATGTTCTGACAGAAGCCTGAATCAGAATGAATTGTATCTTCAGGCCTCTGTATCTTCTTGGAGAGTTTGTGGTCCCAGATCAATTGCCAAGATGTCATACTCATTTAGTTCCTTACCATTTATAAAATTTATTAATATTTGTATTCTTTCATTTATATATATATAGTCACTTTGGGGTGAAAGCTAAAAACCCAAATCACCCTGGGAATATAGGTCTATTACTATTAACTTAGTTTACTCTCACCAAATAACTTAACTAGTGCTTTAGTTTGGATCTGAAGTGTTCCTTAGAGACCCATGTGTTGAAAACTTGACTCCTAGCCTGTGATACTCTTTGGAGGTGGTGTAATCTTTAGGAGGTGAGGACTAGTTGGAGGAAATTAGGTAATTGGCTTTGTGCCCTTGAAGGATATTGGAACTCTGGCCACTTCCTCTCCTTCTTTGTTTCCTGGCCACCATGAGGTGAGCAGCATACTTTGTCACGTACTCCTGCTGTCACACTGTGCTGCCACAGGCCTAAAGTGACAAGGACAAGCAGTCATAGACTGAAACCTCTTGCAACTGAACGCCAAAAATAAACTTTTCCTTCTTTTAAGCTGATTATCTTAGGTATTCATCACAGTGGTGGAAAGCCGACTAACACAACTAGTTGTATATACAAGCACAACACACAACCTCATGGCTACAGAGGGAAGAAGATTAGCATTGAATGACTTTTTGTTGGGGTGGTGGTGAGGATGAGTAGAAGCTGTAGCTATAGAGCAATTTCTCTTTCAATTTGTTTCCCAATTTCTCTTCTAGTTGCATTTTAAAAACTACAAGCTAAGAAGGATTAACACATGTATCCCAATTGAAGCTGTGACCACAGGTGGTGTTGTGTCAAATTTGTAGTAAAAGAATTAGCCCACGAATCAAACACTAATTTTATAAAATCTCTCATTCTTGTAATCACTCAAACATCATGAACTGATGCAAAGCACAGCAATAGTTCTATACATCTGCCTTTCTTTTTGATGAATTCTCTCATATTCTCTTATTTTCCAGAGTGGCTTTCCTTTATGTTTTCTGAAAAATCACTACTCTCAGGGCTAGCCTTGGTATGTCTATTTTTTCTGTTTCTTACTGTTTCTTACTCTCCCCAAATTTGCTTCTCAAATGCTCCAAAGAAGAAACACAGCCAAGGCAGAGACCTTCTTATAAGGGAAGGAGAGAAGAAACTGAGTAAAGGGAGGTTAGAATATGCTTTTGTGGTAGTGGGAAGAGAAAAGGCTACAATATTAATGATAATTTTGTCCCATTACATTTACATAAACATTTCAGAGTTGTAATAAATAAATGTTAAAATTTAATCCAGCAATAATATTCGTGATTATTGTTTTGTTGTATATTAATTAGGTAACAAATGGTAATGGTTTATGCCAATGATGGTGCTTATTATTGATTTTTAAGAAAGAAATTGTGTTTTTATAGTTCTTTGGCTTTGCAAATTCTTCAGTGCTTTTAAATAATGGTCATCTTGTCTACTCTTTGCCTGACACATGGATGTAGTTTAATTCTCATTTCAAGGACCTAAAACCAAGCAAACTAACTGATAGCGACATACCAAAAGACAAATTCTGCAGTCAAGTTCCTCAGGAATACTGCTTTAAATAGGTCTACCATCCTTTCTGATCTACAGCTGTAGACTGTTGTGTAAATCTTTCTTTGGCTTTCAGAATATGTTAGAATAATTAAAGTTGGTTTTCTTTCAAGATCATTATGGTGATATGCAGGCATGATTTGTTTTCAGAGGTGAAAGGAAGACCCTCTTGTATCCTGCAATACCACCTTTTATTTGATGATGTTATTTCCCTATTCTGAGCATTCCATTTTCTAGCTCAAAGACAGGTAGCACTTTAATGTCATTTGCATATCTCTAAAGAAGCACTCAGTAGGGAGGCATTGTAGGTGCTAAAAAGGTGACTCTTCTCTAGTGTTAAGGAAACTGTACGCTGGGGTGCTCATGTCTTGATGTCTTGCTTTCTAGGAACTGCAAGTACAGGCTTTTAAAAGCTAGCTCTGGAAAATAACCATGGAAAAATCACAGCTGCTACATTCAGTTGCATAAGTGGTGGGATGGAGGTGATAGATGGGAATGGAATTTGGGTGGGTTTTCTATAGCTCAGCAGAGAGACTCCTCCAGAGGAATTGGACTATGGGCATCTTGGGCCTTGGTGACTGGCCTCCCCTGCAGCTACAAGAAGGGGAACTTGTGTCCCCTTCCAGGAAAAGAGCATTGTCCATTTACTGAGTTATTACGGGGCTTTGGATCACGTAGCTTTTAACTGACTGAATAGCAAAGAGGAGAAAAAAAAAAATTGAAAGTCTTACCCAGAGCCTAGACTGGCTGTGATTTTCTTATTCTATCTTCTATCTTTAGCCCTTCTTTCTTCTCTGCAGGGAATCCAATGCTACTTTTCTCCCCCACCTTCTTCCTCTCCCAAGTTGTTATTTAAAGTGCAAGGGCTTCTGGATAACTCCTCTCTGCCTCTGAGCTACAGGGAGGGGAGGCAGGGATCACAGGGGCAGGTGCTCACTGTCATTCTTCCCGACAAGGTGGGGCAGGCTCTCTCCACTACAGCCTCAGAGCTTGGGCTGATGAGCAGCAGCATCAGCTGCTTTCTGCCAGAATGGCTTGGATTCTCCCTGGAATGCATCGCCTGTACCTTGGGTGGGCACCAAACAGAGGAGATAAGGGAGGGGAAAACTGCTGGAGGTTGCCCTAGCCAATTAATTAACATCATATATAGCGAAGAAGGGGGGAGTTTCTTGAACTTGATATGCAGAGTTATGCAAACTCATGTAGATTATCCTGGGTTCAGAATGGAGTGTCCTGGAGGTCTGGCATTTTTATTAAATTGGAATTCAGTACTGTTGGATCATATAGAAAAATAGAGAGTGAGAATACTTTGAATTAGAAGGTTAAATCCTTCATAATTCAAGTCCATGAGAATACCCACCACTTACGTACAATTTGGCAAATACAGGTAAGGCTTGCTCTACCTACCTGCAGAGCTGTATTACTCTATTCTTCAGAAATTATGATATTAAGGTCTCCAAGTGACCTCTCAGTCAAGATCAGTATATTTGGTACACTTGAGGTAGAATAGAAAAAATAAAGATAGGTAGAAAGAAGACAAAGAAAATCATAATTTAAAAATTGTACTCTTAAGAAAAAACTGCAGCTTCAGGACACAAAAGCTGCCCAAGGTTGCAATGCCTTTTCTCTTCTAAAACTCACTCCAAAAAATTCTGAAGGGTCTGAAAGACACAGTAAGTCTGGGCCCTGGGCCCATACTTTTACCTGTACATTGCTCTTTCTACCACAGAGAGGGCAGCATATCTCAATTTCAATCAAAATGATATCAATAAACAAATAATATCTCAACTTCAATCAAAATAATATCAATAAACAAATAATATCAAACACATGTAAATGGTTTGTGTTCTAACAGAGCCCACAAAATGGGTTGACAGTAGGAATCTGCATCCTAGATCACCCATCTTGAAAACACTGCCAAGACCATGCCAATGTATCCAGCTCCGGAACACAATGCACATTCTCTTCTCTATTCTGATTGTACTTTTAAAATTCTGGTTCATAAACCTCTTTGTGCCTCTCACTGACATGTCTTCAAAATTCTTTTTCTGTGATCAAAGTCACTGAACTTACAACATAACCTGTACTTGCAGTGAATTGAGGTCCCTATCTTCTTTTTGTGGGACCTCATTAGAGCCCATCCAATGATACACCTAGCCACTATGCTTTTTCATTTCTGAGTTTTACAAATCAATGACAAATGAAAAAGCCATGCAATATGTGATGGGGGTCTAGGCTTCAAAGCTAGACTTAGATTTGAATTCTGACGCTGGGCTATGCTATCTAACCTTAATGAACTCTTTTTCTTCTGAAGAATGGAGACAATAATATCAATCCTATTGTTATTGGCTTTGGGGTCTTGTAGATTCTTTCTAGGTTCCTGGTATCTGAACAAAGAATTGTATAAGAAATACAGAAAACACAGCAAGGATTTACATTTATAGAAGGGGGAAAAGAATTATGCTCTGCAGAGTGAGAGCCTGCTGGTGAGCAGACTCACAGCTGCCCGGAGGTTAATGGCAGGGGTCTTTGGTATCTCCCATGTGAACAAAACATTTGGATGGTTGTCCTGTCTGAAACTCAGTTGGTTTAATGTCAGATCAAAAGCCCACTTGGTTTCTCACCAGGTGTAAATGAAGAATTGAACATAGCACATTCTGATTTGTCCCAGTACAGTGTTGCAGAGTCATTTTGAATTCTGTGTTCTGCATTGTGGGTCTTCCATGATTGACAGGTCATAGTTACTTGCTCAACTGGTTTTGCCCCACTCAGATCTCCTGTCTCATCATCGGGATTTTGGCTGTTCAGCGAGGTTCTGTATTTGAAGCACATAGTATGTGCCTGGGTACATAGTAAGCTCTGATGATCATGCAAATCCTATGCAAATGTTAAGGCCCAGTTTGAGTCCTACCTCCTTCATGCAAGTTTTCATTTCCACCACAGCTTGAAGCAACCTCTACATTCTCTTCAGGTATTGCCTGTGTAATTCATCTGGAAATTAAAAATGCAGTGCTTCATGACTTGTCTTTTGTTATTGTTTTATTAATTAGCCTTGTGTTGTTATTTAACTAACGCTTCCCTTCTTTTTCTCTTTCCAGTTTGACTTTAGGTCTTTGAAGATGAAGTCTATATTTTATGACAGTGATGGCAAACATATGGTACATACAATAAGCCTGTAGCAGTCACAGCAGCCTGTTTGTCTCACTTGATTTTCCTTCACTGCCTTACATTTTTAGTCTCCCAATATGTCTGAGGTTCATCTTCGCAATAAATATGAGATATATTCTTTAACTTGATATGCAAACTTATGCAAAATCATATGTAGATGATCGATTCTACATTCCTCACCATACATTACTAAATAAGATACACCATTAAGCCCTCGAAAGTGGTCATCTAAACCCTGGAATATGTTTTCCTTACAAAGAGCTTATAGTGTAACAAGAATTTGTCCTCCTCCTCTTGTTTACTATCTTTTATTTATTTATTTTTTGATACCGGGGGATTGAACTCGAGTCCTTGCGCTTGCAAGGCAGGCCACTGAACCGCTGAGCTAAATCCCAGGCAGGTCGTTTACTATCTTAGTAATTTTATTTTAATGAGGAACAATAAAGCTGAATGTAAGCCCACAGTATGATGCAGAAGTTAATAGTACAAGGCACAAAACTCCTGAAAAAACAAATGAAGAGGTGGAAAATCTTCTTAATTACATCCTGTTTCTTGAAAGGAGTGGCATCAGGAGTAGGGTTTAGCTCCCTGTACACTTTCTCCCTTGATTTTACCAAGCCTTGGAGAGCAAGTTGTGTCTCAGGGCAGTACAGACACATTCTGAGCCAGAAGTCCTCAGGTTTCAGGGCTGGGCCACTGTCATGGCGGAATTTCTGCTTTTCTTTGGGCCAAACCAAGTAATTTCAGTTGTAAAGATCAGAATATTATTTCTTGAGGGAAGTATCTCGATGTTTTTCAGCATTCTGGAGAACTCTTAGGGAATAGATAAAAGAATTAATGTAAAACCTGTTAAGCATTTTTTTTTTAGTGTCTTTTAAAAATTTGTTTGCTTCGTATTACAGAATGGTGATGTTTGTTCTGGGAAGTTGGCACATACATTTAACATATCTCGATCTGAGCCCTTCCCTGTCTCCAAGATTCTACCTCCCAGTTTCCTATCCTCTTTCCTTTATTGTATGAATGTATTCTTCAGGTTTCTTGTATCTTCTTAGCATTGTAAAACACATACACATAAATTTTCTCTCCACTCACATTATGCTAAACATGTTCTTTGAGTTTAAAATAATATACTCTATATTTGGGAGCATATTTATTGGATGAATCCGCTCACTTTCTATACAGGTTCCAACATGAGACTAGAAAATGTGAACAATTTACAAGAGTTTCATGTTCCTTCCAAGTTCACTGTGAGGATGAATGAAATGTGCTGAAATTCAGTTTCATATTCTTGGTAGAAACAGCTGAATACAAAAATAGGTTCAGAAAAGTTTTAAATGGCATTGTTAACATTGAATACTCGGTATACTTTTTATTTGTATTTACATGCAAATATGGGTTTGTCTGAGGATCAGGGTGCTCACAAGAATTCAAACCAAATAACAAAGGCATAAACCTCATGTCTTCCATACTTTGTCCCTGCAGCCTGTCCTTTACTGGACCTATAGTTTGGCACCAACTCTCAGGCTACTGACCAGTAGGTTCATTTTTCTTTTCTTTTGCTCTCCCAATCCTTTAGTTTTGTCTCTCTTGCTTCCATTTTTCTATGTCACCTCTTTCTCTTTCTACATCTCTCCTCCTTCCAACCTCTTTTTCTGTCTCTTCTTTCTTTGACCTTTAACCCCCCCAAAACACCAATAAATTATGCATTGTGTAAGTGATACACAGCCCCCTTGTTAAAAAGTGATCTCTGGAAGACTTAGGAGGTAACTCAGTGGTAGAGTAGATGCTTGGCATGTGGAAGGTCCTGGGTTTAATCCCCAGGACCACAAACAACCATCACCACCATCATCACAACAACAACAAATACAAAAGGGAATAGAATTCTTGTAAAAGAAAAACAAACAGCAAATGAGAACAACCACGACATTGGTAAACATTATCTTCTTGAGTAAATTTTAGCCAGGTTCCCCAAATGACTTTTTAACCAAGCGTCTCATCCACATTGCCCAGTTATAGCAAGAATTCCTCTAAGACAGTTTTGCCAGAATCCCTCCCCACCACCCTCCAAATTTGATCATTCTTCAATATTAATATCTAATTGGCATCCTCCACCTTTCGTGAAATGGGTATCTATCTCATCACCATAGCCTGCCTTCAACAAGACTTAGTTTAGCCAGAGTCACCCTAGTAGTTCTCTGTTCACAGACCTCTACCCTGCTCACTGACTATAAATTCTCAGTTGCTTATGCTGCATTCAGGTTTGAGACCAGTTCTATAACAAATCACCCTCATTCCATTGTAGTAGGACTGAACAAAACTGCCTAAGTCATTCTGACTATTGTCTAGCTCTGATTTTCTTTGACAACATCTAGAAACAAACAGCCCACATACTTTTGCTCCAGTGGAATTGGGGAAAGGAGTATTTTTTGGTGTTAAAAGCTGTACAGTAAGCAGTGATCTACACTTTCTTATAGGGGAAGGCGAAGAAGGAACTAATTTAATTTTTAGCCCTTTTCTACTTTCTGAATTCATAGAAGAAATTGGAGGAGACTCTAAAGATAAATGTGGCCTTTTTCCTGCTGTGAAAAGGAATTGAGAGACTTTACTATAGGTTGTTAATGGTAGGTGATCTGAACTCTGTAACAGTATGACATTTTAAAACTGTTATACTAACAGTGGAATAGTAACTAGGTTATTTTGTTTTAAGAGTGTGTCAGCTTACTTCTGTTTAGAAAGTCAGAGTACTCTCTCTGTCAATAAAATCAGAGCTAGGGGCCATTGTTTATGAAGATAATAAAAATACTAGGTATTAGGCTCTGCTGTTTGCTTTTGAATTTTAGCAATTTTCTGTGATGTGCTTAGGTTTTCTTTTAAAATAAATTCTCTTGGGTTTCTAGAATCTGTGTTTTGAATCCTTTCATGAGTTTTGTAATTCTCAGTCATTATTTCCTGAAATATTGCTTATCTCAGCTCTCCTCAAAATATAATGACATAGGGCCAGGGATTTAGCTTAGTGGTTCTGCTGCCTGCCTTGCAAATGCAAGGTCTCAAGTTCAATCCTTGGTACCAAAACAAAACAAAACAAAACAAAAAAAACAAAATTACAAAAATATAACAACATTTTAAATATTTTTATTGCACCTTTTATGTCTCTTACCCTTTGCTCTTATATTTTAAATTTTAGTATCTTCATTCTCATTCTTCTAACCTTGTCTCTCAGCTGTGCCTCATCAGGCATTAAACTCATCCACTTCATAGTATGAAATTGTAGTTTTTGGTTCTTGGACTGTTGAATTCTTATATAGTTTCAATTCTCTGATGAAATTCTATATCGTGTAATTTACTTTTTGAACATACTAGTTGTAATCACTTTGAAGACCAAGTTAAATAACTCCAATTTCTGGATATTCTGTTTGTTTTTATTATCTGCTTTTTTTCACTTGGATTTTGATGGTTTCTTATCTTCTTGTTTGCCTGGTTATTTTTTATTTCATGATGCACATTCATATAAAAAACTGAAAACAATTTGAAGCTCTGGGGACCAAGCATCTAGCACATGAATCAATAGCCATATCCTAATCATAGCAAGGGATTTGATGTCAAACTTTTGACCATTAAACCCATGATATTCTGAATTACTCTGCTTACCTTTTTGACCTTTCAATTTATTTTTCTTTCAGAAGCAATGGTCTCAAAGAGCAAGTGACCATAAGTTATCAGGATCTCCTGTTTTCATTTCTTTTCTTTTCCATACCTTGGCCCCTCAGATTCTCATTGTCTTGATAGCTTCCAATGCTGTTTTGAAAATAAATTTTTTTGTTTAATTTTTGGATTAATTTCAATGGGAATGTTGGTCCAAAAAAATCCAGTTTATTATTTCCAGTAATGCAACTCTAACAGAAACACATTATTATCTTAGTTGCTCCCCACAACATCTCTTTAAGGAAAGTATTATTGTTGTCACTATTGGCCTGTTTTTTTTTTTTAGGTGAGGAAAGTGTTCAAAAAGTTAGATAAATTGGTCAAGTTCACTTGATTAGGAAGTCATGTTTCTGGGAATTGATCCTGGTAAGACTGATTTGAGAGCTTCCTTCTTAACCTATTTAAAACATACTCCCTTTGTATACTGTAGTTAATAAGATTTATTTGACATATATCACCTGGTTTATTTAAAACTTCATTTTATCCTTTTATCAACACCAGTATTACTTGTCCTATCCACAATGTCTAAATAACGTATGTTCCTTGGGACTAAACTGAAGCCAGTTAGAATTTTATTCATTATATTCCTATCTTTTCCTTTTAATCTTGTTCTTTTTCTTTCTTGCCTTCCCTTCTTGTCTCCTCTTTCTCCCTCTTTCCCTTCCTCCCTCTCACCCTCTGTGTTTTAGGTTAAATTCTGGAGGTGAAAATTAGCTATCTGTAGTTTTGATGGAAGAACTTTATCTAGAACAGAAAAACTTTGGTTGGAGTCTCCTTTATTGGCCCTGCTGAAAGCCTGGAACTCTCTCTGACATTTCTGCAGATTTCCAAAGGACCTTTGTGTTGTACTACTTGCCTTGTATTGATTTTTTGTTTTGTTTAGTTTTTTTGAGACAGGGTCTCACTATGTAATTGAGACTGACCTGGAACTCACTGTGTAGCCCAGGCTGGTCTCGAACTCACAGTGATCCTCCTGCCTCAGCCTCCCATGTGCTGGGATTACAGGCGTGTGCCACCACGCCAGGCTTGCCTTGTACTGATTTCCTGCTCTTGTGGAAATTATTTCTCTAATGCATGTCTTCCAGCCTTTATGTCATTCCTTTGTCCCATGTCATCTTGAATGTTGTCGGCAGCTCCCATTCCTTTCCATAAACTTCCTCCAATCCAAGGAATCTTTATATAGCAGATGTTACCAAAGGTCTAGAATCACATTGTAAATTACAGACAATATTTATTGACTTCCCACTCCTAGCCTTTTCCATCATGGAAACTTCTCTCTAACTTTCCTCTGTAAGTCCCCAGATTCCCACATTCAATTGGGTCTCCCATCTCTCTTTTAACTTTTTTCTTTTTTATGTTCCTCAAACCTCATATTTTAGTGGCAGTCACCAAATAAATCCATGAGGTCTTATTATTCCCTTGATAAAGCAATTTATCTTCTCTTTGTCCATGCTATTTCCAGGACCCACTTCTTCCAAAATCAAATATTTTCATACCTTTTTTCCTACCCAGAAGAAAAAGTTTCTGGCTAAGAGAAGTTCTGTCTGCCCTCTAAGTTTCCTGGCTCAAAATATACTTTGGTTATAAAAGTAACAGTTTTCTTCCTTCCTGTTACATCATCTATAGAAGACTTACATCCATACCATATATTTTAATTTTATTTTCTGTTGGCATCTGGAGATAAGAGGACATAAAGTATTAAATTCTCACATTAACTCAGTTGATATTTAACTCTTATTTGCACATGATTATGTTTTTGTTTTAGAAATCAAATGAGCTATTCTGACTTTAATAGAATGAAAGAATGAAATCATTTTTATCTTAATGTCAGATTACAATCTACACCCAAGATGCCTCCAAGATGAAACGCTGAACTGAAACAATCAGGTTAAAGCTATTTTCATTCATCAATGTCCTATATTTATGCTCAACTAAGTATGGAAGAGATAGTATCTGATTATATACATCCAGGCAGAGTCCAGAGCACAGGGTGCAACATTTCACTACTTCTCTATAAGTAGGGTTTTCCGTTTATATAGATTTTTGTTGGATAGTACCTAGAATCTCTTCTTTCTGGCCTACTGACTTTCTTCCCTACTTTCCCTGCCATCCTCAGGTTCTCTTCCACTCCCAAGATCTCAGTGTCATCCTGGGTTACTGGGCAAAATGGGGGTCACTCGGATGTTTTCCCTGGCCACTGCAGAGTGGAAACCTCTAGAAGTGCATTCATTTATGAACATGTGTGTTTGCAGTTGGGTGGGAGAGAGGTGAGGGAAGAAAAGACAGGAAAGTTAAGATCTGGCTTTAAGGGAACTTTGTCCCTAGGAGGAGCTCACGGTCTGATGTATATCGGGAACATTTATTTTGGAGCTATGTGGAGTAGTGATTTGTGCATTTGTTGGGGTGTTTGCAATCATCAAACTCTGTGATTTTTCTAACATCCTAACACATTTCCTCTCTATACTGGTAATTACTATGCAGGGTCCTAATTTTGCCAGTTGTCCAGACTGGCTTCTTCCCCTGGGCAGTGTCTATGTTTGCTGTAATTGGATGATGCCACACAGCCCACTGCTGTTGCCAGATTTCATTATGAGTTGGCATCTTCTGTATTAATTTCCCCACTTTGGGGCTGTTTTGAAGCAAGTAAGGCCAATTTCCTTTTCAATAGCACAAATCTGGAGGCCCAATTTGAGCTGGGAGCTAAGTGGGTGCATTTGTGCAGCTCTGATTGACTGACAGTGTGCTCTTTGTTTGATTTGATTTTTTTTTTTTAATGAGAGCTTGATCCTGAGAGGCAGCTGGCACTCACTGGAAGTGAGAGAAGCCATCCTTCGAAAGCCCAGGAAAACATTTGGGCAGCTGGTTTTATCTGGAATTATTTCTTGAAGACAAGTTGTTGGAGAATAACACCACAGCCTGCCTTTCTCAGCATGAATGCTGTTTTTCTATAGTTCTTGGCCCAGCTAACCTGGGGGACCTCAGGATCTGGACAGTGGAGGAATTTGGAGTCAAAAGATATAGAGGGATATGAATAGATTTATCAGACAAAATACAAGGTGCCCAGTTTCAATTTCAAATAAACAATGAATAATTTTTAGTATAAGTATGTCTCCTACAATGGTTGCCAAGTACTTTATAGTATAAGTATATACTTTGCAATTTCTGGGACATAGTTACACTACACCATTATTCATTGTTTATTTGAAATTCAAATTTAACTGAGTGTCTTAGATTTTTATTTGCTAAATTGAGCAATCTTAGATATGTGTGATAAGAAAAAGTATGGTTATAGTTACTGTCGAAAGCTAAGAAGACGATGAAAGATTCAAATCCAAATACAAACAGGAAAGGGGATGAAATGAACCACTTGAAAAAGAGAATCATGCCAATGGAAAACTCATTTAGTTGGCACAAATATAAAAACATATCTCAAGGGAACCAAATTTGTTATTATAGGCTTCCTAGAAACAGGAAAACAAGAAAATTTGTTTTTTAAAGATTCACATCCTCCATTGGACATTGGTAATACTGGAAGCAAAGTAGATTGAATATCTCTGATTGGGCGAATATGTAGACCAATAGTTTTCAAGGCCAAGTGTGCACAGGGTGCACCTGGAGAGCTTGTTAAAACACAGATTGCTGAGCTGTACCCTGAATTCTTGACTCAGTTGTTCTTGTGTGGGGCCTGATATTTTGTATTTCCAACAAATTCCTAAGTGATGCTAACCTTGCTGGTGTGGGGACCACACTTTAAGCATTGGTAGTTTTAACCTGGGCTTCCTAACACAGTGGTCCATGTGCTTGAATTGAGATATAGTGTAAGTGTAAATATGCATCAGATTTTGAAATCCTAGCATGAAAAAATACGAGCATTGTCTCTTTAGTAATTTAAAAATACTGATTACATGTCAAAATTACATATTGCATTTAACAAGTAAATTAAAACATTGTAAATTAATTAATAAATTATACATTTATAATTTGGGTGTCCAATTAGTTGGGCTCACATTATACTCCCACTGAATTTCTGTTTGAATTTGGGCATTCATGAATTAGCAAGAGGGAAATCGGTAAAAACACCATAGACTTATGACACCTTTTCTTGAATTTAATATGACTTCTGAAATGTTCTAAATTCTGTCATTTAGTATGTGTTTTGGAGACTTAAAAATGACTGTCACAATCAGAAAGGTAATCTTTCTGTTCCTACAATCGCCTCCTTGCCCTGTGTTAGCTATTTGCCAGATTGGAAAGAGAACTGGTAATGATGAAAACTATAAATACACATGGGATGCTGAGCTTCTGAGAGACTCCTTTTCCTCCCTTTTTTCTCTGCAGTCAAAACTCAGCAAGAAGCCTGGGTCCAGGTCTGGGTTCTACAGCTAATCAGGACATGTAGAACTTGGACAAGGTTAGAAAGAAGGCCCCAGAGAAGGTTAAAGCATCAGAAAATTGAATTTCTGACAAAAGGCCAACCTTGGACTATTTCCTCTGGAGAAGAAAAGCCTTCAAGTATCTGAAAGGTTATTTTACAGAAGGTTGTGGATAATTGTTCCACTTCCACCAAGAATAAAACTGGTGGAAAAACATTTAAACTGCTACACAGGGGATTTGGTTTTCAGGCAACGGAGAATTTCATGACATTGAAAATAGTTTCTCATTGGAAGACTTTCTGTTATTGTTTACCCAGCCCTTTCCCTCAAATTTCTTGCCTAGACTGCAATGACATTCCTGTGTGATTCCCCTTCTCTTGTTGTGGGATCAGGAATCGTGCCCTGAGATGTGGGGAAGCTCAGTATTTGGTCAGAGAAATGGGACGTAAAAGCATATATCTATGCCCGTGATGCCAGATTGCTGATCTTTGCCCTATTTCTGTCTACCCACCTTTGTAATCTTCCTTCTTGCAGCTGATTCTTGCTTCTCAGAGTTTTACTTTCTTTTGAGACAGGGTCTCATGAGGTAGTCCAGGCTCACCTCAAACCACTGTGATCCTTCTGCCTCAGTCTCCCGAGTGCTGGGATTATAGGCGTGCCACAATGTTGGTGCTAATGCTGGAGGTTGCTTCTAGACTCCTACCACTGCTCTTTGGAACCAGACCTGGGTGCCTCTGCTCTTTATATGCACTTCTTTAAGTCACTAACCTCTGATAAATCTGGAAGTGAAGGTGTGTGTCTGTCTTATTGGTGGGCCCTAGGTCACATGTTCTCTTTCTAGCTGTCAGGAATGCTGGGAGTAAGTGGTTTAGCCATTTCTTGCTGTAATAAACTACCCCGCCTGCAGTAGCTTTAAACAACTAGTCATGTACCATGTCAACTACAAATGATGCTTTGGTCAGCAAGGGCCCACGTAGAAAGCGTGGTCCCATAAGATTACAGTGGAGCTGGGAAATTCTTATTATCTAGGGACACGGTAGCCATCATAACACTGTACCATAATGCATAACTCTGATACTGGTATAAGAAAACCTACTGCACTGCTGGTCATATATAATGTGGCATGTGTAATTATACACAGCTCATTAAGACTTGATAATGATAACAAAGAACTACATAACTGGTTATATATTTATTATATAATACTTTTATTACTATTTTAGAGTCATAATCCTTTCACTTGCATGTACAAAATGTTTATTGTAAAACAAGCTGCCCTCTTATGCTGGACACAACCTCATATAGCTCCTGTTTATGTTCTGTCTCTGTCTGTCTCTATCTCTGTCTTTCTGTCTCTCTCTGTCTGTCTCTGTCTCTCTTTCTCCCTCTCAAGATTGAACCCAGGGCCTTTATCATGTGTTACATCTCCAGCCCTTTTTTATTTTGAGATGGGATCTTGCTAAATTGCTAAGTTGCCCAGGATGGGCTCAAACTTTCGATCTTCCTGCCTCAGCCTCCCAGAGTGCTAGGATCACAGGTATGTGCCACCATGTCTGCCTTACCTTGTCTCAAATCACTGGCTCATGTTATCTAGGTCTGTGTAAGTATACTTGATGGTGTTCTCACAGGGATGAAATGATGAAACATTTCTCAGCACATAGCTTTGTTAAGTGATACACAACTATATTTTTATTAGATCATAATTATATATAAGGTATGATAAAAATATGGTGACTTTTTTGTGTGTGTGCCGGGAATGGAACTCAGGTCCTTGTGCTTGCAAAGCAGGTGGCAGAACCACTAAGCTAAATCCCCAGCCCAGGTGACTGTTCGAATTTAAAAATATATTACAGAGACATATTGCCATTAATCCCTATCATGATATTCTCCCTCGCTTCACATATACTTATCCCATTGTTCTTGCCTTGTTTGGAAGCAGTTCTGGAAGTTCTCTTTTTGGAATGTCTTTAGTTGCACTGTCCTGGCTGCCTAATGTCCTGAACTGATTCAAAATGTTTACCTCTCACGGTCATTTTGATTTTGGGGAAGAGTCAGAAGTCACACAGTGCCAGATCCAGTGAATAGGGTGGATGAGAATGTACCACAATGTTTTTACAAGCCTGCTTTTCCACTGGCTGGCAGTTGGCAGCAGCCTTTACTATACTTTTGATTATACCTTGTGAAGACATTCAGAAATGAGGACTTCCTGAACTGATTTAGACAAAATGGCAAAATACAGAACAAGCATTTTCAAAGTCATGGAAAGTATTTTAGGGCAGTTAATAGCCATGTGTCTTTTACTGTAATACATTTTTAAAATTTAAGTATTCAGCATAGGTTTAAAACAGCCCATGTATATGGTTAGCAGGTTAAGCTGGGTTTGGTCGAATGGTTCTTTTCCTGTTTGAACTTGAGGTTACTTGGTCTTTCCTGGGTTACTGACCTTCCTTGATGCCTCTTTCCTATTTCCATTTTCTAAATACCCATCTTGGAATCTGACCAAGGTGCAAGCCAGTGATTACGCTTGCTGAAATGACTGGCTTTCCTCAAAGTTGAGAGCATGCAGACTGGACAGGAAGAGGAGGGGAAACCAGGGATCAGCGAATGCTGATCGAGGGCCAGTGTCCTGGCAGGCCTTTGACTGACTTGGTCTCAGGTTTGTATTTGCTTTGTCCTTGATTCAGTCTGTGAGATGGGAGATGGAGGCTGAGAAAGTTTACACAATTTGACCAAAGGTTAAATAACTTCTGCATCTACTATGATTTCTATATGGATATAAAATTTCAGAATCTGCCAAGATTTTTCTAAAGAAGTGGAAGTCTTTGCTGGTGTGTTTGCTATTCAAAAACTCATGCTCTGGGTCCAGAATAGACCTGGACTTTCTTTTCTTTTGAGATAGGGTCTCATTACATAGGTCAGGCTGTCCTTGACCTCACTATATAGCCCAGGCTGATCTTGAACTCTTGGAGAGCCTCCTGTCTCAGCTTCCCGTGTGATGGGCTTACAGGTGTACATCACGCCGGATTTAGACCTGGACTTTCAAAATTTTTTTCTGCTACTTAGGAACTGTAATCTTAATTTCTTAAATCCTCAATTTCCTCTCCTATAAATGGGCATCATAATAATAATTCTTGATATCATTAAGCACATAGTATTATGCTTGTAGCTAGTAAATTGTACCAATACAAACTTTACTTTCTATTATAGACTATGTTTTATATTTTGTCTATATTGTTCAGTCAAACTGCAAAAATGCTGTAGATTTACTTTTCAGGGTAATTATAAGTGCTGACTATGGTATAATTGTTGTAGTTATTGCACAAATAATCTGATTTAGTTATTAGGTACTTAAATTCTTGTTGAAATGAATTGTGGCAAAAAGAAACGCTGAAAGCACAGTTTCAGCTGTTTAATGATATGTTTAGTAGAGATGTGATAATGACTAAATTGGATTAATTATGGGGTACTTCAGTGGATTGTTTGGTAGTAAATCTGCAGATATAGTTTCAGATAAGTCCATGTATTTGATGGATGATTTGAATTTCAAGTTTACCTGTAGCAGCAGGAGAGATGGAGCAGGTCATTTCTGAAGAGGCACTTGCAGAAACAAACACCTTGAGTCTTCCTTGAGACATGGAATTTGATATCATTGAGTGTAAAGAAAGGAAGAAGAAGGGATTGTGCAGCACTGGCTTACATTTATTTCTGTATTTGCAAAACTCTCGGGGACTTTGTATGAAATGTTCTGTGTAATCAGAATTGCCAACCTCTATTGAATGCTTACTGATTTCCAGGCACTGTGCTAAGAACTTCATGTGTGTTATCTTGTTTATCCCTTGCAACAAATCTATACCCTTAGATATGATTATTGTGGTCATTCCTACACACAAAGCCATCGAGGCTCAGAGAGGTACAGTGACTCACTCAAGTTCACACAGCTGGAACTGTGACAGGCCAGTGACAGAGGACTGAGTTGCTCTTAGCCTATCCAGAGCTTGTAAATGAAGTCCTTTGCTGCTGTTGCTGAGATTTCCATTGAGAAAATAGAGAAAGGTATTATGAAGTATCAAGAATAGTTTAATGTTGATGCTGAAAGCTAGCCCCTGGCTTCCTTTCTCTTAAGAGACATGGACTGGAAGTCAGGTTGAGTAGTGGAAAAGGAATAGCAGAGAAGCAAGGAGGCAAGGATTGCGACAGGACTCACGTTTCTCAGGGAGCAGCTGTCCTCACCCCACTCGTCCTAGAGAGGGACCTGAGCTGGGGCTTGGTTGAAGTTGATACACATGTCATCACAGGCTAACTATGAGAGACCCCAGAACAGTCATGTGACAGGGTCAGTCACTTGAAGGAAGTAGGTTGGGAGGTGGATTCATGGAAAGATGGCTGTAGGATGAAGATGAGGCCATGGGCACAGGAATTAGCATTCAGGTTGCTTTACCAACCACTGAGCTGCATGGGCTGGTCCGTGCTTCTCAGAAATGCCGTACCAGCAGGGTGCCCAGTTCCTTTGGCTGGTTGTGTGCAATGTGGCCAGATGTTCTCACAACGAAGGGAGGAGGTGCATGTTGATAGTAAGCAGATAATCTTGAGTGCTAGGCCTTAGGAAAGGCCAAGAAACATCTGAAGAGGTTCTGTTGGGGAGGGCTCTTCACATCCTTTGCTTACAAAAGGGGAACTTTCTTGACCTCAAAAGCGAGAAACAGATTCCTGTTTGGAAAGAAGACCTAGGACCAGAGGTGGCCCGGGGCCACAACATTGCGGGAGGCAGAGAGGAGCAGAAGAAGAAATGGGACAAACTCTTCAAAAGTAATAGCACAGCTGTCATTCTACTATCAGAGACATATCCCTTTGGCTTACCCAGTTTTTTTTTTCAGCCTTAAGAGTTTTCTGCAGAAGTGCAACTACCTTAGAAAGGTTTACTATTTTAAATCTGTATCTCTCCAATTGCCATGTGCCAGATTGGAGGAACCCACAGGATAAACATACTGCAGTCACTTGCCTCAGAAAATGTTGTCATTTACCTGGTAAGAAATGCACACTCTTCTTTTCATATTCAAATCAGCCCAGCTGCAGTTCGCCATGGCACACACATTTGCAAGGGTGTCTAAGAGCATCTTTGAAGAGCCCAGAATGCCATGGGTTGGGTTCAGCCTCCTTTGCAGAGAGGGGTGTTCATTGTTAGGCTTATGTCATTTTGAGCTGTTACATCTGAGAGCCGGGCTTTGTGGGGATCTTCTCTGACCATGGTAGCAATGAGGTGGCAATCTTAGAGCTGCTTAAGTGGGAGGGAATGAGTCTTTCCTTTTATCATTTGTTGTAAATGTCCTTGACTTCCTTTGGGCTATTCAGACTAGAACTGTTTACTAGACTACACATATCTGCAATTTGCCTTTTAGTTAGTTCAGTTTCTCACTTTTTCTCTTTCCCCCTTGGAATTTCTGAACCCATTGTCTGACTATAGGCCTCCCTTTTGTGAGTCCCTTTTTGTGTATTTGGACTATGTGGCCATTACCTGGGCGGCTGACCCAGGGCTCATTAATTCTGATCCCTTGACACCTCATTGATGCTGATTATGCTAATTGTAGGTACAGCCTCAATTCTATTTGTTCCTCTTTTTTTTTTCTTTGCTTTTTAGCTGAAACCTCAGGGGGACTGATTTTGTCAAGTTGCTCATTTCCATTTTTCATTGCTTTTCATTATTTCTGTGGTAGACACAGTGGCAGGCTGAGAAACGTGTATTGCTATTTTTAACCTGATCTAGAAAAACCCCTAAGAAAAGAAGACATAAGCATAAATTTTACTGAAACCTATACCTTCCTCATTTTCCCTATGGTATTTATTTATTTTGTGAAGAACAAAGCCTTAGGAGAGACTTAAAAAATTTAACGACAAAACAAAAACTGCCCTAGTTACTCAAATATTCTCAAGCACATGATGTCAAAATAAAGTGAAACAATCATTTGCCCTGACAGACTCCCATACCTTATTAAATACTGTAATAATTGGGCTGCAGATATGGCTATATGAGAGAGAGGGGACTTGGATTAAACAGCGACAATAAGCCAATGGTAGCAACTTGTTTGGGTGGTGAGATGGAGAGAGGTGATTAAAGGAGGGAAATGGAGGAGTCTAATAAAAACAGGGCAAAGCCATCAGGGACAGTGGCTTGCAGTTGTTATTTGTTTTGAAGTTTCTATTTTGTTAGGGTTATGTAATGTGGGAGGACAGCGTGGGGTGCTGATATCCAGGAACAGCGAAGAGAGGGAGGTGTTGGCATATATATAGGCACAGGTAGGGTGGTAGAAACACTAGTTGTGCTCTGGGGTGGGGCGAGGGTTTCAAATGCCTTTTGGAGCAAAGGAACATGTGAAAAATGACCCCAGAAAGGGAGGTTGGAGTTAGATGAAGGAAGTCTCTGAATGCCACACCAACTTCACCGCAGTTCCTTTTGCTTGGTGATGTTCATGTCAGCTGGGGCCCCAGCATGCTTATGGAAGGATGAATTAAAGGCAGGGCAATGAAATGACTATTTATTAAGGGGAAACAGGATGTAGTGAGTGAATCAGGGTTAATGCGGCCAGGGGCTTAGCGAGGGAGAGCCAGTTGTCATTTGTAGCTTGATGGTACTCAGGAAGGTGAGGTTGCTCCAGCTCATGGCCATGTGGTGCAGCCATCCTTCAGGAGTGACCATCACGATGACCTGAGAGAGAGAGAGAGAGAGAGAGAGAGAGAGAGAGAGAGAGAGAGAGAGAGAGAGGGAGAGAGGAGGGGCTGGAAAGTAAATGTTTTTTTCCTCTTCTCCCTCCGACTTCCTACCACTGATGCTTTAGTCAGGGTTCTCCAGGGAAACAAAAAACTTGGAGAGTTTAAAAGCTGGTGGCTGGTGGGGTCACTGCCACATGGAGACTCAGGCACGTGTTGCAGTTCAAGTCCAGGTGCTGTCTGCTAGCAGAATTCCTTCTTGCTCTGAGGGGGTGGAGATGTCAACCTTTGCTCTTCCACAGATCGCATGAAGCCTACCCTCTGGCTTCATCGTTGTAGAGCACCCTCACTGTTGTAGAACAACCAAGGTTGTACTGATTTACTGATTTAAATGGTTTCTGAATCCATGAAATAACCTGTGAAGAAACACCTAGAATAATGTCTGATCAAGAATTTGGGTTCTGTGGTCAGTTAGGGCAACACACAAATTAACCATCACGCTGCCTGTTGGCTGATCTCTATCAGAAGCCACAGGGAATGATTAGCCTCCCAGAGACAGTGTCTGGTAAATGCTGTACCCATGTGGAAGAAAATAAGGTCAGAATTTTGTTTACTTTTATATCCTTGCTGTTCTATGTAGAAGCTTGGATTGAGGTCGTGGGTCTTTCTGAATTTTAAGTGTTTCCAGAGGCCCTGAATAATATAATACCTCCTCATGCCTCCCAGCAAATGAACACAAGCATCAAGAAGAAATGAAATCTCTTACAACACTGCTGGTTTTCCTTATGCTGTTACTTAATTTTTTCCTTAAACTATATGAATAGCAGCCTAAGCCATGTGTGATTTCAAAAGGCAGTCACCTGGATGGCTTGGAGAAATAGAAAACTTCAATATGGAGATCTGTGTGCTTACTTCACTGTAATACTTTTCCCCCTGCACACTGGCTTCTCTTCATTTCCAGGGGATCACACAAAAGGACTTGGTGTTTGCAAGAAAGATGTAAGTTAGTGTCTGTAAGGAGATTTATTAGTGAGCCTGTGATACACTGGGAAGGGTTTCTTTACTTGGTTATTTTGGACTGGGGATTTTATTGAAAAGCAAATATACCAGGTTGTTTTGCATCAAAACAACCCATGGAAGATGGAAATTTGAAGAGTCATTTAGAAATTCAAATAAGAAATGGTTTAAAAAGTTTGATAGTTGCATTGTATATTGCAAAGAACTTTAGTCTTGAGTTCTGACATGCTGTTCCTCAGGAAATGACAAGAATTTGAAAACTATTAGTGCAAACAATCAAACAAACAGACAAACAGGCAAAGTATCAGTGCTAGAGATACTGTGAGATCTATTATTCAGGTAGCTGAGGAACAGCTTCTAGAAGCAGAAAAGCCATGGCCATAGCGCCTGCCTCGATAGGTGGATGGAGATCAGCCACAATTCTGGTTAGCAGGAAAGTAGCTGGCTATTGAGACTTGAGTACTCCTTTGTGCCCTTGTGGGGTATTTTTCCCTGAAACAAGAGACCCATCATGTTCAGGAGTGGAGCAGCAGCCATTGGCACACACATTGCCTCTATCAAATAAAAGAATTCAGACCACTTCTTACATGTATCACATGCATGGCTCACGTCTTGGATGGAGGGAGAACAATCTTTTTATTCTGGCTACAGGTGATTGGACTGTGCAGATGTGCCAAGGCCATAGGCAGCTATGTCTGGGCCATCTGCAAGGAAAGTCAGAGGACTCTGAGGTGGCTGGTGGCAGCTGCTTAATGTATGTGCTCATCTGACTGGTAGAAACCTAACCAAATTAAACTGTCTTTTCTTCCAGTTTAATTCTAAGAAACCTGGCAGGTCAGTTGAACTTGGTATCACCCAAAGATGCTGAATGATGGAACTGGATCTCCATGATGATGCTGTGTATCTCAGAACTGGAATGCAAAGTCAAGGAAGAAATTTCCCCAGATATCTCCATCTTCCCATTATATCTTTCAATAAATCTACAATTAGTTAAGGTGACCTGGATGACCCTTATCTCCTTGATTAGTTTAATCAGTTATAATCTCACCCAGCTCTTGCAGTGTTTGACTTTGATCCTACAGCAATGCAGTTTGGTAACAGAGAGGCAGATACGTGAAGGTGTTATGTGACTGGGCTTGAGGCTGGTCACAGGGTTCTGTTTGTGCTCTCCCAGTTAGATGGAGTATAGGTTTAGTTCCTGTAACACACATCAAATAACAGTGCCTTCAAGAAGCAAGATTGAAGTTTATTTTGTGTTCATATAATAGTATGGGTATAAGCAATTTAGTGCTGAAAGGAAACCTTGTAACTTGAAGGATCAGCTTCCTCTTATGTTGTTGCCCCGGCCTCCTCAGAACGATGCTCTTGTCCTAATGTTCTAAGGTAGCTCATTGCAGCATCCATACTCCAGCCAGAAGGAGGAGGGAAAGAAGAAGGGAGGTATGACTACTAATCCTGATATATCAGTTTCATTAGATTAGGAAATGCCTGGGAGATTAGTAAAGTATGTTGCGGGATGTGTCTGGGTGGGTCATAAAGGCATGGCCTTGGTACTATGTATGGATGGTTTCTCCTCCATTCTTCTTTGGTACTGTTCTGCTCTGCTTCCCAGCTGCCATGAACTAAACAGTTTTGCTCTACCATACCTTCTACCTTGATATTTCTGCCTTGGAGCCAGCCAACCATGTACAGAATCCACTGAAATCATGAGCTAACTTAAACCTTTCCTGCTCTCTGAATTGTGGGTGTTGGGTATTGAGTCTCAGCAATGGGAAAGCAGGAGGGTATGGAAGGGCAGTTGCTTATATCACTTCAGCTAAAACTACTGGCTAAAATGTAGCCACATAGCAACTTCACTGCAAAAGAGTTTGGGAGTTATCATCTATATTAATTTTCTACTGCTGTTTAGTAAACTAGTAGCTTAAACACCACAAATGTATGATCTTACAGTTTCTGGAGTCAGGAGTGTTGGCAACATCAGCTGGGTCCTTTGCTCAGGGACTCATCAGGTTGAATCAGTGTCAGCCAGGACTGTGATCTCATCTGAGGCTCAGTGGTAATGGGCAGAATTCAGTTCCTTGTGGTTGTAGGGCTAAGGTCTCACTCACGCTGGCTGTCAGCTAGTGCCCATTCTCAACTCTTAGAGGCTGCCGGCTAGTCTCTGTCACTTGGCATTATCTACAGCGTGGCGGTGGTTCTTCAAGGCTGGAAGAAACAGCTCTCTGATTTTGATCTTTTGTTTTTAGCAAAGCCCCAGGTCCCTTTAAGGACTCACCCAATTAGACCAGGCCTACCCTGTGTAATATCCCTTTTGATTGGCTCATACTGATTTGGAACCTTAATTACATTTGTAAAATCTCTTTGAGGCCATATGATGTAATCTGATTAAGGGACCAACCATCCCATCATATTCAAAGGTTCTACCTATACTCCAGAGAAGGGGGTTTATAAGGCTTATGCAATAGAGGACAGAAATCTTGGGGGCCATCTTGAAATTCTGCCTATTATGTAATCTTTGTTGGGTGGCCATATAGCGAACCAATAGCAATAGATGCAATTCTAATTTTTATAGTTCTATGACTAGAGAAGAATGGGATGAAAGATATTGTTAACTAGTGGTCTCTACAGCAACTTGTTAGCCATTCTACCTTGTCCAGTTATTTAACTTCGTTGTGCTTTGGCTTCTCCTATAAAACAGGAATAATAACTCACTGATCAGTTTGACATGAGATTTAAATTAGATTAAATGCAGAATAGTGCTTTGCACATCTAATATGCTCATGAAACAATAATTCCCCTTCTCCAAAATCAGGTATGAAACAGAAATAAAACATGATAAAAATTCAAGAGCTGTAAAAAAAAAAATGTAGCCATATCTTTAATGACTCACCATCACAAAAGGGGCTTATTGAAATCTTCCAGTCTTGACTTTCAAAAGACAAATGCTAGGACAAACAGAAACCTGCAGACAATTCCCAGCACCTCGAGCTCACCATTGTGTGTAAACAATGACGTCATGTAGTAAGATGCCCTTAGATGACGTATTCACAGGGAAGTATGGGGAGCCCAGAACCTCTGGGATGCATGCATTTTGCCAGAGAAAGCAGAGTTGCATGATTTCTATGGGCTTTAAAAGTTAAGCATGTTTAAAAGTCAAACAAGTATGGAGAGTGAATGTGTATGTGTGTATGCACATATGTGTGTGGTATGCTTGTGGTGAAATTAGCCACATATCGATTAAACTTTCTTATATACAGAGAATGGGATAGTTGTGAGAGCCACCAGAGGAAATTAAACAATGAACTTATCATGTTGCTTGCCTCAGTGAACTCTGAGATTTAGAAGCTAAACTTGAGCCATTAGTATGTGGCTTTGTGTTTTTAATAGGAAAACGTTCCACACACATCTAGTAACATTTGCATTTAGGTTGTTTAACACTTTCCTCTGCTTCTGAGATTACTCACACACAGTGTGTCTTGAATAGCACACAATACAAACAAGTATTTCAGACATCTCAAAAATGAACTGCTACCAGCTTCATTGTATTCCTTAGCTCTGGCAAGTAATGAAAGACATATTCTTAATGTGAAACAAAAGAAGATTGTGAATATTTAAAAAGCAGCCCAGCCAGCTAGAGTTAAACTGTCGGGATAAGATATTAACTTAAACCACATGTGAAGTGCAGCTGTTTCTGTTGAAGCTTTCATCAGGCTCAAGTGGAAAGATTGGTGGGTTTTAATATGTGGTTTCCAGCCAAGCCAATAGGAATCTGGGGAAAATGTGTGTGAAATCAGGCCTTGGCCAGGGGGGTCTTGGGCCCTTTTCTTTCTGTTAACATAAACAGGGGTAACCCAAAGCTGAGGTCAGGTCCTGCTTCATCCAGAGATTCAGCTGAAAGACTCTGAAGTGACCAGCCCAGCGATACAGTTTTGGGTTTTTTGTATTCCTTTCAAATGCACAGGTCCCTGGCAACAGGAGTAGGAAGGAAGGAGGAATCTTCTCAAATCTGTTCTCTGCTACTGCCTCTCAGAATATCTAGAATTATTTTAGCTCCTAATAATGTACAGCATCAGCTCTGTGTAATCACTGGTATTCTCGTTGGATTTAACTTCTGAGGATTTAAATTTCTTAAGAAAAATGATGCTATGCTCAAATGTAGTATATATTATAGGAACATGAACATATTGAAATTAATAAAACAACATGAGATGAGTGCTAAAATCCAGAATCACCATATACTATTTCTTTATAATGACTGTATTAGTTAACTAGCTTGTAGGTTGATTTGGCTGCTGTGTGACTTTGTCCAACCTGCCGCAGAGGCCTGAGATGACTGCTTCTGGGCTGACTACTGGATGATGTTGTTGGGCCCCTGCCACACACCACATGTCACATCATTGCTTTTAGCTTTCAAGGCATGGGACAGAAATGATCTTTATGAACCCACAAATTCAGGAACTGATGGAGGAAAATGAAAATGTCAGAAGTCTATTCATTGACCTTAGAAAAGGAGTTGAAATGCTAGCATTGATATACACGGCTCTAAGTGTTCAACATTTATTAGGCAGCTACAATATTCAAGAGAATTTGCAAGATGTTCTTGGGGAACAGGATGTGTCAGGGGGAAGAGAATTGACATTTATTGAGCACATACTGTTTGCCAGCCATCATATGGGCTCTTTGATTACATTTTCTTACTTAGTTCACAGAACCTTGAAAGGAAGAAATTATAAGGCAAGGTCTTTTCTCTCAAGAGCCTTCCAGTCTGGGATTAAGAAGTAGATAAAAGACCTATCCAGATACCCATGAAATAAGATAATTACAACCATATGGCAAAAAAGAGATTTTAATGGGAACTGAGAGATTAGAGTGATTACTTGGGGAATGAAAGAAAGTTTATTGGAGGAGGCCATGTTTTAGTTGAGCACTGAGGTTTGTGTAGGATTTGGATTCACAGAGAGGTGGATAAGGGATGATTTAGGTAAGGAAGAGGATGAGCAGAGACAAAAAGCATACCAATGAGTCACACAATACTCAGGTGTTAGGTGAAAATCACTTGTAATCAGTTCTCTGGGTAATTGCTTGGGTCCAACACCAGGTGAGATGAATGGCTTAACCTTGGGGCCACTTTGTACGAAAAGTGCATCTTTAAATACTGGGTGCACATTCAGTATGGGGAAATGCTGAATCTATCAGAGCCTGCTCAAATTAAGAGCAGCTGAGAGGAGTATAGGCTCACATTTCCAATCTTATGGCCACTGTGGAGCCCAAGAGCTTCCCAAAGTGGGATGGCTGGCAAAGTGACCAGCACTGTTTTCTATGTAGTCATCTCTGTCCTGTTATGTTGGGGATTGGCTGATGAATTTCAAAAGTCAAAACCACACAAGACTTGATATTGAAGACTGAGACAGAGACAACAGGGACAAATTCAATTCAACTATACTATAAGTGAATGTATATGTATGTGGGTAGTGTGGTGTTGTTTCTTACTTACTTTTCTCATTGCTAAGACAAAATACTAGACACCCAAAGTTAAAGGAGGAAAGGTTTATTTTAGCTCACAGTTTGTAGAGGTTTCAGTCCATAGTTAGCTGGCTCCAAGACAGGGTGACATCACAGAGGAGAAACAGCTCATGGTGTGGCAGGAAGCAGCAAGCAAGCAGCAGCAGCAGCAGCCTGTCTTCTTTCTGTCTCTTTATATTCTATCCAGGCCACAAACCTACTGATTGGTGCCACCACACCCAAGGTGGGGCTTCCATTATCCACATGCTTAATCACAGTATTACATCCTTAATCCACATTCACATGTATTAAATCCAGCCACCTCTGAAAATCCCCACCTATGAGTGGATGAAGCTTGGTGGTGGTGGTGGGGCATCTAAACACAGGCCATAACACATTGGAAGATAAGGTGAAGGTATCCAGCCTGGCAGAGACAGAGTGCCAGGACAAGCATTTGGACTGTGTTACTGTAGGTTTTGGTGGCAGTAGAGTGTATGGAAAAGATTTAGGCAAGTTTGTTAAAATAGGTTGAGGCTATTGAGTTGCAGCTGGAAAATGGTTGTCTTTTCTGAGAAATCATTTCTCTTCTACCCATTTCTCCTTCATTATGTTTCTAGAACTTGTTGAATCTGAGTAGAAATTAATGACATTTCTAATGCAGCCCCTATTCCTGATGGAATGTCTGTGGTCACTGTGCTTGAGGTTATAGTAGTCAAACTATGAGGTATCTGGTATGAGGGAGGCTAAAGGGATGTTTGAGAGACAGTTCTTGTCCTCAGGCAGTTCATAGGCCTATGAGAAGCTCACAAGAAGGGGACTGGTAGCACATACATGGTCAGCTGTGACGTATCATATCTACTAGCTCAGTGACTGACCTAAAATGGTGTATTAATTTCCTGGGGCCACTGTAACAAAGTACCACAAAATGAATGACTTAAAATAACAGTTTACTCTTGCACAGTTTTGGAGAATAGACATCCAGAAGCAAGAAGGAGGCAGGGCCAGGCTCACTCTAAAGTCTCTAGGGAAGAATCTTTCCTTGGTTTTTCTAGCTTCTGATATTTGCCAGTAATCTCTGGTGGTCATTGGCTTGGGCCAACGTAACTTTAATGTCTTCTGTGTCTTCATTCTCTCTCCATATAAGAACACTAGGCTTTGGATTTAGGGCCCTCCCTGATCCAGTTATGCTTCATTTTAATTATATCTCTAGAGACCCTATTTCTAAATAAGTTCATATTTATAATTACTGGGAGTAGAGAATTCAGCATATATTTTTAGAAGATACAGTTCAACCCAGAACAGATGTCTGAGTACAGGCTGGTTGGAAGAAGGAGAGAAGGACCTGGTGGACTGGGGTAGTCAGTGATGACATGATAGGACTTTAGCTCTTCTTCAAGGATGAATGGTATTTAGATGGAGAAGTGTGGGCTGGACCAAGGTGGGTGGAGGGAAAAGAGGAAAGAATATGTGGCTGGAGTCAAAGAATTTGGCTCAGCATTTCAGAGGGTGGTAAGGAGACAAGCCTGGCAGAGGGACAGAAGACTCTCCTGGGAGAATGGTGGAGATGGGGCTGGAGGGAGAAACTGGGGCCAGATGGGAGAGCTACTCAGGCACCAAGAAAATTGGATGACTGGGTTTGGACCTTATTTCCCATATTATGATAAATTCTGCTTAACAGCTCCAAATAACTCCAGAAGACAGAGACAGTCATGCAGAAAGAGCCTTATTGCCCAAATCTTATTACTTCTGAAGTGTATATCAAGACATTTTGCCAAGGCTTTTGGGCCACCCATAAACTTCCTGTAGGTTTAGTCTGAAGAAGCCCTGCCAACTATGACAAGGTCACTCATGAATTTTGCTAATATGTCACCAGTAGGGCAGAGCAGTCTGTCTTCTCTTTGGGCTACAGTTTTCCCATCTGTAAAAGCAATAGCTTTAGCTGTGACAAGCTGAAATTCCTTGACTCTCTATATATGGTGTAACATATTTGAATAGACTTAAACTAAGCTTATCTAAAAATATTGCTTCATTAGATACAGCATCTCTTTGAAATGGACAGTGTGGTATTTTTTACACCATTTTCATAGAGAAGGGCACAGGTGCAGAGAGGTTTTCCTGACTTGCAGACATACTCAGCTGATTATTGGTAGAGCCAGAACTTGAACATATCTTCAAAATTTTAGTGCAGTATTTTCTATTCCATAACACTTCTTTTTATGCAGAATCTCTCCATTAATTTGTCCATCCATCCATTAAATAAACCTGTTTTAAAAGTCCACTGTGTGGGAGATATCTGTTAGACCCTAGTGCTACATGGGTAATTGAGATAGGGTTTGTGTCCTCATGAGATTCACGGACTGTGGATCCATGCGAGGTCTTCTGTATAATGTTAAGGCAGTCTGAATTGGGTGCTTTCATGCAACCAAGCCAAGCCCATTATGAAATCAAAGGTCTATTGGCCAATGCTCTTGGGGAGGCTTGTGTTTTTTTTTTCCAGTTAAAAAATAGAGTTGTTTGTGTACTTTAGTCAGTATCTACTATCAATAACACAACATTAAATAGAGAGGATGTTAACAGGGAAGCTCTGAAGCTGTCAGCTGCTACTAAAATCTCAGGTATTGTAAAATGACTCTCAGATTATAATCCCTTAGATTTTCATTGCATTTCTCACTTCACAAAGCTCTTTAATATGCAATGACATTTTGACAAGAATCATTTACTCTAAGGTTAGACAGACTTTAGATGCTATCACCTCTAGGTGAGTGACCTTCATAAATGCTTAACATAGCGAAACCCCTGTCTCTTTTTTTGCACAATAAGGCTGGGTGATGATGGTACCAACTTTACAGGATTTCTATGTAAGAGGATTATTTGAGGTCCCTGGGACTCAGTTGGCCCTTATAAAATGTGAATTCTTCCCCAACATCACAATGAATAGCCTTCTTAAATGAGAGAAGTAACCCAAAGCCCTTTGTAGCAGGCTTTTCTTTGCATTTGTTTTATTTATTTATTTATTTATTGGTTTTTTGAGACAAGGCCTCACTATGTAGTTGAGACTGAGCTGGAACTCACTATGTAACCCAGGTTGATCTTGAACTCACAGCAATCCTCCTGCCTCAGCCTCCTGAGTGCTGGCATTATAGGCGTGCACCAGCACACCTGGCTTGCATTTGTTTTAGACTCTAAACTAGCCCTTGAGAGAAAAGGATGAGTTTCCTGGGCCTCATGTCTTCTAATAGTTTTAGGTTTCATTACAGGAATCTATAATGTGAATAGGTTTGTGAGGTGGATCTTGGGAGACCCCTGATCATTGTCAGTGTCTTTTAGTTTGGTTAACCTAGTGCCTGAACAAAATGATATACTCCAGGTCACAGTCATGAGTCTTGTGACTGAATTCAGAGTTCTTCTTGTTAGGCTGCTGGTCCAAGATAAAGGCCTCAGATGTGGAGACATCCTCAAGGAGATGGTTGGGTGCTACTCTTGCTCAAAGTTCTGCTTGGGGTACGGCATGAAACACAGGGCTTTATTTACACCTAATGGTTTAATTTAATTTGTTTTGTTTAGCTTCTCTGAATTCCAGGTCACTAAGATTTTGGAGGATAACTCACATGCTGGTCCTACCTACCAGTGGTAAAAGTGATATAGGAAAATGAGGAAGCCCAAGGCATAGTTAGATAGGTTGCTTAAAATATGGTTCTCCACCCAATTGTCTTGCTGGGTTGGAGCATCATGAGCATAAAAATAAAATTTAGGGTGATGAACAGTTAAAGTTCAAGAAATTATAAGCAATAAAAGCAGGGATTATTCATTTTTACCAACCCTGGCACTGTGTCCAGTGTTTGCTTGCCATTTCATACATCTCTTTGGAAGAAAAAAACAACTAGAACTTGCACTGGGACACATACATTCTTTCCTGTATTGGAGCCAATGGAGCTGTTGGAAAATACTCTATAAATCTCATCTTTTGTACCGTGACCTTCAGCCCTTTGGGGATAACTCTCACTTTATGTTCATCCTACAAACTGCAGTAGATGAGACTTGCAGCAAAACCCTAGGGCTCTGAATCCAGCATTTTTACCAGGTGAACAAAGGGAAAATACTGAGGCCTGAGCTGCTGTTAGGAGCTGGGCTCCATCCTCCCATCCAGAAATCAGGCTCATACTCCAGCTGCCAGAAAACAGCAAAGCTCCGAATGAGGTCACTGTGCTCTGAAGGGGCAGACAATTAAATGTGTTTCCTCTTGCACTTATTACTCTCTCTGTTTAGTAGAGAAGACATAGCATCACTTTTGTCTGCTCGCCCAAAAAGCTTACAAAATAAAATGGAGCAGAAAGAGGCCGACTCTGGAAGAGATGCCTTGCATATTATTGGCCACCAGGTAGATTGCTTTTATTTTTTCAATTTAATACAAAGGTGTGCCTTGAGAAATGCTTATGCTAATTTGAAACAGGAGTCAAACAGTGCCAGGCCTTTGTGTGGCAAGGCTCAGGCAGTCTGATCATGGCAGGCACCTGGTCTATAAATTCCTACCTGGCTGAGACCTGATTGTATCTCCCTGGGGCAAGAGGGACCAGGGTGATGCTGGGAATTTTTTGGGCTAATGGGACTGGCATGCCTTGCTCCCCAACCAGGCAGTGTCAGAGATGTAACCTGTGACAGATATATGGAAGGGAGACACCACAAAGGGATCTGTGGCACAAGCATGTTGCCCTAGGTTGAGGTGTAAAATTGAAGAAGTTCAGAGCAGCTGTTTAAAATTCCAAACTGTGTTAGAAACTTCTAGGTGAAGCCCATTCTCTGCCTTGTTCTTGACATCCTCCCCAGCCCTCACTGTGGGGCTTCCTCTTGTTCTGGAACCTTTGACATGCTTGGGGTTGGTACACTCTTCATTTTGGCATTTAATTCTCTGCTGCTATTCCTTGTGAGTATTATTATTTCCGTAGTATCACTTCAGATTTCTCGAGGGCCCCCTGGAAAGTGCTTGCTTATCATCTATCTGAGGGTTAGCAGATTCAGACTGAAGAATTAAGGCATGAAATGCCTACTGCTCTCCTTCAGAGCTGTTTATGCTTTCCCTTTGCTAATGACTCTGCATCCTTAAGGCCAAAAGGACACATGAAGAATGTTCCAAAGCCCAGAAGAGGAAAGAGCATCCTTTCTTGCTGTGTGCCCTTGGGCTAGCCTTCTGGTTGGCTCACAGAGGGGACTGAGCTACAGGAGAGTAGGTGCCTGATACAAAGAGGCTTTGTGGCTCCAGCTTCACATGGACCTGGCTGAGTTCTTCCTCGTGAGTGTGTCTGCACTACTTGGCTCACAGCTCTAGTCCTGCCTGCCATGGTCATCTTCTTTCCTTAGGGCCCATTGTCAGGGAAGAGATCAGCAAGTGTTTCAGACACGTGGCCAGGTTGCTTTACCAGTCAAGGCAAACCTGCATGGTTCTGATGTCTGAGCTCTCCCCATTGCCCTGACCTTTGAGGACTCACTGTGCAGCTTCCCATGGGGGTACAGCATGGGGCTGGCAGGTTGCACTCCTGTAAAAACCATCTACCAAACCACCCACCTGCTGCCTTGCCCATCTGTCTTCATGCTGGCTCATGGGTGTGAGGCAGGACAGAGGCTGACAGGAGCAGGTGCAGAGGACAGACCTTTCAGCCCTCTTCTCAGAAACCCAGCTCCAAGGCCCTGTACCAGCCTTTGAGTACCCTGCTATCCCACAACGATCTGCTCTCAGGCACTGCAGATTGACTGGCTGAAGTCTTTTTCCCTATATCTTCTTAGGAAGATCAAGTAGGGTCTTGCCTGCCATTTGCAGGCTTAATAGAAAACTAAAATAAAACACAAGCAAGGCCTCATGCTAGCTGTTTCTTAGTCCTTCCTTCATTACTGTCACTGTTCTGCTTTAGAACCAGCAGATCTTTCAGTATTCTAGACACTTCTGAAATATCATAGTGTGGGCATTTAACAAACACAGTGAATACATCTGTCTAGCTTGTGTTATTTACTATACAGACTGCTTCTACTCAAGCTTTACTTCCCTTCTCCCTAATTTTTTTGGTGATACAGGGGACTGAAGTCAGAGTCTTTACACTGAGCTACATCCCCAACCCTTTTTATTTATTTTAAGACAGGATTTCACTAAATCACTAAGTTGCCCAGGCTGGGCTTGAACTTGCAATCCTCCTGTCTCAGCCTCTCAGAGTGCTGAGATTACAGGTGTACACCACCCCACTTGGTTTTCCTCCTCTCTAATTTAATTTAATGATTGTGGGGATAGGGAGGTGGTGCTAGGGAATAGCAAATTTGCATAAAAACAATATTAACAGATCTCTCTCTGGGGTTACCTGGTATTTGCTTTCCCTCACCAATCCATGCAACAAAAACAATTTTCTTTGGCGAGTCTGCTCTGATATGTTTGTGGTGGTAAAGGAAGGGGCTGGATTTTAGAATCAGTGCGATTTAGGTTCATATCCTTTGCCTGTCCCTTAGAGGCTATGGAATCTTGCACAAGTTCTTCATGGCTGCATTGATGGAAAATGGAGATGGCAGTGTTTTTGTTAGCTGGCTGTGGTCAGAATAAGGGGGGCACTTGGGAGATATGTAGTACATGTGAATTCTCCATATGTTAGGTTTTCATTGCTGTGACAAACACCAGACAAGGTCCCTTAACAAAGGAAAGATTTATTTTGGCTCAGTTCATGGTCACTTGGTCATATTGCTCTGGGCCTGTGGCAACACAGTATATCATGGAGGAAATGTGGTGAAGGAGGCCTATTCGCCCACTGGTGGTCAAAAAGTAAAAACAGAGAAAGGGACCAGGGTTCTATTTTCCCTTCCAACTCCCCTCCCCCATGGCCCAGCTTCCTTCTGCCAAGTCCCATCTTCTAAAAAAGATTCCACCATCTGCCAGTAGCGCCACAGGTTGGCAATCAGACCTTTGACTCATGATAGCTTGAGGAGTAGTCAAGATCCAAACTACAGCACCTTGCCTTACGTGTTTCAGGAAGGAGAATTCTGTCTTGGGTCTCCTGAACTTATCAACATATCATCACAGTTTTGCAGAAAGTAATTATCTAATAACTGGAGCTTCTCTTAGGGAAGGAAAGGAATTTTTGTGACAACTGAAAGACAGCTATCAGCAGCTTTTAGGTCTGGCAGATGCTAACTGTGCTTAAGAGAATAGATTGCTCATTTATTATTATTTTCTAGCAATTCAAACACAACAAATAGTAATAACATTCCATCTAGGTCTGATTAGTGCTAGGACTGGTCTATTAACTCCTTTGATCCTTATAGTGACCTTATGAAGTGACACTATTGTTATCTCCATTGTGTGGACAGGGAAATCAAGTCTCAGAGATGTTAAGGCAACCCAACCTGGCCAAGCCAGGATCGAAATACTAGTGAATCACTCCCTTAGGAGCTTTATCTTTGAGCTTGTTATTGTTTTAACTCTTCTAATAATGAGTTCTACTTTCATCGATGGAAAGAAAAATGTTAGTGGTAGAGAAGATGGGTACTCACTGATCAGAAAACAGATTGAACAAATAAACCTGCCAACCTCTATGTACCCCCAGAAAAGCTGCAAAAGTGGATATTGGTGGAATGGGTCTTTGCTGTGAATAAGCAGGAATTAAGGGGCTCATCAGAGTCTTACAACTTTGGCATTTTAATCTCTGTCTTAAGCCACTGGAAAAAAGTTTGAATCTTCTCTCTTTGTTATTCTTCATGGGGAACATCTCACACTTGGTTGAGCTCCTTCAGCTACTGACCCAGAAAAATGGAACCAAGGTTCAATCAGCTATTCAATCACCTGGATAATAAGCACCCATAGGACTTGTCCCCAAATCATGGTGACAATAACTTGTGACTATTAATGGGGAATTTGTAGGTGAAGCCTCTTTGTAACTTGAAATGAATAGGAAAATGCAAAAGCTTGTTATTACAAGTGCACTAGATGTTGGAGGTTGGAGGGTTAGAGATTCTAAAATGAAGGGAGACTATTTGTGTTCTCCATAGAAATAGCAGGTAACTGGATAGAAATCATTTTAAGTCATTATTGGTTAGAGGTGCTGCTCCAAATTGGATTCTGCACCTAAACACACAGCTCTGAGTGGGTGTAGTGCTTGGGAAAGACACAAGGCTCTGAGTTATTGGGGAGAATTTAGGAGACCTATTTTGGAAAAGCACCTGAACATTTTGCTAAAATAAGAATATATTAAACAAGCAGAGGGTGAGATCAAGGAGAAGAGAGTTCTTGGCAGAGATTGCTTCTGTAATTTATCCCAGATCCTTTAATTCCTGACCACGACCCTGGGGAAGAGATTATCACCTCCCTGAGCCAGCACGTCTGGCTGGTATGGAGGTTGTTAACTTGAGAAAATCACCAAAGATAGTGTTGGGCAACTTCAAAAGTCCACTGTCTTTTTCACTGAGCTTGTTGTGAAAAGGCTTAAACAGAACACTAATAACAGCTAAAGATCGAGCTGCAGGTGGCTGTCTAATTCCAATCAAAATAATCTTCCCCTAGTCTTAGTGGATAAAGGAGGGCAGAATTAAAAAGGGAACTGAGAGTGATTTTTGGCACGGGCACCAATTCTGTTGTGGAGGAAGACTATTGGTGTTGGCAGTGTGGAGTTAAGTTTTTTCCCCAGTAAGAAATTTTCCTCTCTCCTTGATGGTTTGGAAGGTTGCTGCACAGTTGCCTTTGTCTCAGTTGTACACAGCTGCACCCACCATGTGGTATTTGCTTGAGTTAATGGTATAGAGGAGAAAAGATAGCTTGTTGTTTTTTGAGAAGTCAGAATTATTATAGGCTAGCATATTGCTCCATTTCCTAGAAGCTTCCGTGCTGACTTGAAAATACACTGTTTTGGGATTATGGACTCAGTGCCATGAGCTTCCTTCCTTGGGCTAGTTTGTGTTTAATCAGGGTCCTATCGGAATTTCCAACACTGTGTTTTTTGGTAACGCATGCTTCTTGAGTGTGTTTTTCAGTAGTCAAACAAGATTGCCAAATGCTGGGTTAAATGAAAGTGAACAAGTATCTTTACTAAAGGGTATTTCAGAGCCTTCAACATACAAATTAGTTTTGAGCCACCTAGAAAACATTGTAGTTTTATTCTTAAAAAAAATTTTCCCAAAGTATCTGGCTCTTTGCTTCAGAGTTCCCAGGTGCATCCTGGGAAATGCTGGTCTAGAAGGGTGGGAGTGGTCAGAGGGAGAAGTAGGTTGAGCAGCGCAGGCATTTCTTTGGTCCCCAGCATTCCTGCCAATGTGCCAGGCCATCCTTGGAGAGGAGGCTGGAAGCAGGTATTGATGTAGTGCTTGGCAGCACAGTGCACTGGGCTGTTGTTTATCTGGGCTGGTGGTTGGGAGGGGGATAGCAGAGAGGGGAAGCTAGTAGAAGAGAAGAGAACATGGCCTGCCCTCACTGATTCCCCTATGAAGGTTTTCTTTCTGGGTCTCAGACTAGTCACAGGTGGAATTTTTGTACGAGACATTCCCAAGTGGCTTAGTATTTATAGGTTGTCACCGAAGTAAGCAGATTTCTGCAGCTGAAAATAGTGACATCCAGGCATTTGGACCAATTTGTGAATTTTCCTCAGGGACATGTGTTCGGAGAAGTAATTTTGCGGAAAGAAGAGTCACTGGAAATGAATGTTTTCCTGAAAAGTTATGTCTCAGTATTTACCTGCAAAAGAAGTGCCTTTCAGATAGCTCAAGTCCAGGAGACTCTCATGCTGGAGGGTAACCCTCTTAGAATGCATGGATTCTCATGGGGTTGATCATTTTGCCAGTCCCTCATTGCTCCCTAAAAATGTTTGAAATTTGAAGGTTTCTGGGTCTGTGAAAACTTCCACATTTTCCATCTAAGTCATTTTTTTGCCTTGCTAGAATGTTAGGGAAAGCACCAGAAGGCTCCTGCATGTTCCTCTCAGACTCCATAAGCAAATGCAGAAGATGCTGAGAGAGAGAGGCAGAGCTGGAAAAATCGTACTTATATGCTTTTAGAAAGACAATCGGCAAAGGAGCTTATAAAAAAGCTTTTGTTGAATGCTGATAATGCCAGGAGATTCTCATTTTATAATTAAAGGAGGAAACCTACCTCTTGAAGACTAGTTAGCAGCTATATTAGGTCAAAGGAGTGGGGAAGATATCAGGTTTATCAATCTTATTGTATCTCTTTCCTAATAAAACTCCAATAGTTTGCCTTGTACCTGTTGCCCTAACACTCGGCCTGGGTATGTTGGCTATTTATTTATCTAAGATGCTTGGCCCACTTGGAAATTAAACACTTTCTTGGATTTCATCTCCTTGGCCCCATGGCAGACCTGCTGGGGGCTATCCTGAGAGGATACCATGATAAAAGCCTTCACAGGGTAACACAATGGGAAAAAGCCAAAATGAATTAGCTTGCTGTGACATGGCTAACATTATTGAGTTTATATATGTTTCATTAAGCAGGGGCTTGACAGCTTTATGAGGAAACAGTGGGGTTTGCAATGGAGGAAGGCCTGTAACCCTGCCAAAGCCGATCACGGCCTGTGCCATGCGTGCTCTTTAATAGAATAATATTTGCGCAGTGAAAATGTCATTTTAAATGACTGGTTTGATAATCCCTTAAGCTTTTAAATGATCTGCTAAGTCTGGAAATTCAACCCTAGTGTTTAATATTGACGGGAACATTAATGAGTGCAAACACTAAAGGATGGTGCCCAGCTTTGTTTCCCGAGTCAGACATTGCTTACTGGAGTTTCTTGCCATTTGTCTCCTGCGCCCTTTCTGCAACTCACAACCCTGTGGGAGCAGCTGCCTCAGGTCCTCACTGCAGAATATGTTTGGGAGGAGGAGCTCAGCTTGCAGTGTGACCTAGAGTTACCAAGTTTGCTGCTCCCTCATGCAGAGTAGAAAGGTGCACTGTCTGGGAGGGAGCTGGTAGAAAAGGCCCCCTTTGGACAGAGCAATTAGCAAAAGACAGGCCTCTCTTCTGGTTGGTACAGCCCCAGCCAAGCTCTCACCTGCCCAGCAGCAGGTAGGAAGGATTTGGGCACCCACTGGAGCTTGCTCAGGCATCTCCTGTGCAGCTGTATGCAGCATTCCTGGTGTTGTCTGTCTTATTTTGCTCAAAACCCCACCCTCAACACCCTGGACCTAGATAAACACCTTGCATTCCCCCAGACAAACATCCTTTGTTGTATGAGATTCTGGGAGGGACTTTGTCCCCCAAGGAACCTCTTTCTTCTTTCAACACTCTGGAATAGGATATAAGAAGGCAGGTCTAGAGATTGTCTTCTCCTGAATTGATCAATACGATGTCAGTCTTATCTAAAAATATTCCCACCATTGCCTAGGGATGGATCTGGCCAACTGCTTGATTTTATAGATAAAATTTATTGGGACATAGTCATGCTCATTGATTTATTGTCTATGGATGCTTTCCTGGGCTGAATAGTGGCAATGGAGACCAGACTTAATGGTCCACAAAACCTAAATTATTTGCTATCTGGTTCTTACAGAAAGAGCCAGCAAACTCCTGCCCTAGAACACTGGGTACAAAGAGGTAGAATCTCTAGGTCTTAGTCACTTTTCTTGTTACTGGGACAAAATACTCAATGCCCATACTTGAAGGAGGAGAGGTTTATTTTGGCTCAGACTTGAGTCCACAGTGGACTGGCTGCAACACAGCACAGCAGAGGGGCAGAGTGAAGAGAGGCTGCTCTCCTCATGGTGGCTGGGAAGCAGAGAAAGAACGGAGGAGCTGCAGAAGGGGGCTCTACTCTTCCAGATCCACCTCTTCTGATCAGTCCCCACCCAACTCCTAACAGCAAATCAGCTATGTGGCCCTCATGATCTGATCACCTTCACTGCCCCCCGCCACCCCCCATGAACACATGAGTGCTTTGGATGACATTCTCTATCCAAACCATAGCATCCTGCCCTGAAGTATGTGGTTCCTGTATGTCCTTGGGCAAGTTATTTATTGTTCTTGAGCTTCAATTTCTTTCTAAGTAAATGGGGCTATTTGGACCTGTTCACTCAATGCAACTGTCAAGAGGATTAAAAATGATTAAACATAAGCAAAAGAGCTATATGAATGTGAGTTATTATCCACTGGAAGTCTGCCACTGTATGGGTACAGAACCCGGGCAAAATGTCTTGATTTCCTCACAAGTATTTTCTCATCTGTAAAACAAGAGGGGGCTTCAGATCAGCACTTATCAAAATGTAATGGGGGGTTTGATTAGATTCTGGTTGGATGGGTCGAGGGTCGAGTCTGAGATTCCACATTTTTAACTAGTTCTCAGGAGATGATGATGCTAATGGACTGGCATATTAGTTAGGGTTCTCCAGGGAGATAGGACTAAGAGAATGTGAATGCAGAGAAAGGATTTATTTAAGGAATTGGCTCCTTCTATTATGGAGGTTGACAAGCCCACAACTTCAGGGTAGCCCAGCAGCTTGGTGACACAGGAAAGACCCATTTTTGCCATTCAGGTTCATGGCTGTCTGCTGCAAAATTCCCTCTTGTGTAGGGGAAGTCAGTCTATTGTTCTTTTCAGGTCTTAAGACAATCAGTTAAAACCCACCCAAGTTATGGGGGGCAACCTGTTTTACTAAAAAAAAAAAAACTATAGATTTCGAGGGCTGGGGATTTAGCTCGGTGGTGTCACTGCCTGCCTTGCAG